>NC_141242.1:22480376-23080376 GCF_054856555.1 Leptonotus elevatus | reverse complement strand
TTGAGAACATTGAGCAAACGCTGCGACCTTGAACGAACCCTGACGTGAAATCAACATTCGCTAGCTCCTCAATGGGATACGGGTTTTAAGAAGCATGATTTTTAGATGTGGGAGGATGCTGGAGTACCCAGACAAATCCCACAGGGAGAACATGCAAACTCCACACGAGAGGTTCCAATAAACTTTAACATGGATCTGTGAGGCAGATGTGGTTGAGTTATAATTGTATAGTCATTATAATTGTGTGATCAGTCAGTAGCTCCTTCAATGCAAAGGCAATGCTGCAATGTATCATTCATTCTTAACAAATTCCGAGACCACCACCACTTATTTTCCTCACAGGCCATCCAACATCATGAACTGCTTTAATGTGGACTTCATTTTCAGTACGCATTTGATTTTTACCAATTTGAACAAGCTTAAGAAATTTAATCCATATTCATCTTTTTATTCGCAATTTTAGTCAATTCGCTGACTTTTCTGAGAAGTCCAAAATAAATATAAAATAAATTCACCCAAAGTTGTCTGTTCGGGAATGCAAGTAACTAACGAAGGACAATATCATCATAATAATAATGTCCTGAAAAAATAGCCACTGAGCCATATATATAGAGTATATATAAGTATATATATATATATAGAGAGAGTGTATATATATATATATATATATATATATATATACGTATGTATATATATATGTATATATGTATGTATATATGTATATATATATGTATATATGTATGTATATATATATGTATATATGTATATATATATACGTATATATGTATATATATATACGTATATATGTATATGTATATACGTATATACGTATATACGTATATACGTATATATGTATATACGTATATATGTATATACGTATATACGTATATATGTATATGTATATACGTATATATATGTATATACGTATATATGTATATACGTGTATATGTATATACGTATATATGTATATACGTGTATATGTATATACGTGTATATGTATATACGTATATATGTATCTACGTATATATGTATATGTATATACGTATATATGTATATACGTATATATGTATATATGTATATGTATATATGCGTATATATGTATATGTATATATACGTATATATGTATATACGTATATATGTATATACGTATATATGTATATATATGTATATGTATATATATGTATATGTATATATATGTATATATATGTATATGTATATATATATATATGTGTATATATATATGTATATTCCAAAATGCAGCTTAAATGTTCAGTAAAGAAAGGTGTTGGATAAGTCTTCCCCTTCTACACTGAAATACATTGCAGTGCTTCCTTTTTCAGCTGGTATGATTTAAAGTATAGTATATGTTGAAGTTTGTATCCAAGTAAAAAGTTGTCATTCAACAGGTTTAAAATGTGACACTATGATGGTAAATAGGATTTTCTTCCCATGTAATTCCATAGCTCACAAAAAGTCCCCAATTGTATTTATTTTTTTATCAGCAAACAAAATAACATGAGTGATCTGGTGAATGTCAGTGTTCTTTGCATTTGTTTGATGGGAGAAGGTGGAGGTGGAAGGAATTGTTCTAATCTCATCAGTAACAGCAAGGTAACTTGCTCTGTCTTCACTTCCTTCCTCTTCTGAATAAAAAATGCTTTTAGCCCCCACCACCCACCCACATTTTATCTGACTTTGTGTATTTGTGAATTTGCATGTTTGCTTCTTGCTCTTTTCTGGTAGTGTATGTATTTTGCAGATAAAAGTTCAGCAGTGCAGTTAAGAGAAATTAGTTGGGTAAACAGTGGTAAATGTCAATGATAAAGTTCTGTTGAAGCTCATCTGATTAGCGAGGCTACGCAGGTGTCTTATCTTGACTGTGCAACAGAGGGTAAAATGGAAATGATTGCGTGGTCCTGAGCAGTAGATGCCTATCCCAGAAATGCGTATCTGCCACTGAGCTCATCCTGCCGGACTCTCGGGTGCGACGCGGAAGACCAAAAAGCAATCAGACTTCTCTTGTTGTTCAGATGAGGCCCTTTATATTGCAAAATTGCTGCGGGAGTTGTAACTAATATGAAAATCATGTCTTTAAATACTCTTGCAAGCTTTAAAAGCCGATCACACAAACAACCAAGTTTAACATTCGATAGTGCACAGACCTACATCAAGGGTTAAAAGTGTTAAAAGTGAAAAATATGTCAACCTCCATAGTTGCTTTTTGTCTGTTGGCTAATTCCTGGTTGAAAGAGAAAGTTGTTATGATTAGTGCTCATGGATGGACAGTGACATTTTGGATTTACCATATATACTATTTTGATTGAAACAGCAAAAAGTCAACTGGGTCGAAAGATCTATTTGCAATAAATGTAATGGGTTGCTTCTTGGTTTGTGAGGATTGTGTTGCTTATGCTTTGGCAAAGGTTGAAATCGCAGTCAATCCATTTTTAACAGTTTCTAATCCAAGTAATTTAACACTGAAACCGCAATTGATGGATATTCTTTGTCAGACATAATTAAGATGACAGTAGCAGGTAAATTGAAATTGCTTAAAAAACATTTTTCTTTTTTTTTTCCAAACATGACCTCATTACAACATTATAACTTGTTCCATTTTTATGATAAGTAATGTAAGGAAATGAGCAGGAGAGAGAGGGACGCGTTAGGATTTGTCTGTGAAAATCAACATAGTTTAACCCAAAACTATTAGCGTGTCGGAGTAGCACCTTGATAAAGATTTCCTGTTGTACCGTGTTAAAAAATCAATAGCTCTGCCGTGATCTTCTCATTTGATATCAAAGATAGTCCGTTTTAATCAATTAGGCGGAATAGAGGTGAGTATCAGTGTGGGGTTACTCCTTTCTGATCCTCTTAGTAAGCTCTCATTTAGTAAAGACGTGTATTGGTTGACTGTGATCTACACATACAAAGCCTTTAGGGCAGTGGTTTTCAATCCCGGTCCTCGGGTACCACTACCCAGCCTGTTCTCCATGTCTCCCTCAGCCAACACAGGTGATCAGCTAATGCATGAATCCTGATAATGATCCTCAAGGAACGGTAAAAGCATGTTGGATAGCGATTAATACAATAAACCCATTTAAAGGGAATTTATTTGTTAAATTATTTCCCTAAACGCCTCACTGGAGAGGTGTTCCGGGCATGTCCCACCGACGGGAGGCCCCGGGGACGACCCAGGACATGCTGGAGAGACTATGTCTCTCGGCTGGCCCGGGAACGCCTTGGGATCCCGCCGGAGGAGCTGACTGAAGTGGCTGGGGAGAGTGAAGTCTGGGCTTCCCTCCTAAAGCTGCTGCCCTTGCAACCCGACTCCAGATAAGCGGTAGTAAATGGATGGATTCCTTCCAATGTACTTCCAAATTCACGTCTGCGTTGTCATTCACATCCGCAACTAATCGATAGCAGGCAATAAAAATTGAAGTACTTTCTGCTTTTGCACCCAAGAATCATGGGAAATGTAGTCCTACTATCACCTGTGGTCTACTATCACTCTTCCAGTCAGAAAACACAAGCTTAGGTCGATCTTATATTTTTAGTGTTGCAATGCGTGACCGGCACGAGGTAACCGGCACAGCCAGCTTCCAAGAGCTGTCGAGACAGAGCAAAAAAGATTGGATAAAGGTGAGTGCATGGACTTGTTTAGCGCTGTTGAACTGTCAACCAAGATAGCATTTAGCATGAGCAATGACCAACCACCGTTAGCCGTCTCCCCGTCGGTTGATGAAGATTGACGAGCGGGTAAATTTGGTAAAATGTATATTTAACCATCCCGGTTTTCAATTTAGAAAATCTGTCCACCTAAATATCAGCCTTGCATTCTTTTTTTTATTTGAGAAACTTGGATTGAAATTTCCTATTTGGAGTTTCAATAGACTTCAGTCTACTAAAATGAAAAATTACAGTATGAGACGTAACCATCATGATGGGAAACAAATCCAATGTGTGATTTGGGCAAACTCCTCTTTCATTAACACAGAGCGGATCTGTAAATGATTAGTGTAAAACCCAATAACGGATGCAATAGTTAACATTATAGTGACACAAAAGCAAAGGTGCTGCTCAGGAAGTCCACTCAATTCCCATCACGATCTCTTCCTGGATTTCAATGTCAGTGTCTGCAGCTCGCTTTCCAACCTCCCAAATCATGGTTAATTGCGTTACTCGTTTAAATTAATAGCAGACTGATTGTTTTATTGTGTTGGCTCATCACTAAGACCCGGGTGCTACGGTGGCTGCTGAAGCATCCATATTGATAACACCGTGGTGTGTGTGTGTGTGTGTGTGTGTGTGTGTGTGTGTGTGTGTGTGTGTGTGTGTGTGTGTGTGTGTGTGTGTGTGTGTGTGTGTGTGTGTGTAGCTGGCCTGGTAGTGTGGTTTATATTGTAGCAGAGCTGGTTTATATTGATAACAAGCCCATGCTGCCTTTTGTGTGAGCTTTTTTTAGAATAGGTCATCAAGCAATGACAGAGAAATTGTGTGAGACGCACGCACACACATTCGCAGTTTGTGTACCGTTTATGGGGATAGTATCATACAGTGCAGTGAGGGTAGCATGCAGTCATATTGATAAGGGCTGTCAGGTTATTGCTCAGGTCTATGGCGAGCAAGGGGGGTAATTAAAAGGGATTAAGATTGTTGTAGTCCTCGTGGTATCCCAGTGAACACAGTCAACCTGTTGGGATTAGCAAGAGGTAGTCATTTAATTTGTGGAGGTGTTCAAACCATCCGAAAAGAGTCTCTTATTAAGCGGACCTTCTTGACAGAGAGACATAATCTACATTTGATTATGTTGCTTTAATTAACCTACATAATTCCATCATTTGCATGTATTTATAAATTTATGCACTTTGCCTTATGTTTTAATCCGATGAACAATGATAACAATTCTTAATATGTAATACAGAAAAGTGGGGCTTTGTTTGATGTGGAGTTTTGAGGGAATAGAATTTAGTCTTTGATTGAATTTACTGGTCATATTGCACTCAATGACAGCTGTTTTACATTTTTTTTTCTCCTATTTGCATAAAATACAAAACTTGTAGTAACATAGGTGTAACTTCATTTTTGGATTGTTGAAATTGTAAACATAAAAACATGCATTAAGACACATTTACTGGTCCATGAGACAATCAAATTGGAGCAATACCTAACAATTGATTTCCCTATGAGGTTGTTGAAATGTTAACATGCACACATTTTTTTTTTTACATTTGTTATGAAGTACTTTTGTCAGTCACATATTAAAATATTGTTTTATTTGTCAACTAACTATTAGACCACAAAATTTAAGAAGTGAATGGATTTCAAGTTTGTCTTTTCCTCCTCTGATTGGTTAGTTGTGGGTCAGTGACTCTCGATGGAGCACAGCTTTCCAGGAAAACCTAATTCAGTTGGTTTTTTTAAAGGGATACTTGACTCATAAAGCCATTTTCAGTAGTAAGAAGATAATATTTTGTTTGTAATTAATGTGATAATGTTATTTTTCATGAACAATAATATTTTTGCCACCTGCTGTCGACTGAAGATGACATCACCCATGCTCAGAAAACAGGTGAGCCGTGATTGGTCGTTACATATTTCCTCAGTACATGTGGTATCATCTTAAATTGAGAGCAAAAGGTATTAATTGTACATAAATAATAAGTTCTTAAATTAATTCTGGACAAAATATGTTTTTACTGCTGAAAATGGGTCAATGAGTCAAGTGTCCCTTTAACTGTTACAATACACTCTCTAAAAATGGATTGGTTAAACAAATAAAAAATAAATCTAGTAGGTTAAGCTCATATTGGCTTGATAAACCATTAATTGGTCATTGACTATTCCAGGTGGTTACGGGCATACCAATTTTATTGGTTAGCCAAACAACCAATGAAATTGGTTACAATAGAAAGTAAGTCTAGCTAGATCACTTGGAAATATATTTATTGTATCTATTTATTGTATTCTAAATGTATTTATTAATTATTGTAAATGATTACAATATCTTACAATGATATATTTTAAATATAGTGTTTAAAAGTGGAAATGTGTGATAGATCACTAGACGTGACCAGCTCTGTGTCTGTCCTGAGACTGGGAGGTTGTGAGTTCAATCCCTGGCCAGGTCATACCAAAGACTATAAAAATGGGACCTTTTTGCCTCCCTACCTGACCGTTATGGGTTGGAATTGGGAGGTTAGATCACCAAATGATTCCTGAGTGCGGCCCCTCATGCTGCTCACCACTCCCTCAGGGGATGGGTTAAATGCGGAGAACGAATTTCGCCCTACTTAGGTGGGTGTGACAATCAGTGGCACTTTTTGAAAAAATGTCAGCCTCTTACACAGATGAACCAATATCTTGGTCAGAATGACCCATTTGTATCGGTTGGCCCAATCACCAATATATATTGGTTGAAAACACCTACCATTCTTGAGTGGTTGTTTTAACCAAAGTGTCTGTCGGACACATAACTACCAACTGGATTGGTCAAATTTAACCTTTTTTTAGGTCAATTTGACCATTCCGTTTTTATGGTGCAAACAATAATGTCTCATCATATATCGTGTGATGAAAATGTATCAATAAAAGCACAATGTTGCCAATGCCCAGCTTGATTTGGATATTTAATTATCTTGAGCCTTGTTCAACTATAATTATAAATTAACTGGATTCACTGACCAATTTTTTTTGTTAACAAATTGTGCCTTTAAAAGTCAAACATAATCAATTGACTTCTAATGTGTTAATCTCAAAACAACTTTCCCATTAGAAATAATAAGGTAATTAATGTACAGGTAATTATTAACATTTTAGTACAATCAGATATTACCCACTATATAATGAGACTAAATTGAAGTTGAAATTTGATGACATTTGACATTGTATTTGCATAGCAATAGAATCACCTAGTTTTATTTGATAGATATTGCTGGAATGAATTAGTAAGTCTTGTCTGCCTGTCAACAGGCATCACAGGGCTCAAGACTAACTTCTCCTTCTTCTTTTTTTTTTTAATTTTTTTATTTATTTTTTTTTACTAAGAGCGTAGTGACCCCTAACCTGAAATTTTAGGGGCACAAGTACTGTAAATTGACTTACAACATAAATAACCATCCAACTCATTCTCACCGTATTACATAGAAATGCATTTGGTTGTGAAATGTTTTGACAATTTTGTGTGGTCATTTTCATACTAGTCAGTAGCCATAATGCTTTCAGCGAAATGTTATTTTAAAGGGGAAGTCATGATTCTACAGACCATGGAAGCAATGTGATCAAGTATATTCAGCCTTAATAACTGACACACTAACGTGGTTGTCAGGCTTGTTTATAAATTGATGTCAGTGTTGGCTCACTAAAGTCAAATCTTTGCACAATTTCACAATAAGGGTCGATGGAGCCGGCCAAGTTGATAAGAATCCCATGTGGTGAGGATCAACCAATAACACAAATGTAGGTTGGGCACTGATGGAGTGCTGTGATAAGGAGGGTCACAGAGGCCAAAGAGACCGTCCATGAGAACGTAGGAGAGAATGTGGATGCATGTTGAACTTCAGAAACTGACGCCAGCAGGTTAGACTGACTCAGGAGTCATTTTGGCTTGGCTGTGGGCCTGCGACGGATTTCTGATGCTGACGTTAATCAGATTTGAGTCCACATTTTTAGTTAAACATCTTGCCATCACAAATCTAAGCATTAAGGGGTCAGTGTCATGTTGTCATGTAAAGCAGGGTGACAGAATAAAAAGTAGAACCGCTTACATTACTTACCATGACAGGTGAGGGGGCATATGAAGGAGACCACTTTACATTTTCATAATCCATTCAATTGTTTTGTCTGTGTGTAATTTTCAGCGACATTATAAAATAAACTCATGTTGTCTTTCAAAGAACAATGTATGTAATTAGCGTAGCATTTGATGCCTTACAATGTTCCTTCTCAAACCATGCTTGTGCACCTCCTCATAAATCTGCCCCCCCCCCTCCCCTGCATCAACACATCTACCCCCACCCCCCACCAACTGTGGGAAAGACATTTTATCAGCGTCTGTCCGTTGTTCTCTGGTGGGGATAGATACAGAGAAGATAGATGAGTGTTTTGACATGGAGAGTGTTAGACAAACACTCTTATCAGGCCCAACACTTTAGACCGACCCCCTGAAACAGTCTCCTGAACCATGGATGAAAATGGCGGAATAAGAAGAGGAGCTGAGGCTGAATTTAGATGTGTTTTCATCAGAGTGATGTACGTGAATGACCGTGATGAGAGAGATTTTCTCCTGATGAGACCTTCAGGTTCAGCAGTGGACATCCAGACCAAAGTTAGGGACGGGCTGTTCACAAATCCTCCGATCTGCTGGAAGTTCTCAAAACTGCAGACCACTCCCACAGCCCGCTATCTGTCTGGGATACACTAGGCTCTGACCGCAGCTGTCACTGCCATCCTTCTACAGTTATCACACAGAGGAAATACACAAAAAGAAGCTGCTGAACTGAGCCAGAAGTGAAACTGCTCAGTTGCTATCAAACGCCCTCTGCTGATGAGCCACGCACAGTTTGGCCGCTGTGCTGCCGCTGTTACTGGGTTCAGGTCAAGTTCAAGTCAAATGCAGTAATTGTTTCTCGACACCCCTCATGTGCTCCTCGTTTTTAAGTCGTTGTTTTTTTATGGGGATGTTTCCTGTACTTTAGCAACTCACAGATTTTATGTTCAAATCATTCATTTCATAATAAATGCAATCATTAAAAAAGTTTGTTTAAAAAACTGTGCATTGAAACTAAAACACAATGCAAATGCTCCTAAATGTCTTTAAATATGGTTATCATGTAACTTTTAATCTGTGTTTTTATCCTTACTGACACAAATGGGAATATTTGGTCCTAATTGTAATGCTAATGTTCTTCTAATCCCATGACAGATGAACTGCAACTCAGTAAAGAGGGCAGCGACAGAAAGGTCGTCGCTCGCAGGGAGCTCCACGCAGACACAATTTGGGGACCCTACCCAGGAAGCCTCCAGTCAGACGGCAGCGCAGAAGAGGGGACATCAGAGGTGAGGACTGATCAGAATTCAGTACAAACAGAAAGCTTACAGTGAATTAATTACACTGACAATTGGAGATGGATGCAATTAATATTAGTGTTATAAAATCTAAATACAGTGGACCCTTGGTACCTGGACACAATCCAGCATGTGGCGGTTCAACTTTTGATTGACTGATCTTCAGTGTTTGTTTCCATTTCTTATTAACTCTTGAAGAATGAATTAGTTCCAGGGACTCAAAGTTTTCTAATATAAAACCTTAAAATACTTGAAGTTACATTCAAGCATAGTTTGTTGCCGCTTAAGTGCAAAAACAAGGCATAAGTGTAAGTAACTTTTCGTAAAACCCGTCAATAATACTCTTGTCAGAAGCCACAATATAAAAACAAGTGCTGGTCATAGATTATTTATATTAATCTAGATTAATCTCACTCTAATTCTGGAGTTAATCTAGATTAAAATGCATTTGGATTTTGATGAAGGCAGTACATGTTCCCGAAATAATGACATGTCTAATTAACAATATCAATCAAGTCTGTCTGGCATGACGGGAGGCAATGAGACGAGTCCAGGGATGGAGTGACACAAAAAAAATTGGCCTTGTCATTTTGATTTGGGCATGCCGTCCTGGGCCGCCCCGACTCCTGACCACACCTGGCTACCACGTAGCTCTGCCACCGATGTTGATTGGTTCAGTTTGCTATCTATATTGCAGATTGATTAACGGTTTGCTCCGTCTAAATTGTGGGCCGGTCTGTTGGGTAAAATTAAAAATGATCATTAAATAGCACCACATTGATCTCAAAAGACGCTGGTCCACCGGGCATCTGCCCTGTTTGCCAGATGGCCAGTCCAACACTAGACCAATCTTTATTTTAAATAAAACTGGGTTGTACATCATTCGGTCTCTGTTGCGCGCTTCTCTTTATGCTCTGCCCCTCGACCAGGCATCACATGGAATTTATTAGATATTTATTTACTTAGTTTTAGCACACAAGGCATTACAATATACACACACAATATATCCATATGCTTACTGTTGAGATTATTGGTGGGCAACAACAAAAAACTCAAAAGCACTGGTCTGGACCAGTAGACCAATACTCTAAGGTGAAGTAGAAGAGGAGTGGTTTTCATTTGAAAGGTGAAAGGTCAGAGCTCAGATGCCAGGATACAAAGAGTATTTATTGTATAAGTGGTGTGGCAGTGGTTGGAAATGAAAAGAGCTGATTAATTGTGGATGTGTGCGTGCATCTGTGTGAGACCGGATGGAGCCCTATCAGCGTCTGTTATTTTGCATCACATGCAAGTCCATCTAATCATGTGATGCTGATGCTGGGTGAGGCTTCCTGGTGCGGGGTGCAAACGGTTAAACTAACTGGTCAGTCAGGCTGTGCCTAGTTGACTTTTTGACTGAGGCTTCCTCCAGTTGAAGCCGGTCATTTACCTCTCCTCCCTTCCTTCCCCAGACATCCGCCTGTCTTTTATCTCCGCGTGGCGCCATCCTCCTGGACAGCAAACCCCAGTGATTGATTTCTGTTTGATAGGCTCTCATTTCTAAGATTTTGTTTATTATCAGCGAGCATGCAGATAAAGTGTGTGCACACGTGCATTCGGCTAAGCAGGCGACCATTTGATCACCCATCACTGTTTGTTCTTCTCCCTTCATTTGTAAAACTGTCCTGTTCGTCCTGAAGTTTGTCCTTGAAAGCATGTATTCATATGATAAGTATTTAATACTCGCGCTCTCTCCTCTACCTCATTTTATGCTCCCCTTCTATCCTCATCTCCTCACGTCCTACCTAGTGGACTGAAGGAGTGAGGAGTCGGCCCGTCAGTATCTACGGAAGATAGCAGTCGTAATCTCACATTCCTGCGGTTTTTCCCTTTCACTCTAGATCCTCCCTCTCCTCTGACTATCCCTCCATCCCTCCCTGGGTCAGCAGGGGTCGTGGCTATACAGGGAAAGACAGATGTGCGCACATGAGCACCAACCTGAGAAATTACAATCTTTCATTCAGTTGGTTACGGTAGAGCTCTAGAGTTGTGCGGAATGTATTCCAAGACACTGGTCTACTATTGAGTTGGTGTCATTTTTTCCCGTCATTTAATATATATATATACAGTGCCCAGCCTAAATGAGTACACCCCCTACGAAAACTAACACTTTAAACAATATGTCAATGAATTAAAAAACTTTTCAAAATATTGACAAGACTAAAATTGTATAACATCTGTTTAACTTATAACGTAAAAGTAAGGTTACTAATATACATTAGAGAACAGAATTTTCAGTTTTATTCAAATTAGGGTGATGCAAAATAGAGTGTACCCCACTGAAAGTCACTGGAGCAAAGCCCATAAAGCCTAAATTTTAGACTACAAACGTCTACAGCTGAGTCTAATTATGGGTGTTACTTACAGAAAACACTTTCCCATTTCATGCCGTTAGCAATGGCACCACACGGAAGAGAAATGTCACAGGACCTGAGAAAGAAAATCATTTATTTGCACAACAAAAGTGATGGCTACAAGAAGATCAGCAAAGCTTTACTTATCAGTCAGAATACTGTAGCAAAAGTGGTACCAAAATTTTAAAAATATGGAACTGCAACCATCTCATAGAGACGTCAAGGTCGTCCAGGGATGTTAACAACTCAACAGCAGCGTATTCCAATGAGAAGGGTGGAAGAAAATCGACATCTAAGTTCACTGCAGTTATCTAAGGGAATACAAAGCCAAACTGGGGTGACTATTTCCCGTGACACAATACGGCGTACACTGCAAAGGAATGGCATGCATGGGTGCCGTCCACGGAGGAAGCCTCTCCTAAAGCCCAGGCATAAAAAAGTGCGCCTAGAGTTTGCCAGGGCCCATGCTGACCAAGATAAATGTTTTGGAACTGATGGCTTCAAAACTGTATGGCGTCGCAAAGGTGAGGAATACAAGGAAAAATGTGTGGTACCTACGGTGAAACATGGTGGTGGCAGTGTCCTCATGTGGGGTTGCATGAGTACTGCTGATGTCAGGGAGCTGCATTTCATTGATGACATCATGAATTCACAGCTGTATTGCTCAATTTTGAAAGAAAAGCTGCTGCCATCCCTCCATCGTCGTGCTCCATCGTCGTGCACTTTTCCAACACGACAATGATCCTAAACACACATCTAAGGCCACTGTTTGATTTCTGAAGAAGAACCAGGTGAAAGTGGTTCAGTGGCCAAGTATGTCTCCTGATCTGAACCCAATTGAACACCTATGGGGAATTCTAAAGAAAAAAGTTGAGCATCCCTCTCCATCCAGGATCCAGTCTCTAAAAGAGATCATTCTTGAAGAATGGAAAAAGATTGATGCAACAAAATGTTGCCAGCTTGTTCATTCCATGCCTAGAAGCTGTGCTGTAATTAAAAATCGTGGAGGCCATACTAAGTACTAAATGTATAAAAAAAAAAATGTGGGGTGTACTCATTTTTCCATCACCCCTATTTGAGTAAAACTGACAAATGTGTAATCAAATTTTAAAATTTTAACATTACTTCCATGTTATAAGTTAACCAGATGTATATTAAACTTGGTCTTGCCAGCATTTTGGAAATTGTTTTTGTGTTCATTGAGATATTGTTTAAAATGTTACTTTTCAAAGGAGGTGTACTCATTTACGCTCTGTGTATATATATATATATATATATGTATATATGTATATGTATATGTATATATGTATATATATATGTATATATGTATATGTATATATGTATATATATATATGTATATGTATATGTATGTATATATATATGTATATATGTGTATATATATATGTATATATGTGTGTATATATGTATATATGTATATGTATATATATATGTATATATGTGTGTATATATATATGTATATATGTATATATATATGTATATATGTGTGTATATGTATATATGTGTGTATATATATATATATGTATATATGTGTGTATATATATATGTATATATGTGTGTATATATATATATGTATATATGTATATGTGTATATATATGTGTATATGTGTATATGTATATATATGTGTATATGTATATGTGTATATGTATATGTGTATATGTATATGTATATATGTATGTATATATATATATATATATATATATATATATATGTATATATATATATGTGTATGTGTATATATATATGTGTATATATATATGTGTATATATATATATATACATATATATATATATATATAAACATATATATATACATATATATATATATACACATTATATATACACATATATATATACATATATATATATATATATATATACATATACATATATGTATATATATATATATATATATATATATATATATATATATATATATATATATATATATATATATATATATGTATATACATATACATATGTGTATGTATATATGTGTGTGTGTGTGTTTTAGTTATATACTCTTGAATTGTTTTTTCTAGTGCAATATTTTCAATGTAGCACAATAGTCATACTTTGACGATGTACCTGTACTGTCCAGCATCCCGTTTTGGAATTGCTTTCAATATCCTCTCATATTATAATATGAACATTTTTTGCCTTACAGTCTCCTCGCCTATTTGTTTTTAATTATATTTATTATATTCTACCTGTCTTTTTATTGCTCAGTTAAACCTCCAAGTCCTGCCCCCCATTTCTCGAAGAGATTGGCACAGCACAGCCCATGATGCCCCTTCTGGCATTGCTCTTCCTCTCTCAACTTATCCCTCAACAAATTTACTTCGTATTTGGCCCAGCCAGATAACCAGTTTCAGTTTAGTAGGAGGTCTACTTAGCCAACACCAAGAATTTTGTGTGTGCAGCAATATATTTAAGTTCAAGTACAGATACTGCACCCAGATAGATATGACTTACTTCTTATCTAAATAAATAAATGTAAACATATATGGATTTTCTGCTGTTTGTGGGAGTTGGTGTGCGCAACCGCTATATGTGCTTGTTATCATGTGGGTAGCAGTGAGCTTGTCAGTTGTGAGGAACAGATCTCCTTCATTAGATTAGCAATGTGTTAACTGGCCTGTGTCATATGGAAATCCCCCCATTTGCATCTCTTGAGAAAAAGGCGTAAAACCATTTATCTATTTAAACATATTCTCGCTGATATGGCCGGCGGAGTTTAGAACAGGGCTATGATAATGTTTACTGATCGACTGATCACATGGCTGCTGATTCCTCCCGTTTTTGGTTGAGTGAGCAACCAGGTCCTCCTCGGCAAGACTCCCATGGCAACCCCACTGTGAGCTCATCGCAGCCACTCATCTGATTGGATCATATATAACAAATCTTATATTAAATCGTCCCTTGTTTGATTGGATCCTGCTTTAATTAACTGATAGTACAGATGCATGTCATTGGACCAAAGTTTCAGCTTTGTTTTGAATTTGTATCGGAGCTGAATTACAGTCCTGGCGCAGGGATCCAAGAGTTTGCGCAGAAATGCATCGGTTCATTCTTCAGTTGACAGACGTTCAAAGCAAAGTCTCCAAACATTTACAACATCATTCCTATTGTTCTCTCTCCTTCAGCGCTTCCCAGAGGCTCACGCGAGCCCAATCCTGTCTTTCTTGGAAAGGGAGCCTCAAGGCACGATCCTAGAAGGAGCAGAGTAGCGGAGTTCAAAACGTTATCACGCGCAAACGTCTTTTCATCATGTTTTAGAAACAAGCGTTTGCACTAATCCCTCAATAATCTCTCCAGGAGAACTTGGGCGATAAGGCGCGCCACCCACGGCTTTTCAAACACTTTTGGGCTAGTCACTTCCCACTCTCTATCTCTGCTTCCCTCTACCTCCTCTATTTTCCCTCATCCCTCCACTTCTTCATCATCACGTCCTCTTCTGGAAGGACGAGTGAAGGTGATCACCTCCTTATCCTCCCAAGAGCGGTCTTCTTTCTTTCTCTTTTTTTCATCCGAGCCAATTTGTTTATGTCCTGATTTCCATCTTTGCGTTTATCTGGACTCATCAGCGGTTTTTCCTCTCTAGCCGTCTGTCTCCTCCGCCCATCAAATTAGAATGTTAATTAAAATTATGCTTCTTCATAAGATGTCAAATCGATGTTTATGATGAGACACCTTCTGTGATGCCCCCCAGAAGAGATGCACGAGTTAGATTCTTTGCATCTTAAGTATTAATCACGCTTTATTTTTCGTCCTTGTCTCTGTCACTCTCAGGTATGTTCATACTTTTATCTAATGAAACCGAAAATGGTTTGTTTGCCTTTTGGCTTGTGGCTCAAAGAAACTTTGAGAGCATTAAAATGTTGCAATAAAAGCATGTGCTGCTTTTCCCCAAATCTTGGTACTTTGGCAACAGAGGAGCCTATTACCCCGAGAGAGGACAGGTGAGATGGCAATGATTGGACAGAGGAGAGAGAAAACATCTGTAGAAGATAAAACCACTCCTACTGTCCGCAGTCAGCCAGCCACACCAGGGAGAAACAGAAGAAACCAAAGAGAAAGAAAGGAAAGGGTCTATTATCACTTGAAGAGGTACAACGTGTGAAAGAATTCACGTTGGGGAGAATGTTATGTAAATGTAAAAGAGGGAGATTATTCAGATTGGTGCAATGACTGACTGGTATCTGCATCACACTGTCATGTGCATCGTCTCCTTCCATAGTGGAGGAGCAAGAGTTAAGCCTGCCTCCTCCATTTTCTATATCTGAGCTTCATCTTGGCTGTTCAGGAGCTCGCTCTCCAAAAGGGCCTCGTTTTACAATCTCTTGTCAAAGTTCCTATTTAAGCATCTCACATTTATGTTTTTACATGTCATTTGCATGCAGCCAATCAAACTTGACTCTAAGTTTCTCTGTTAAGGGTAAAGTAGAATTTAAGAAGAACTTGTATGTTGCATGTGTTTTGTGCTGTGTGCACGGGTAAGCGAGAGAGTGTGTATTTGGATGGGAGAAGCGGTGGTAGGTTTCAGATTTTTATCTGCCTTCCTTTTCTTCTTTGTATTTTTGGAGGATTCACACAGTGACCTCTTTGTTTGGGACAGTGAGTACACCCCTGTAACCCCTAGGATGGGGAAAGAGGCTATTTCCTGTAGCAAGAGATGGAAGAGGGCAAAAGAGATGGAAGAGAGAGTGATATGATGGAGATGAAGAGGCTGGTGGCCAGAGGGGGAGGAATGGGGGGGGGGGTGTACAGTACATGGAAGAAGGTTTGATAGGAGGGATAGTGAAACAGAAGATGGGAGGAAGTGGGCAAATCGGATGATTGAGTGATTCGTTTTGTGAAGGGATGAATGAATGAACAATTGTTGCAAAGGTCATGATCGGAGTTGGATTCCCAGCGAGAGCGACTCCAAATGTTTCAAAATGATAACGCTGGGAAAAAGATTGAGGAAATTACTACTACCCCGAGATTTGAATATTAATTAGTTTGTTTTGTAAAAAATAAAACCATAGGGATACATTATTTAGATCAAAACTGTTTCCATGCATTCATTAATTTTCGACCTGTTATCCTGCGCTAGAGTCTTTCAAATCTACCACAAATCGGCTTCACGGTGAAATACTTTCACCTAGTCGCCTGCACCTTCAAAAAAATAAGTAGTCAATTGATTTACCATTTATGTTTTGTTTTGTTTTAACTGTGGGAGGAAAGATTGTAACAATATATCAATTTGTTCATGCACTAAAGTGATCAAGTATTTCCAATGAAATTGTGTCCCACACTTCTGGTGTGTATCAGAAAGTAGTCCTTTATATTTGTTTGTACTGTCAATGGATGACCCTGGAAAATACATTTCATTGCAAGAAAATAGTCAGAGTGCAAGTGGAAATTAGTTGTAAGAATAAATGCCACAATCACAGGAGTAAACGTTACCTTAGCCAAGGTCATTGGCGAGTCCTCAAATCAGGAGTCATGTGCTTATCTGGACTTCTTGATGCTTGTCCAAATTGTTTTGTCTTTAGTCCAGAGCATGTGTCATCCTGAAATCGACTGTAGATTCCTCAGGGTGCAGGGAATGGGAAGCCCTTCTAGACACAGCAAAAGCTTACTTTTCAGTATTGGAATTTTTGTGGATGTTTATGATTAAAGTCCACTCCAGCCAAACGTAATCCCTATTTGAAAAGTCTTTATCAGGTGTGTATTCAATACACCACGTCTATCTAAATCAGTAGTTCTTAACCTGGGTTCGATCAAACCCCAGGGGTTCGGAGAGTCAGTCTCAGCTCTCAGGTGTTCAGTGGAGGTCAAGACGCACACCTGACTCAAATGTTTCGTGATGATACACCCCCTCAGCCATCAGCTGCAGGTGCTGTAGGAAATTTGGTGTGCTAAATAGTCGACTTGTTGCTGTTGCGATGGTACCTCGTGAGATTTCTTTATTATTGTAATCACTTCATACTGTGTTGTCGAGCAAAAAAAGAAATTGATCAGACGATGTGCAATACGAATAAACATGTATAACGGAATGCATGGTGTTCCACTGGGTTCAATTCTGAAGCCTCTGCTGTTGTCATTGTATCTGCTGCTCCTGGGTTCCATCTTAAGAAAACAGTGGTTGTTTTAAAGTGCTCTATAAATATAGAGTTGAGGTGAGTGATGAGAGTCAGGTGAAAAGTACCAGATTCGATGACAAGGCTACTCTCCGTGTTTCCAAAACCACCTTTTTCGGGTTTTATGGAAAGTATCAAGTAAACCATCGTGACATACATACACCTTTTTTTTTTTTACCATTTTGGATTCAGAAAGTTATATCAGTAATACTTGTTAAAAGATTATGATAAAGTGTTTTAATAATGGGCAATAGAGTAACATTGCAACACTTTGGGGCTTTACTTTCTAAGATCCCAAATTGCAGCCGCTAATTTACACTGTTGGCAACAGGTGTAAAAATGATAGAGACCGCTGTATTTAAAAGAGGGTTTTGTGCTTGGATGCTTTTCAACAGGGAAGATTTGGGGAAGCACTGCTAGCACAAAATTAAGTTTGATACGATGGAATTGGAAGTGTAAAGGCCTAGATACACCAATCCGACGTCGGGCTTACCCACTGTGGCATCGGCGCAGACGTTGGCACGTTGTGAAGAAAAAATACGTAAAAACACACTGCACCGACCCCGACTATTATGTACCTTCAGCGCATGCGTGAGAAATAATTCCCCTCCATACCATCAGCGGCGGTCGTCATTATTCCTAAAGGCAACTGGAAACCGCTTTATGGGGGCGGGAAAACGTAAACAATTCATACCGATTACTTTTACTAATTACGAACAGTTGCTATACTTCTCTAGTATAAAAGTAAATCCTACCTGCTATATCCAGTCGCGTCCTCATGTCATGACATAGTTGGGCTTTCATACTGTAACGTCTTGCAAGAACGCCACCAGCAAACGTTGGTTGGGATGTCACCCTTTTATTGATCTTGACAAACGCTACTGTTGGCCGTAGCAGACGCCAGAAAAATAGAATACAAATTAAGAGGGGCTAGCAGAAAAAGACCATCATATTACTGAGTATTATCATGCCAATCATTTTGGGGAAGCCAGCAACCGCATGAAAACCACATATTTAATCTACCCTCCTGTTGAATCAGTAAGTGAGGTGAGTGCACAAGGAACATGCCAATGTGAAAAGTAGAAGTGTGTTCAGTTTAGTTCAAGGAAACTTCTCATCCCCGTTTCCGTCATCTTCCAGTTTGGTACAGATTGAGCGAGAAAGGGATAGAGAGCAAGGAGGCATTCTGATAGTGAACAAGAGAATGGAGGAAGAAAATGAAGAAATGAAATCAGCCTGGCATCATTTGCATTCAAGTTTTATCAGCGAAGGAGGAGGGTGTTTTGGGGCCTGATAAGGAGAGGGTGTCGTAGGCAGCGCTGAAGGTGGAGGGGGGATGGTGGAGAGACGTGCGAGCTTGAGTGTGCTTACAAATGTGATGCATGAATTGACGTTAGTAAGAGAAGGTGGCTTAGAGTTCACAGTCAGTGTGTGTTTACGCCGGCATACACATTTGAATGTTTGGGCCGTAACAGCGAAGACATGCTATTGGATGGTGAGCATTTTTTGTATGTGGTGGGGCTGTGGGAGCGAGGGGTTAATATCAGACCAAATAATTAGATTCGCTATCGTCTCAGCAGCAGCAGTGCGAGGATCAGGCAGATTAAAGCCAGGCTCAAGGCTAGTTAATATTCATGAGGGGACCAGGGTCCGGGCTTAGACTGCGCCTCAAAGACTCTCCTCCGGCTGATGGGGCTTAAGGCAGCGCTCTCCACCAAGATGGAGCTGCGGCGGAGAGGTTTGACTGATAGATGGAGGGCTGCATTGACAGCTGAAATGACAGCCAAGAAAATGTCTTGGCATTGAATAAATATTCATATCTGTGGGTTTATCGAACATTATAACTTAAATGCCTGGTATGCAATATTAATGAAATATATGCTGTCTTGTATTTCAGTTGTCAGTATAGAATAGTATGGGTCATTTTTACTCCTTTAATATGGAAATTCAAGACATACTCTCTGTAAAAAAGTATTTAGCATTGAATTGTCCATTATTTATCTTTATGGAGTTCAATCGAGGCCAGTTTTTGACAGCACATGCTACCCTACAAATTTAGTACTTTTTTAGTAGTTTTCATTAACTGTATCCCATGTAACACCAGCCAAGGTAATTTGTTTTGCTCATGCTAATGATGCTAATGCAAGTTAATGTAATAAGCTTGATAAGTGGTTGTTTCTCATTACTAAAGTTCAAGGTTATTTTAGTTGCCGAACGAAATAACTCAAACTAAAATTCCAAAAACATTTTCGTTAACAAAATACAAATAACAACGAAAATACTTTTTAAAAAAACGAAAACTGACTGAAACTACATTTTACAAAACTAACTCAAATAAACTATATATATACAGAAAATGTCCTTCGTTTTATTCTTTGGTAATTAATTTAATACATGAGCCCTTGAGGTTGATTTTAAATGTTATTTAAGTATATTTATTATGATATTAACCAGAATAAGTACGTTTGAAAGTGTGTCACACAGAAGTGACGTCATCTAGCAGCAGCCAATAGAAAAGCACTTTCAGATAACTCGCTCCTCGGCGACAATTAAGAAATGTCATACTTTTTTTTTATTTTACCATGGTGTTTCTTAAATATTGCACAAAATACTTTTTTTTTTTAAACTAATACTGAAACTAACTAAAACTAATCATTTCTTAAATAACTAAAATTTATAACAACAAACAGAACCGTCCTGAAAACAAATTCAACTAACGAAAACGAAAAACTCAAAATGAAATAAAAAATTATGAAAATTCCGAAACTATAATAACCCTGCTAAAGTTAAAAAGAATAACCATACTAACTTGGGAGGAATGGCTTTGACGTGTTAATGTTAAGAAAGACATTCGATAATACAACACAATACATCCTGGGATTGTTGAAAAACTGATGCTCAAACAATTTGCCTTCTCAATAGTATGATGGCATTAAACATTCTAGCTATTTCGATCATTCTTTGCTAGACTTTATTGGATACTATTTTATTAGTCCACGATCCAGCAGTAAGTAGGCTATACTGACGGACTGTCCGTCACTACGTCACTGACGGACACCCGTTTTGCTGACGAATGACGAGAAACTTAAAAAATAAATAAATGATGGGCTTAAGTACTGACGGACGTAGCTTTGTCTGTCAATGTAACCTTTATTTGAATAGTTTTTTTTACAGGCTTAAAAATGTAACACTTCCGCAAACAATTTGAATTTTGCTTTTCCATAAATATATACTAATACTTGTAAACATGTTTTTCATGTGTGGCCAAAGAGTGACAGGACAGGTAAAAAGCCTTTTCAAGCAGTTCAATGGCCTCTCCATTCTCCTTAACTCATTCACATCTCTCTCGGCCTGGTTAATTACATGCGCGCACAAAGTAGCATTTGACCCTACACCTCTAATTCTCATTATCTTGCTGTGAAACATAGTCTGCGAATCTGTAGCTATCCGTGTAACATGTTAACTCTGATACCAATTTCTACTGTATTAACCTTATGTCTTCATTTGTTTATAACACAAATGAAACGATAACATCAATTTGCTGGAACGTGGTCAAAGTTCCACGTGGCAAAGATGGATAAGTTGCATGTACTGCACAATGATGAACGGCGTCATTCAATCAACATAGAGATAAGCAGTCGTCACGTTGAGATTTTTTACTTCTCGATTTAAGTTCATTAGAAGCTCAATGTGTTGCTTTTTGTGCGTGTGTGTGGCTGTGTGTTTGTTTTTCCCTCTGGCGTGCTTACTGAGCCCTCCCAATTGCCCTATCATGGTGAATTCCAAAGTTGTGCCCATGATGAATTAGTCTGAAACAAATTAGAAGTACTTACGACTCAGACGGCTCCAGCATTGGGTTACAAATTAAAACAAAAGCGGCTGTATCGTCCCATCAGCTTCAATTCCCCGTGAAATACAATACGCTCGGCCTCCAACTCGACTGGAGAACAGAATGAGAAGCTTCTTCTACTCTTCCCACTCTTCTTTCCATCCCAAACGATCCCACGCATAATTTTCATCTTTGTCAGGTGTTTCAGTACGACATGTCTTATTGTTTTTCTTATCATTATTTCACAACATGTACACGAGACTTTTATATCAGGGTTGAAGCTTACAACAGGTTTAGGAATCTAGGCCTTTTCTGCTACATTTGAGACAAATAAACATCTTCACATTACTAGGAGATTCATTTTCACTCATAACATAAAAACTTTAAATGCACTGGTTAACTAGAAATTGCATCTAGCTTATAAATATAACATAAGTAATAGAAAGTTGTATTAATTGCACACAAGGGAACCACATTTCCAATCTAAAAAGTTTTAAATGTATATGATTAAAAAAATTCTTGTCATCCTTTCATCAGAATGTGTCTATGATGAAACAAAATAAGGCTCTCCTGCTATTTCCTGTGACGTAACGTTGAAGCAATGCTACCCCCAACTGGCTATTAAACGTCACTGCAAGTGCCACCATGTGCGCTATTTATGAATGAATGCACTGGCCCACTGCATTGATGAAAAAAGGTGCATTATTGTACTATCATGTCTGCAAGAGCTTGTCAGTTACAAGCATAGCTGCTGAGTTCCAATTCATCCCTAAAGATCAGCAAAAGTGATGATGATTTTAAGAGCCCATGACTGACCAGGGCACTTTTCAATTTGTTGTGATTAAGTGGTGAGCTCCAAAGTGTTTTTGTTGTGTTAACTGGGTACCACATCCCTGGTAGCACCACTGACAGGGATCGATCATATCATGACGATGATGACGGATAGTAAAATGGTTACTCTTTGTCTTCCTTTTGTATCTAACTTTCTGTTCCTCAGCATTTTTCATTCGTCTCCCAATCTCTCTTTACTGTTTTGTTCAGCTTCATTTCCTCAGTTGTGTCTTCTGGGGATAATTAAATGACTAATACTTTCGGTATTGCTGTATTTCCTGCTTTACATGCATGCTTTATCCATTTTATAGTCGTTTGTTAGGCATTATCAATTACTGGCTACTGTATATGTGCAAATCTGGCATTGTATAATTAGGAAGCTTTGTGTGTTCACGTCTTCTATTCAACTATGCATCTGTTTTTATATAGAATTCCAATTGGACCTTGGTGTGTGAAAATCCAGATTGTTGGTTGACCTGTCTTTCATTGACCACTAACCCATCAGAGGCCAACTGTACTATCTACAGCCAAGGTGAGACTGTACCCACTCATAGAAGCTTTTGACTCCCTCGAGCTCCACTGCATGCCATATATCAAACTGGAAGTTGACTCAAATATGTTCTTTAAAATAACATGGCCAGTCTAAACACGACATTTTAGTTAACATTACTTTTGTGGAATAGTAGTTAAAGGGGAAGTCAACCCCCCCAAAAATTCTTGACAATATGTTCTATGCAGCCCCACTAGTAAATACAGTGTTCTGGTTAATATTGCATTAGTGGAATATGAGTTGAGCAGCAAAATCCAGCAGTTTTTATCAGTGTCAGAAGGCGGCCATTTTACCACTTGCTGTCGAGTAAAAATGACATCACAGATGCTCAGGTCTCTGGTAACAACCAATCACAGCTCAGCTTCAGGAAGCAGGTGAGCTGTGATTGGTCATCGCCTAAGCCTTAGGCAAGTGGCAAAATGGCCGCCCCCTGAGATGGATAAAAACGGCTGGATTTTGCTTCATAACTCATATTCCACAAATGTGATATTAATCAGAATGTCATGTTTAGACTAGTGAGGTCACATATATATTTGTATCCATCTCAAGGGGCAGCCATTTTGCCACTTGCTGTCAACTGAAAAGGACATCACAGACTGTCACAGCTCACATGAGCAACTGTGATGTCATTTTAAGTCGGCAAGTAGCAAAATGGCCGCCCCCTGAGGTGTTTAGACTAGTGAGGGCGCAAAGAACATATTGCAAAGGTAATTTTTAACATGTCTTTAATGGAACAATAAATACAAATAATAAGATGTGACAGTTATTTACTCATATGTCCTGACTGTGTGTTTTCAGGTGAAGAGTTATTCTGTAAGGTGACCAGTGCCATTTTTGTAGCAGAACGCCTCCTGGCCACTACACTGCTTCCTCCAAAACCCTCCTCCCCTGTCGCCAGGGGTTCACCGCTCCTCAACATAGTCACTCCTAAAACATCTATGGTAAAAGAGGAGCCTCTGTATCCTGCAGCCCTCCACACAGACATCCAGCTCCTCCCACAGCAAGCGGGCATGGCTGCAATCTTGGCTACTGCTGTTGTCAATAGTGAGTGTCATTTTCATGCCATTAAGATATTACAATTAGAATTGCGCTACCTTTTTTAGAATTTTGATAGGCATATTTAACGTTTTTGTTTTTTTTTTTAAGTACCTGTAGTGATATTCACTTTAGCCACATGGTGGCATTGCGGGTCCAGTATCAGCTTAGGCAGTTGTTAAGTTTGACATTAGTACTTACTTGCCTTTGGCTGAGGCATACTATATTCGTAGCTAAACTTAACTTTATAAAAATTCTCTTAGATGATTACACATCCAGCAACTGCTGCAAATAAGACATTTCATAGGCATTTTCAATCAACTCAACGGAATGCATGTTGTTGTGTCTGTGATCAGAGGACATTTTCCCGTGCAAAGACTGTGGGATTTGGTACAGAAGTGAAAGGAACCTGCAAGCCCACCTCATGTACTACTGTGCCAGCCGACAGAAACAGCCGGCCGCAGCCTCATCCCCACCACAAGACAAACCCAAGGAGTCCTATCCCAATGAACGCATCTGCCCCTTTCCTCAGTGTAACAAGAGTTGCCCGAGCGCAAGTTCGCTGGAGATTCACATGCGCACACATAGCGGTGAGAACAAAACAGAGACTTGTCATCCACGAGGAGTTAAGCTCAGCAACAATTTTGTCCACCTGACTCATTTTACTCATTCTCATTGTTCTTCTCACAGGTGAGCGCCCATTTGTCTGTCTCATCTGCCTGTCTGCCTTCACCACAAAAGCAAACTGTGAGCGCCATTTGAAGGTCCACACCGACACGCTGAACGGGGTGTGCCATGGCTGTGGCTTTGTCTCGACCACGAGGGATATTCTCTACAGCCATTTGGTTACGAGCCACATGGTTTGCCAGCCTGGATCTCGCAGTGAGGTCTACTCTCCAGGGCCAGGCCTGCCGAAGTTGCCCTTGTCCACAGGTGAGTCACATGATCGTTGGAAAATCGCACAAACAGTACCTCATGGACTTGTAAGATCTCATGTGTAATGTCTTAGGACCATTATGACTAATACGGTCATATGAAGAAATTTCAACCATTGTTAGAATCAATCATTAACGGTATTTTATTTTCTGTTGTGAAGTGAAAAGCCTAGCAAACATATACATTGTGTCAGAGTTGCTTTAGCAGTAGCGACTTGAAACATCTTTACTTATAAAGTCTACCAGTTCGGGCAAAAAAAAAAATTCTGAGGAAACTTGGTAACTGGTGTGAAAAAGTGTATTTCATTTGGTGAATGGGTATTGGAATTTAGCTGGAAATGCACTACAACTCGACCTGGTTTCACCTGGTCTAAAATCTATTATACTTTCTGTAACCAAATTGTGAGGTTTGCCTGTGGCATGCAAACACGCTAAACTAGAGTTGCTGCGGCACAAAAATGAAAATGTGCATGGGCTCCTGTCTACAAAAATAGAGCCCTCAGTTAAAAAAAATATTGGTGACATATGCCCTAGATTATGCTAGAAGTAACCAGGATCCCTTAAAATGGCATGAGATTGTAACTATCAGGTACATACAGTACATCAATACGAAAAAAATCAAAAATGGCAAATGCCTTTTTTTCTGATTGATATCTTAATTAAAAATATTTGTATTATTAAACAATTAATGAATAATAAATTAATTATTTAATAGAAAACTCTATTTCAAGTTACCCATTAAAAAAAAACATCTGCCTCAAATTTGGCAAAGGTACAAAAACTTTTGGCCGAGTTGAAAAGGGGGGGATTAATGAGAGAACATTCGCAGCCCTGCAGCATGTAGTTGCGATTCTCCTACACCTCCTTGGTCAAGAGGCTAATGAGGAGTGTAGCTAAAAATTCCAGGGCCAGAGCAATGGGGTCTTTGAAAAAGACTAACATGGAAGTGTTTCTCTTATATAAATAGTAAAGCCTCAGGTTTCGAGTTATCTGCTTCATTTTTGAATATCCAAGGACACTGTAATAAAATAAAGAGTGGAGTACTTGTTTGCAACCAGCAGGGACATTCTCCACTAGTGTGCAGTCTTGGCAAGAGTAATATCACATCAGCTGTGGGAAGTGCATGCAGACATATCTGTTCAATGCAGCAATGTTGTTAATACAGAGAGGAGATTGATTGTTAATTTTCTTCATCAAATAAAGGAAAATTAAGGCCCGCCTCATCTTTATACTCAACAGTTAACTCACTGCCTGCCAGATGTTTTCCGAGCAGAGGTGTCCGTATTTCCAGCTGTTTGAGAGCATTTTGATTGACCCACAGATGTAATAGGTGCTCTGTGTCAACATAACCACAGAATCTTCCAAAACAACGAGTAGACAGACAGTTAAGGTCATTTGACCCCATTCTGCAACTGGACAAAAACACAATGTCGGTTGTAGTAAACGGTCAGATTCCATTTGACAAATAGAAACGTCCACTGCAGTCAATGAGTTCATAAAAGGGGGATAATTAACTAACTAATTAAGTGATTGAATTAACATATTTTCTTTTGATTAGTTCTCAGCCCAGGAGACTCCGGCGTGGTGCTGAAGTGTCAAGTCTGCGGCCACAACTCGGATTCTCCTTCGCAGTTGCAGCAGCATGTACGAACCCACCTGGAAGTGAGAGTTCCTGCTGAAAGGAGCCCCACCCCTCGTCAAAGCACCCCATCATCTGTCGACCAGCTTCAATCATCTACGCCAGAGGGTGAGCCCCTAGGCTGTGTCCCCAAGTCAGATTCCTCCAGCCCGGGTGCTAACGGGGGCTCCGCAACTCCACGTGGCTGCAGTCCTCCTGATGCCCAAACCCCAACCCTCCAAATCAAAGAAGAGCCTCATTCGGAATCTGAGACAGAAGAACATCACATGGACTTCAAGGAGGAAGGCGAGGAGGCTGATGAGAAAGCAGAGGAGAAGACAAATGAGAAGCAAACTACCAACTCCATTTGTCAGACATCCAATTCTCCAAAGAGTCCTTCCACCACAGCAGTGAAAGCAGAACCAGCCAGTCCTACTCCTGGTTGTAGCCCGAGTCATATAGGTGGTGCTGGCTCAGTTTTCCCTGGCGGATCGATGTTTTTGCCTCAGTACATGTTTAACCCTGAAACAGCCATTTTGCCTCAGGCCTCCGAGATCCTGGCTAAAATGTCTGAGATGGTTCACAGCCGTCTGAAGCAGGGTCAGACAATGCCTCAGACTAACGCGGCCACCTTCTTCCCCTCTGCACCGACTGTCCCAACAGCCACAGCAACTCCTCCTCTAAAAGGAGCCACCTGCTTTGAGTGTGATATTACATTCAACAATAT
Source organism: Leptonotus elevatus (assembly GCF_054856555.1). NCBI lineage: Eukaryota > Metazoa > Chordata > Actinopteri > Syngnathiformes > Syngnathidae > Leptonotus > Leptonotus elevatus. Next base: position 23,053,249 of record NC_141242.1, on the reverse strand, counting down.
CAACAATTTCTATGTACACAAGAGGCTTTACTGCTCCAGTAGGCACCACGGAGAAGGTGCAACCTCAGCTTCAGCGCCTGGATCGACAAGAGAAACTTCCCCTGCCACCGTCCCGTCCAGCAAGGCACAAGACTCATCAGCATCTCCCCATGATGTAGCAGTGAGCCGAGCAGCCTCCGCCTCGCCTTCTGAATCCGAACTTGCGGCGGATAGTGGCGCAGCAGAAACCAGGAAAGCGTTGGTGAAGACCGAAAGTCCCTCAGGCCGGGAAGGAATATCGTCCTCTTCAGAAGGTGAGGGCGTAGGCGGCAGAGGAGGACGAGCGAGCGAAGGCAGCCAGAGCCCTGCCAGCGGATCTGCTGAAGACCTTGATGATGACCCCAACAGAACCTTCTGCAAGGCCTGCAACATTCGCTTCAGCCGCCACGAAAACTACACTGTCCACAAACGCTTCTACTGCGCATCGCGGCACGACCCATCCAACCAGCGAGCCATCCACATGGCAAAGGCAACCACCACAGCAGCCTTTCATCCTCAGCCCATTCGAACCCGCAAAAGGAAGAAGATGTATGAAATTCACATGGCGCGGACAGAAGCCTTAGCGGCTGCCGCCGCCGCCGCCACAGTTGCCGCTTCCGCTTCTGCTCCATCTCCTTCTGTCCTTGGCCTTGCGGTGAAACAAGAGGTTTCTCCTTCCAGCCCTGAAGCCGACGGTCCGATTGATCTGAGCAAGAGGCCCCGCCTGAAAGAAGTCCCTCAACACGGCGCCAGCAGTATTCTTCCTGCCTTGCCGCTCACCGACTACCATAAGTGCACCGCCTGCAGTATCAGCTTCAATAGCATTGAGAATTACTTGGCTCATAAAACCTACTATTGCCCTGCCACCACCCTCCAGCAGCACACCTTGCAGCTCCACAGGCTCAAGAGGTCGGCTTCTACCTCTCCCAAAAGCAAATCTCACCAGGAGCGCCAAGATCTTCTCCATCCCGTGGAAGCCAAAGCTCTCCCGGCAGACTGGGTGACCCAGGCACAAGGCTCGTCAAGCAGTCCTCACGCCTCAGCCTTAACTGCGTCTGATGCCACATCGCCCCCTGATGCGGCCACCCCACGGGCAGGTGCCAAAGGCGTTAGCACAGCTTCTTCTCACATGGTTTGTCCGTATTGTCCGAACAAGCCCATCACATGTGACCTAATGGAGCACTTCAAGACTGTCCATGGCTTGCTTGTATCTATTCAGTCGCCCCAAGAGGCTCAACCTCAGCCAGGCAGCAGAGTTAGTCCCAGCCCAAGCCTCAGCCCGAGAGATGGCAGTAGCCCGTCAAAAGTGCTCTCTCGCATTCACAGTGATAGTATCAATGGGCAGACGTCTCCCTCCTCCCCTCTGATAAATGGCAGTCCATCAGGTGAGGGTCAATCACCATCGGCGAGTTCACCTCAACCCGTTTCCCCCTCAAGGGCTCCCCCTCTAACTTTGTCACCTGTGCCTGACCAGCGAAGAGAAGCAGTCGGGATGTCCCTCCTTCCAGACAAGACTTCACCAGCTGTTGCCTCCCACGCCCTCCCCGCACCCCTGCCTGCACCCACCCCCAGTCCCAAAACCCCAGTCATCTCCCCGATCCAGAACGGTAACGCCCGCTACTGTAGGCTGTGCAATATTAAGTTCAGCAGCCTCTCCACGTTCATAGCTCACAAAAAATACTACTGTTCCTCGCACAGTGCTGAACATGTCAAGTGAGCCTTCATCCTCGTTCTCCTCCTCAATCAGATCCCGCGCACCCTTTCTGCTGTTACTCATCGGCAGGGCCTGATGTCCGTTTGCAGAATTTGCCAGTCATGTTACTCACTGATGATTCCTCTCCCGTTGGTCAGCAACACTTTGAGCTGAGACCCGTAAAAACGTCTTACCTGCGCACTAAAGTGTGCCTCGTCCCCTAGGTCACTTTCTTGTCCCAAATTGAACACCAACCACTTGTCAATGTTTTGCATTGCGGGACGTTAAAAGGTTCCATGTGAACGACCTCATTCTGTCTGAGTTGTTGATAACCGTGGTCGTTACGTTCTGACAGTTGACTAATGATCGTAGAGTAACGACGACGCTGGTTTTGGCAAATCTTCTCGTCTTTTCACGTCGGTCCAGACCTAAAGAGAAAGACTTGATCATGTGTAATGTTTTTCTTATCTGTGCATAGTCTATGATGTCTAAAAAAGAATTCTATAATACATTTGGGTTCAACACTGGCTCTTTTATGCTTACTAGAAGAAGCTATAAGGCATTTTTTGTTAAGAAAAAAAGAAAAAAAACGTGGTATGAAATGTTACTAATTAGTGAAGGATATTTTAAAATTGACATCTTTTCTTTCATGCAAATTTTTTTTTCTCTCTTCAAATGCAAGGGGGAGACAAATGTGAAATATTTATCTTCTAGTCCTCACTGATTTCATGTCAACAGAAAACTACCTACATATTGTGGAAGAGTATTTTTATTTGTTATTTGCTTTATTTTCATGCTGTTTGAAGGAACTGTGTGGCTCTGGGTGTGTTGAAGTGTTTTTGTGTAGATATCTAATGTCTTCTCCCTCGGACTACACTGAATTTTTTTTTCCCATACTATAATTTTTGTCTTCTGTTTTTGTAGTCTATCCGATCATGACATTAAAAAAAAAATTTTTTTTTTGATTAATCTACTTGTGGCTTAGTAGCACGAGTTGATCCAATTGTCACTTATGACTTCAGATAGTATATTTTGGACACAGCTGCATATATACTGTGATAGCAATGAAGTCACCTTCCAGACCTTAAGCTATACAAGATCAATTGTTTCATTCTGGCTTTATTTCGCTGCATCTTTTGACCTCAAAGAGCTCACACTTTACTTTTCTCTCTTGTCTTTTATGTGTAATATGAAGTGATAGATATCAACCCATGCCTTTCAATATACATTCGAATGTGTTGTTCATTATAGTGATTGTTTCTGTTGGGGGAAAATAATTGTCAAGTCTCATTACAGCACCTCATGCGCTACAGGAAGCACATCATTATACAATAACTTGTTGGGTGAGAGTCCGTGTGAACCGTTCATTTTATTTGCTATTTGTCACGCACAAGCAGCACTATCACATGCCGTTGCAGTGCAGATATAGAAGACCTCATTTCATTTCATCAGATCCGAGATAGAATTCTAATTGGAAACGTCAACAGTGTTGAATTTGATCCATCTCGTGAGCATTTTTGACCAACATGACTATAAACTATTCAATTGGAGGTGTCTGAAAGCCAATTGTTCTATAATGTAAAAAAAAAACAAAAAACATTGTAATATTGTACTAATCAGACATTCCAATTTCAAGGAACAACATTAAATGTATGTTTCATGTGTCTGTGCACTTTCATTTTTAGTGCTGAATAAATCCAAAGCTGCGAAATGTTCCATGAGGTGCATTGAGCACATCTGGTTGCCGCTCATTTAAAGTGGAGGTCAACCCCAAAATTGTATTTACAATAAGATGTTCTATGCAGATCCACCAGTCTAAAAACAGTATTCTGATTAATACTGTGTTTGTAGAATATGAATTAAGCAGCAAAGTCCACCCGTTTTATCCACCTCAGAGGGCAGCTATTTTGCCACTTTCTGACATCACAGTTGCTCAGGGCTCAGATTCCGTCCAACAATGGATCAGCTTCAGAAAACAGGTGAACAACTGACAAAATGGCCGCCCCCTGAGATGGAGAAAAGTGGGTGGAAAGATTGACATGACATGCTTCATTGGGATATGAGGATGTTTTGATTTAGCCACTTTCAGGTATTTTGCGGATGCTGGGATTGATCTTAATCTCATTAACTCACACCTGCTCTCGTGAAAAGCATTATGCCATGTTGTTGTCTGTTTGTATGTGATGTTGAGACTGAAACTGGAGCCCACTTTAATAATTTTCCCACTGGGTTAATTTTCTGTTTTGCTGCATTTCATCCAACACAAGAGTTAAAATATTTCTATAAAGCCCCATCAAACGTCTAAGTGATTTTTGGCATCTTTTAATCGTATCTACATTCAAATAGACACAGTTACAGAGAGACAGCTCACACACAGTAAGAATCTTGTCAGGATGTGAAGTGCTGGAATTTTATTGGTCTTCGTCCCATTTTATTGCACTCTTTTGTTTCAAATTTGTTATTTTAGGGATTTTTCCTGTAACTGTATTTATTTTATACAGCACTTTTCCCTATAAAAAAAGATACATTCTTGTTCTATTATGAAGGACCCTCCCACTTTATTTTTCCTCAGATGTAAAAAACCACAATGAATGTCAAACCTCTATTTTTTATTTTCATATATTTCATTTCCACTACAAGCTTGTCCAAACTATGCATGGGAAATAAAAGAAAACAAAAGGTTCTGAGACACATTATGGGAATATACCTTTTTTTGATGTCAGCTCCTGTGTGCACTTTTCATTACGAGACTGAGTGGAAGATCTGAAGTTTGATAGATGGCAGATTCAAACGTATGTGTGCTTAGTCACAGATAAAGAACTTCCTTTTCAAAGAAAGGGTCATCTTGCTGGTGGAGAGACCTTGAATGACTCATCGGCCTCCTTTTAAAATCAAGTGTATGGTGTCATAGTCTTCGTAGGAATATTGGCTATAAGATATTTATTGCTTTTAAATCAATACAAAGAAGCACAGTCACAAGAACAGCTTTATCCTTGGTGCGACTTGCTGTCATTACTCATTTTTAACCTTAAATCTCTGCTGTACACCTGCGGAATGCATCGGTTTGTGGCGATATGGTGTAATCGCATGTAATTTACATTTTTAACAAACAATAACAATTCACTTTTTGCTGCTCTGACTGGAATCTTTATTAGGACATAAGAAATGTTGTTCGTTGTAAATAGATTGTGTTTTTACAAATCTTGAAAAGCTCGATATAAAACCAAGATATCATTATTAACATAAGTATTTTTTAGCAAGACACATTCAAATGAACGAAAATGCCTAACTGATGTGAGGAGTTTCCTAACAGGCACATCTTCTGCACACTTGTTCCAAGCAGGTCCAGTCACACATTTTTCAAGGGAAGGCGCTCAAAAAAACAAAACAAAAAAAGCATCCATTATCTAAATCATACAATTCGGGGGGGGGGGGGGAACAGTAGCACATATTTCACTTGTGTATCTATTTCTGTTGCACAGCACAGTCAATAACTATATATTAACAAATGAGGTGATAAGGGAAGCTAAATACATTTTAGGTGTTTTAGTAGGCTCTTCCTGACATTGTTGTAGTCATATTTTACAATGAAGTCATGGTCTGCAGAGCTTCCGTAGCATCTCATTGTTATTTGTCAAAGGAAGGATACAAAATTTTATATATATATATATATATATATATATATATATATATATATATATATATAGAGAGAGAGAGAGAGAGAAAGCTAGCTTCTTGAGGCTAACCCGGTCGATGCTATCTCAAATCAGCGGCGAGGAATAATGGCAACGGCACAAAGTGTTAGCGGAAAGCAGTATCGTGATCTCCGTATGGTGGGCAGCAAGAGAAGAGGACGCAGAAGACAACACAAGGCAAGTGTGTGCGTGTAGCAGCTACGCGCTAGCTTACAGCGATCGAACTTCTTATCCAAGTGTCGTAGCAAATTGTTTGCTGCTGATTATCCGTTGGATAAGCAACACGGTGCCCGGTTCCTTTACATGATAAATTAATTTATTTCACATGACTGAGACGAGAGCTGCGTGATCAGCAGCGACCCAAATCAATTGAGGTTGACGAGTGACGTAAGTTCACAAAAGTAAAGTAAAGGTACCTCGGAGTTTGAACATTTTTCGTCCCTGCCAAGTAAGTGTTCAAAGTCCGAAATGTTCAACCTCCGAAAAAAAAATTCGCATAGAAAATAATGTAATTAATCCGTTCCCAAGCTCCAAAAGCAGAAATTTCTTATTTTAATTTATATTTATGTTTTTTACATTTACAGTACAGTACAGTATTTAAACAATAAAAAATACCTTACCTTTTTTGTTGTGGTGTGATGGCATCAGTGGATGATACATGCGGTGTTAATGCTAGCTTTAGTTGAGTGCTGAGTTTGTGTATTTTACATTGGGCATATTATTAGACTACTAAGCGGATCTTGCGTGCGTTGTTTAATGTCAGGCATGTTGTTGAACAGCTAAGGGGGGTCCTCGTGCCAGTATTTACAGAAGTAGTCACAACTACGCAATAATCTCCTTTCTAATACCACTGTTGTTCGTAGCACTGTATGTTTTTCTTTGCTGCCACTCGCACTGTTGTCTTTCTTTGGGCCCATGGCGAAGAAAATTGTTTGTTTGTCCTTCCTTCCTTTCCTCAGTCTCTCCTTTGGTCTCTTGAGGTCTCCCTGATTTGTTGGAATTTAGATGTTTCTGGGGTTGGTGAAGCACTCTGGTTGGTGGCCCGGTGGGTGGTCTGGTCGGTGCTGGATTTCACTTGTCTTTTTTTTCTTTGGTCCTTACTCGGGTCTCCTGACGGCCTCACGACTCTGGCTGGATTCTGAAGTGTTCGGTTTAGGTGAACGGTATGGGATTTTTTAATAGATTGTAGGTGAACTAATGAATACACACTCACACGCGCACATGCAAAATAAAAATGGATTTAAAAAAAAAAAAGAGCAATGATGATGACATGTCAAATCGGTAAAATTACAGAATGAACAATATTGAGCTCTCCAGAAAAGAAAAAAAAGCGCCTCTTAAGTGGGCTCAGCCACAAACGCGTCTAAATCAAAAACCATGATTCACCCACCTCACACTACTGCACAATTTGAGCACAGCTAACCCCACTTGACAATCAGCCGGACACCTTGCCCACATTCGTTACGTGCCAGAGGTTGTTAGGTAAAATGTTAAAAAAGCCAGGTAGACAAAACGTAGAGCAGGTGGATGGCGAAAAACAGGGCAAATGTATAATGCCAAATAAAAGAAAGCTCTCAGAAATAAACAAAGGCAATAATAGAAGTCCAACACAAGTAAACAAAAACAGAACTAAAGAAAACTGCTGCAGCAAGGTGGAGAGCCCCAGTCCTCTCTCTGGTGCCGCTCCTTCCTCTTCTTATAGGCGCCGAGTTAATCAGCCCCCCAGGTGCGGCGAATCAGGTATAATTAGCTAGGAAGAGCAGAGGCAAGGCAAACAATTTCACTGGGACTTGGCCCAGTGCCGAAACAGCGGTGCTGATTTAGATGTTTCCTCATATTTGAAGGCCTCAGCATGGATGCTCTCGAGCACCACCCCCACCTGATAGATGACAAAGGTCTGCTCTCCACAAGCCAGTAGGAGTGTGAAAACACTGATACAATATAATACACACACATACACATATCCTCCAGGTACATATCTGGAAACGTATGAAACTGTATTCACTGTATGTGTTTGCAATGATGAGTTAGAGGTCAAGGAGGTCAACCTGCAGTTGATTTTGGTTTTGGAGTCTTACTTAATTTCTCATCTAAAGGCTCAGTTAAGCACAGACACTATTGTCTGCACCATGCAACCCAAGATTTGGAATGGAGCAAAAGGTCACAAGAAGGTAGATTGCCACTTTTAAAACTCACAAACAAAAATAAGAATCCCTCACCCATTCCCTTTCACACCTCACCGCCTCCCGACACAAATACACACACTCACAGCACCCGGCAGCAAGCTGCCATTGAATTTGGATGATGACTATCGATGACAAAAGTGGTCAAGTGTGACAAGCCAATACCAGCTGTCCACCGACTTGATCGCTGAGGCATGCTGGCAAGTGGATGGATCATACAGTGCAAATGGGAAACATGACAGCTTCTATGTGTGTGTGGTTGTGTACTCTTAACGACATGTGACACATATTGCTGCAAAATGGGGTATGTGTCATTGCAAACACCCTCTTCTGCTATTGAAAAAACGAACAAGATACAACAACATAATTGTCAGTGAACCATGTTGTAGAAGCACAGAAAATCATTTTTATCTGGATGTACAGTATGTGTAGTTAAATATACAGTACAATAATGAAGTGAAAACACATTATTATAAAGAAATAATGTGAATTTGCTAGTTAATCTCCATGCAGGCTTTTCACATACCGTATGGGGTTGATGCCACGGACTTCCGGCTTCCGGGTTTCACACATCAGCGTCGCTTCCGGCCACTGATGGCCGCGTTCCAACACTCGCTCCCCCATCCCCGTGCCCCCCAATCAGGGCGTCTCAACTCTCTGAAATGCTTCGGACAACTGAGACAGACACACCACACATTCGCACCCATCGACAGGAACGCGCAACCGGGCCCACACGTCGCAAACAGGAAACAGAAACAAAGCTGATGTGTGAAAACCAGGAAGTCGTAAGTCCCGCCTCCTCCGTGACATATACCCCATTAGAGACTCACCGACAAGCTCTATATTTAATTTCTCCACACCTGTTAGTAGTTGTTTGCCATTCCATGGCTGAAAGTGGCAGGCTAACTAATGTGCAATCGCTGGATGCCTCCTTGAGCCAGCTAGCTAGCTAAAACACAACTACAGTATGTGTACCTCTAAATTCCTCAACAAAAAGTAACCTTTCAAATCAAATATTTATGACTTGTTTAATAGAGGACAGAAACGTGAAAAATTAACTTTTTGGACCTTTTAGCCATGTTAAAATGCTAATTCATCACCAAAGCCTCTCCCAACCTGAGAAAACGAGCTGTTGGAACTTTTTGACGTCATTAGGAGCGGATCCACCCTCGCACCGCCTCTGTGGACTAAACACACCCACTTTCTCTGAGACCTCCATGGGATAGTGACAAAAGTAGCCTTTATCAGTAAACATTCTGTCTAAATGAATTCAAAGCAATCAATTATCCTTAACATTTGCAATGCCAAAGTGCAATGAAATGACAATCGGCCGACTTAAAATCCCAGAAAAGGTTCTGTCTGACACGTGTAAACTACAAGAAAAACCTTTGCGCTGCTGAACCTAAACTGAATGAATAGTGTAGTACTGTAGTGTACCCGGTTCGTGACCTGCTTAGATTTGGATTTTTTCCCCTCCTTTTTCTTTCCTCTCTCTTCTTCCCTCTCCTCCTCTCCTCCTCCACGATTTCTTGCGGCAAGGACCCGTTTTGTTTCAAATGTTTATTGAAGAATTCATGGCTTGCGCGGCCAAACGCAGAGATCCAGCCGCTGGCTCGCCAGGGGCGCGGCAACCACACGGGAACAGGAGGGGTTTGACTGACCTGGGCGTTTTACTTCCAGCAAAACACCTAATATTTCATTCCCCCCAAAAAATGAGACGATCTTGAATCCTGTCCTGCCGTGGTTTATTTAGCAGGGAAGGCACCAGAAAACATCATAAACAAACTATTTGTAGCTCGCCTTTTACCCAGCTACCGGAAACAACAACATCATAGGGTTACACAAACAGCAAACAGTTGCTATACTGTATTTAGCGACATTTCGGACCTTCCGACAACTGTTTTTCCAAAAAGCTACTTGCAAGTTTATTAAAAAAAATAAAGATAAAAAAGCTAAGAAACGGACAAGATGAGCAGAATCATTTTAAGATTATTTTCCGTCTGACAAGAAAAGAGCACAAACAATCGCATTTCCAAAGAGATTGTGCCCTTTTTAAAATTGATAAAAAAAAGTGATATTTCTGTTCATGAATGCAACAATTATTTAACACAAGGTGGTCCAAATGCACACAATTGTATGTCTCATGATTGATTAGTCTTTCAGAATTTTAAAACTGTTCTGTATCATATAGTAGACTATTTTCACGAGTATATTTTTTAAATTATTATATTTTCTATTTCTGAGAGTTTGCGCAATATGTCATTCTAAGTACAATCAACCATATCTATATTGCTTGAGGCCGCCCCTAAGTACAGTGGAAAATAATTTCAACATAATTACAAAATCTGGATTATGTTTAACCATCCATCCAATTCTGAGAAAAAAATATATAACAAAAAGGAAAACGAAAAAAATGCAGCGATCATTTTCTGCGAGGTTAGTAGATAAATGTTGTATTAGCAGATAAATGTTCATGCATTTTACTAGTATACATACACTCTAACAAAGATTGTAACAGAGGTGTCGAATTGCGTGTTTCAAATCACATTAACGAGCCAGATAGTTAGCGTCCACTCCAACTGCACAAACACACAGCTTAGTTTTAAAATGTACCTTCTTCAGTCTAATAATATGCCCAGTGTAAAATACACAAACTCAGCACTGAACTAAAGCTAGCATTAACATAGCATGTAAGGTAAGGTATTTTTATTGTTTAAATACTGTACTGTAAATGTAAAAAACATAAATAGAAATGAAAATAGGAATTTTCTGTTTTTGAAGCTTGGGAGCGGATTAATTGCATTTACATTATTTCCTATGAGGTTGAACATTTTCGGACTTTGAACACTTTGCAGGAACGAATAATATTCAAACTCCGAGATACCACTATATATATATATATATATACAACTCCAGAGGAGTCAGTGCCTCACCAGTCATGAAATTTACCACGTCACTGCTCTTCACTCGAGAGCCTGAGAATTTTTTTTAAATGCCTGTTGATTGCTTTGATTACTCCTCCATGTCATAATTTCATGCGACGTTTATAAAAGATGACGTGACACATCAATTGATGTGTGCCACGATTAGGAACCATCTTACTATAATCAAGTTTCTGCTTAATGCTGTTTTAAGTGAGGTTAAAACACATCAATGAAAAAAAACGGTGAACCATCAAAAGTTTTTTTGTTTTGTTTTTATGTATGTGGCCAAATACATTTCCATGATAAAAAAATTAATAAATGTATAAAAAATAATAATAAATTAATGGGACCTGTAAAGTTGTTTTTTGGTTTTGGCTAAATCACCATTTTTGGCTGATTTCATCTGTTGAGAGGCCAAACTTCATCAGCTTTTAAGTTGAAATTTTGGATGATTTCCTTACCTACTATTGGAATTTACTTTCCAGTGATCCTTGAACAGTTCCTGAAAGTGTGAAGTTAATGTTTTTCCCAAGATACTGGTTGCTATTGACCTCTGAAAGATTTGTGCGGCAAAACATTTTAACAGATTTTTCTCAAAACTTCAACCTAGCAACATTAAAATTGCTTCCGTGTATTGTATAGGAGGGTTGCAATCACGAGATTCTAGCGACACGAAATTCAACTTGGGGTCAGGAAGTAGGGAAAATGATGGAAAGTGACTGTGTAAAAAGCGTTGGGTGAGCCAAGACGTAGCCGACATGCTCTAAAAATAGTAAAATATGTCGGATATGATCCTTACACTCTGAGGAAAATAGTTTTTCCTGAACTCGTGTCGGATTTGCCTGGTGTGGAGGCAATCAACAGCACAAACTACCTTGTCCTCCAGACATCATGCTACACCGCAAGCCAAATGAAGGCGTATAAAAGCCTGGAGACTTACAATTATTTCGTGTGTGGTTGTGTCAGCGAACTCGGATCAAAAGAAGCACTAAATGACTGCTGTCTTGTTTTTGCTCGGGTGAGTAAAAGTGATTCAGAATCATTCTCTTTTCAACTCAAATGTACACAAACGTACTACTGGCGTCAGGCTACAAGCTAGCTGGCTAACTTTTACGACTGGTCTTAAACGACTTAAATGGTCAAACAGAGACTCATCAGACATGTATCTACGTTCTGCAATTATGTAGACGTCTTGTGAATGAACCATTGCTTAAGTATAGGTATATATTTCCAACAGTGTGTTATGGCCATCCTGGAAGAAGGACCTCAATTTAAGAACCACTCGTCGTGATGGCTAACGTAGCTAGCATTGCTAAAAACAAAGACACAGCCACCTAGCATGGACACACAAGCTGTAGAATAAATTCCACATAGTAATATCACGGTTAGCTATGTTTCCAATAATATCACACCATTGAGAGTTGTATTCAGCTATATAAGTAGGTTCATTACTGTAGCCTTACCTTTCACGAAGTGATCACTGCATATACGACCGTTGTCCGACTCCGCTCCTCCGGATTTCAGACGAAGGTTTTTAATCCAGGTCTGCCGTCTTCTTTCGGTAAAAAATAAATAAATCGCCTTTATGGGTTACTACTTTTGGGATACAAAAGTAGCTTTTATTTTTTTCTCGATTAGACCGGTTGGTACAGCCATAAACAGCACAAAACTTCGGCATTGTCTCTTTGGGCAAATTACTTCCTTTCCCCCATCTGGGGTTGGGCCGCTTGTCGTAACGTCACATGAAACCCATCTATATAATTTTAAAAGTAATTAAGTGTCGAATTAGAATACAATAACATCTCCATTTTCATATGTTGATCGATGAGGACCATTTAGCCACTGCCAGTGAGAAATTATAATTGATGTCTTTCTTTAGGATTTCAGCTCCAGCAACTCATCATTCACACATGTGAAAAGTGTGACGAAGGAGATGTGCAAATGGACAAACCAAACTGGGTCTCCGTAAATTTAACAAAATTAGCAACTGCTGTACCAATAAACAGTGCATACGTTTTAAAGCATCAAAGCATGAATATATCAGTTATAGTGTGGGCTAGATGCTGATGCTTTTTTTTTTCATGGCAAGTGGATGATTAGAGGGTTTAATGCTGCAGCCCCTAAACATACAGTGCATAGGAAAATGAATTTGAATTCAAAGAAAAGGTTGCTAATTACCTTTTAGAGTAGAACCTTGGATGCCACATCAAGTGGTAAAACCCAAACGTACTAATCCAAACACTTTTCATGCTTTGACGCAGGCAGCTCTGAAGGTTTTCATTTTTACTCTGAAGGCTGCCTTTCATTTCTTATTTCTTAAAAGCCTCTTGTTAAATGGGGATTTTATATTTGAAAAGGGGATGCTAAGAGTCCATCACAGACGTAAACAAAGGGAAATCAAACTGAAGAAAACTCTGAAGGACAGGCAGGAATGTGCAGACTGCAAATGTTGATGGAAAAGGTGACTGAAATTACATATTGACCAACAAAGTACATTTTTAAGCATTCAAGGAAAAGAATAGAAAGTGCAGTCTAAAAAAATAAAAATAAATAAATATTCCATTGTCAGTCAATAAAAACGGTAAAACCAGCGGGCAGACGTTGCCTTTGTGCTTGCCGAGGTTTAATTCTCGGATAGGCTTTGTTCAATATGGAAAGCATTTGAGAAAATGCATTTGTTTCAATAAATACCATTTTACAGGCTGTCAAGAGATTAGACTTGACTGGACTGAATAACAAACTGAGCTGCTGACATTCAGCAAGCAACAACAAATATCTGTCTCAAAAATGTCATTCTGCAAATTACTTTTTAAATGAAGTAATTCATTAGAGTTACTAATCAAATCAAACTGGCGTGTGCCGTTGAGAGATGTTGCATTAAGTTACTCACAACGTGTGGTCCTTGTTGGCGAAACAAAACGTAATAATTAAATGGAAACTCATTACAATGAATTACAAACAGAAACTGTGTACACAAAATGGGGCTGATTTGAATCGCAATTAATTTCATTATTACCATAGTTAACTTGTGATTAAATTAATCACACACTTTAATAATATAATATATACAACAATATTTTTTCAAGCATTTATCTATATTATATAGCTACATGAACACGCACAAATGACCATATTCAAATATTGTATATTTTAGTTCACTGATACAGTAATTTCATAGTAATTAATAAAGTTGATTTAAATTAAAATACTACAACGGAGTTAAAACACCTCAAGTGTAATAAAATCACAGGGCTCCCAGTATTAGTGGTTAGGATGTCGATGTGTTATGTGTTAAATATTCAATTAGACGATAGACTGCCTGAAGGATTGGATACATAAAATTATCAGTACTGTGTAAAATGTTTTGTCTTAAGTGTTTAAAAATGTTCTCTTTTTTTTTTTTTTTTTAAAGAATAACTCAATACTTAATCTTTTTTTTTTTTTTGCTGATAAACTGTATAAACTGGTGTCTACAAATGCTGTCTACATGTCCTGGTCATTATTTTTTACATTTTAGTACATGTTTGTTTGAAGCTTGTATTTGGGGCAAAACTGTGTGTTTGACGCCATCTTAAGGTTAAACACTGAGATCAACACAATTTGGCTGTTTGTCCTCTCATTACACGTGACGACCCGTACTACGTCACTTGTTCCGCATGACGTAGTCGCCCCCGCCGCCCACCGGCTCATTCCCGTACACCCCTCGTTAAACGGCTTCTTAGTGAATTGCTGCTGTCAATCACAGCCAAACCACGCCCAACCCTCTCCCCATTCGCAACCCAACAGTCCTCCAGGCAACACCCCCTTTGAGCGTCCATTTCAAATCTTAGTGATGGGTGGAGCAAGAGTCTGACTTCCTGTTGAGTAATACTTTAATTAAAAGTATCCTAAATAACATCCTTATCGTAATTTTTTTGAATTAGTACATACAAAACATAATTTGAAGTTCGCTTCTTTTTACTAATGTTTTACCAGTAAGTTTTTGCATTGGTACAGTAAAGTTAGTACACTTCTAATACCAGTATCAAGGTATTTTTTGCCTATCTAGTATAGTATTAGTATAGTATAGTATCAAAAGTCAAAATACATTAGTACACTAGTATATAACATGTTCTTAAATACACAGCATATAACAACCAGATAGGATAAGGTTTTTGGTACGTTTCAGCGATTCAGGAAAAGATCAGCTCCATTTTTATTTGAACTCTCTCTCTCTCTCTCTGTACATCATATATTTAAAATGCACCTCTGTCAAAGATGACAAGTGAAATGTTTTGACATCTGAGAAAGTGGCTCCGATTTTTATTTTGAAGTCTTCGCTTCAAAGAAAATAGTGGAGTAGATGCAACGTGATTTAACATAAGCGGGTGTCGTGCATAAATAATATGCCAGTAACTCATTATCTTGCTTATACAGTACAAACATCTAAAGGCCTAAATCTGAAGAGAAATTCTCAAGTCATGGCTTTTTGTACATGATATGTAACGTCAGTATGTTGACCTTCAGTAGTACCAAATGAAGCAAGTACAGTTCAGTTAGTCAATGACCTTGTTTGATGAATGTTGTCTCACCTTTTCCAAACCCCCACGCACATTCATCTTGTTGCCTCGGAGATTTTAAATGTATCCAGCAAATGAAGTCTGAGACACGTATTTCTCAGATCTGTCTCCTGGTTTTATTTTTAACAGTGTTAACAAGCATCATATAATAGATGATTACCCCCCCCCCCCCCCTTCCTCCTCACTCTCCCCCACCCACTGGCAGCGTTGCATGCTTTTCGGTGCAATCGCTTCTCTGATACTTCCAAATGTCAAACCCATCTGTTCCCATGTCTCATACAGTATACTGTACAAAAGGTGAAGGCATTTGCTGGACTGTCAGCAGGGAATTTGATACAAATTGAGAACTCACATTTAATATTTGTCTAGGGATAAAGTCATAAAGTACAAGTTCAATATAGACGATGCACAGTTGCATCCAGATGATTTACACTGCATTAATTTCAGATCACATAAGACTGACTTTCATTACCTCAATGATTTGCAATTGACGATGCTCCCTTTTATGTAAGCCATGTTTCTGCTGCAGCTGAGAAAATGCATTTATTGTGATAGTTACTAGCCTTGGTAGATCTGACTTTTTTCAAATAAAGCTTTTTGTCATGTCGTGTACCTTTGTGCAACCTGACTTTGAAGGATATTTACTTTACTTGGAAAATTATACTATCATAATGTAAAACCGAATAATTACCTGTTCAGTTCCATAACCTTCACCAAGGTCGGCCCAGAGTTTCTGCTCAATTAGCCTCCTCTAACCCTTGATAAAGTTACTGCTGTCGTGTGCGTGTGCGTGTGTGTGTGAGGCCACATTGAACTTACGAAGTAATTTTGTGCTAAACGGTTCTTTGACACCAAGCAGAAAATGTTCACTCCTCACTCAATATGTGAGGATGACGCCACAACGACTTGCGCTGTAATTTGATTTCAAAAACAGATCTTGGGCCCAAATCTAACCTTTTCTGTTTTGTGTTGGAATAATACATTCAGATGGCTGGCAGTAGTTTATTTATACCCTGGAATTCCCACTACAATGTACTGTAAATGCAGTATTGATTTATTCTTCACCTTTTGGCCCTAACATACACAAGCACATGAAAAACATGTCAACTCCACAATGAAATGCCCCACAAAGACAAAAGCAAGTACAGTAGTGCCATGAGATACAGTTTTAATTCGTTCTGTGGCCACCCTTCTATCTCAGTCTCAACCATCTTTTCTCATTGAAATAAATGGAAATGCCAATAATCACCTTCCACAAAAATTCAACAAAAGTTGTTAGCACAATATTGTGCTTTATAAAAAGCGTACAGTAATGACATAATCAAATTGAATTTAAAATAATTATTTATTTTTGGGCCACAAATCAATTAAAGTGTAACTCACCCCCACCCAGACTCTTGCTCCTCCCTTCACTAATATTTGAAAATGGCGCTCAAAGAGGGCGTTGCCTGGAGGACCATAAGGCTTGTGAGGTGGGAGAGGGTTGGGCGTGTTGATGCTATGATTATAAATCACTAACCTGAAAATTGGTATATAAAGATGTTCGCAAACGCTACAACTACAACTTGCTAAGGAGGCGTGTACGAGACTGAGCTGGTGGGCGGCAAAGCGATTACGTCAGTTTCACGGAAGTGACGTTGGTAGACCGTGCTTGTCCAATGAGAGGACAAACAGCCAAATTGTGTTTATCCCATTGTTTAACCTGAAGATGGCGCCACACAGACGGTTTTCAAGCTTTCAATAAACATGCACTAAAATGTCAAAATAATGACCAGGACATGCATTAGTTGACACTCGTTTACACAGTTCATCAGTGGAAAAAAGGAAAAAAAGATTTTGTGTTGAGTTACTCTTAAGAATACTGCCTGAATGCTGGATGGGCTAGCTTGCATGCTACTATGTCCAGTAGCTAGAGAAACCATAGATATATTAGCAATAGAGCAAGCCGTGTATTTGGCTCCAATACGTTTATTAGAACTCAGTTAATTCTACAGAGATTTTCACATGGATTTGTTTGTTACGAACATCAGCTTCTTTTTTGATGAATTGTTCACTATTTTCCAAACTACTGCCCATTGTATGTAAGTATTGTATGGTGAGTTGAATTTGTTGCCACCGCACAGCACTAATATCTCTACGCAAAAATAATTGGTCCAACAGCAGCTCTTATCTCAAAAAACCTGTAGGCATATGTGGAGTCACTCTTATCATGGCACCACTGTAACTTTTTTGCATTGTTGACCACTCATTCACAGTTTTGCTACATTCATTTCGCATACAACGCACAGTAAAAATGGTGACATGTTGAAGGTTATCAAGATGATATCTGCTCACTTGTTTTATCGTACTCTTTGTCTGCTACCTGCCACCCCTATTATAGGCCACTGTGGTAGATTTGAAGCTGAATTGGATTTAATCTGTGCCATTCAGAGAAAGGCCATGCTATGTGGTCAATTTGTAAGGCTTTCAAACCATTTCACAGCTTCGAGGGGTGGGGAAGATAGGATTGCAATTGCACTCAAATGTGTGTGCTTGCAGGACTCTTGCGGCAAGGATGCAAAAAAATAAAAATAATAAGGGACCCGAATACACAATTTGCTGTTTGCAAAAAAAGGCAGTGGTCAAGTGTTGGAGGTATGTTTGGTCGTTATGTTGGAATACTGCCCTGCAGCCCAGTTTCAAGAGGGAGAGGATGATGCCCCTGCTTCAGTATTGGTCTCCTTCGATAGACTTTAGCTCCCCTATGCTGGTAGCATTAATGCAGCCCCAGGCCATGACACTCCTACCACCATGCTTGACTCTAGGCAAGACACGCTTTGTTTTTCTACTCCTAATCTGGTTGCCGCTGTCACATATGCAAATATGTAGGGTGTTTAGCAGCTGTGTCACGACATGCCTTTGCGACAGTACGCTTCCCGGCAGTTGCGTTCACGCACCAAATAGACTTGTATGCCAACTGTTCCAGATGTCTTGAATAAAAAGAGTTCACGAACAAACTCGACTCGGATCATTCTACATGGTGTCACAAGTGAGCGGAATCACAGAGAGGACAATTTGCCATGGCAAAGTTTAATCCCCTGACAAGCTTTTCGTTCGACAAACCGACTGAATGGAATGACTTGAGACAATGCTTCGAGCGGTTCAGGCTCGCGACAAAGCTATGATAGAGGAATTAAACAGGATGGAGAAGGCTGGCGTTATCGAGCGGGTAACACAACCAACTGAATGGCGTGCACCCATGGTGCCGGTTCTAAAGAAACACACAGGCAAAGCCAGAGAATGTGTGGACTTGAAGAGGTTAAACGAGTCAGTCAAAAGAGAGCGGTACATCCTGCCCATTGTGGATGAAATAACTGCCAAGTTGAGTGGAGCAGCCGTGTTCTCTTCCCTGGATGCTGCGAGTGGATTCTGGCAGATCCCGCTACACCCAGACAAGTTGACAACTTTTATAACACCTTTTGGCAGATACTGTTTTAAAAGACTACCGCCTGAGATCTTCTAACACAAAATGTTGGAGGCTTTGCAAAGGCTTGATGGCGTGGAAGTTTTAATGGATGGCATTCTCATCTATGGGACCACAATGGAACAACACAATGAGAGGCTGGAGAAGGTGCTCCAGTGTATCCAGTCAGCAGGCCTGAAACTCAACAAGGACAAATGCTCCTGCAGACAAAGCCAGCTATGTTTCCGTTACATTTCATCGACCAATCAGGTGTCAGGCCTGACCCGGAAAAGGTTGAAGCCAGTTGTGATGTAACTGTTAACGTTTGAATGTACAAAGAAAAATGCTAGTACAAACTTATTCAATGTTTCCATGTTCTATTATGCATAATTCATATTAAAAAGGTAAGCTAACTGTAAGGGATTAGTCATTTAAATTTGCTAGTCCTAATGACTGTATTGTTGCTGTTAGATGCAAGATGGGGTTTTGAGACAGCCGCTGATCGAGATTATTTGGTACTGTGTAGTTAATATGATTAACTTGGAAAAAGGGGAGGTATCACCTATGCAAATATGTAGAGTGTTTTGCAGCAGTGTTACGACATGCTTTTGCTTTTCGGCAGTTGTGTTCACGCGCCAATTAGACTTGTATGCCAACTGTTCCTGCCATCTTGAATGAAAAGATTTCACGAACAAACTCGACTCGGGTCAGTCTACAGCCGCCACGCACGCTTGACTCCATCTGAACCAAATAAGTGTATCTTGGTCTCATCAGACCGCATGGCATGATTCCAGTAATCCATGTCCTTAGTCTGCTTGTCTTCAGCTTGTGGGCTTTCTTGTGCATCATCTTTAGAAGTGGCTTCCTTCTATGACAGCCATGCAGACCAATTTGGTGCAGTGTGAGGCGTATGGTCTGAGCACTGATGGGCATGATGAATGGATGATCTGTCTGAGGCAGAATCCATCTTTGATTGGCAGTGAAATAAGCGAATCAGTGATATTGAAGTATAAATTAAAGGATGCATTTTGTCAATTGAAACTAGTACATTACTGTACTAAATACTGTGTTATTCATATTATATTCTGCTGCCTGTTTTCATTAAAACATCACTGGTCCACTTTGGATGCAGGGTAGGTCCACAGAGTATAAGAAGTGGCCTATCCTGAGAAAACTGGAGCCCTAATGTTTGATCTTGTTCTTTTGGTGTTCTTGGCTATAAAAAACAAAGAAACATCATAGCCCATCATACGCCGCTAAACAGAGACCATCTGTGCGTACAAACATAGTTCAAACAACCTTTTAATCGTGCACTTTGCGTTTCATAAGAGCCAAAGCAACAAACCCAACATAGATAAAAGTGGTGGGCAACACAGGAGAAAGTTAAAAATATATAGTATATTGCATTTGCCAGCCTCTCTTTTGGGGGGCCTGTTCAAAACTGCTAAACAATAGATTATTTCTAGGATTTGAATGAATACATTTCTATTGCAAACAAAAATGAAAAGTTAATTTGCTTTCATACAATGAATAAGTCTTTCTTCATAAAATCAGTTAAACCATTTCTGTAAGTGAATTATGGGCGGGGGGGGGGGGGGCTGATTAAAAACATTGATGTACGAAGATTCAACAAACTTGTTTTGTGCTTGTACACTTTTTAGACATTAAGGGGTCCAAGTGTAAAAAAAATTGTGTCAAAAGACATCAGTAAAAGACACTGACATTGGATTTAAAAAAATTCACTCCTCACCTGCGAAAAGCCATTAAAAATTTGAAATGTTACTAATTTCTCTTTTTTTCTCATTCTAATGAGAAACAAATTGCGTAAAAATCTGATTGTCAATAAATAAATAAATAAATAAATAACTATGTCAGAGGAGAAAAAGATCAAAACCTCATTTTATTGCATTAAAATCTGGGCACAATAGTAAATAATGTTAAAACTCCATTCTGCCATTCTGTGTGCATAATGTGACCGTCACATCATCAAAAAATTATTACAGTAGTCTTGTTTTATGTTTATGTGGTTCCATCCATTTTGGATGGATGGAACAACACTACATGCTCCTTTTTTCCAAACATGTGTATAGTTTATATTTTTATGTTTTGTATGATTTTTGTTTGTGTGTGTGTGTGTGTGTGTGTGTGTTTGAGAAATAAAATTAATTCATTCATTCATTTTCTAATACACTTACTGTCATTCCAGAGGTTAGGTCACAGTTGAGCACCCGCTGATCCCACTTTGGTTGTGAGGCAGTGAACATCTAACGGTAATTGCAACATCAATGGACAACAACAGTCTTTACCTAACATCCATGTTTTTGGGACGTAGGAGGAAGTCAGAGTCCTCAGAGAACAAACACACTAGAAAGGGGCAAACATGCAAACTCCACACAGGAAAGTTGAAGCCGAGATTTTGGTCCCGACCTAACCTCAGAACTGTGATGCGGACGTGTTAACCACTAGATAAGGCGCCAACAAACAAACAACAAACTTCAAAGAAGAGCAGATTTTCCTCCTTTAGACACAATACTGAAAACTTGGAGAGTTAGTGATCATTTTTACTTGCAGACCACTGACAAGAAAATAAGTGGATATGTAAGAATGGGAACTAACTGCTTTGTATTTTGTCACTTGGTTGAGATGACATTTATAGTGATTAGTGTGAATTCATGAATGGTCAATCACTTATACGTGTTATCACACATTGTTAATGTGCAATTAGTCAGCCCTCTCACTGTTTTCTTTTACTGTGTAGCATTAGCTTCATGTGACATTTGAATCTTGCCAGTTATCAGTTAAGACGTGAGCTAACTCTGCTCCACTGGTCTTCATCTACTTCATTACATCTGTTGCCTCAAACAATGAGCTGTCTCAACGTTCAATGTTCCAACTGTGCAATCAAATTTTAATGAGGGTTCTGAATAAAAGGGCTAATTTGTCTATCGAGAATATTCAAAGGTGAAAGAATATTGTACTGTACAAGACTGGCACAATGTCTGACGTCTGGACTGTCTGTTCAAGCCTTGTACTATTTTGTTCTATCAAATACATCGTCAGCCCTGATGAAAGATTCAGAGAGCAGCACAGGGTAAAAGATTTAAGATGAAAAGCTGGAGAAAAACGGATTGTCACAAGGCAGACTTGGGCTGGCAAATGTGTCCCACTAGTGCACTTTCTTCGTCCACAGATAAAGATAAAACATTTCAATCACGCTTGCGTCCAGAAAAGTCCGCACTGCACATACTGCAGGGACTGTCGCGGGTGCTTCTTGCATGGTAGTGTTACCAACAGTGTCCGGACTTCGGCCGTCACTTACAAAAATGGCTGTGGGTCTTCGGCTTGCCCAGCTGATTACATCATGGGCAGAGGAACTCAAGTGTGGAAGTGATAAGTTGTTATGTCAATAGCTCCACTGTTATGTAACAGTTGAGTGGAAGTGCAGAGCAGCTTACTTTGAGATCCAACTCGGCAGATGACAAAATATTTACTTGGTTGTTTAATTTCACATTCAGTATTTGCACACATGCAATAAAAAAATTAATTAAAAAAAACAATTTTCCATTATGTTATTAGGTTCTTGAGTGATGTGAAGAATGTTTTAAAGCTGCTAAAACCCAATTCAAAACAAGTCTAAAATCATGACTTTGACTTTTGGCGGCACATTTTTACTGCAGACATCGTTTTTAGTGCAGAACTAGGACACACGTGCAAACCATACCAAAAAAATTTTTCAGAGGGATGCCAGTACGAATACTCACCTCTTGATACTAAATACCAATACCACTACTTAGTTTTGACACATATTTCCCCCAAAAGAAAGACCTATATATATAGCAATATAGCATTTTCCTTAAAAAGAAGAAGCTGGATATCGGCACGATACCTGATATCAATATTGGCCCACCACTAATTACAACAAATATGGATAAATATGAATAATTTTTGTGTGTGTCATTCTAACAAGAAAGCAACCAAAAAAAGGATCATGTTTCATGTTATTGTATTATAATACATATCATTACAAGATATGAACAGTTCTCTCTTGGATTGGTTTCTGGTTTGTTGGTGTATCATTAGGCTATAACAAATGATCATGTGCTATCTTTAAGCATGACAAGAAACTGTAGAGCAGATGTCTATGTTTTTGATGAGCAGATTTAAAAGTAAACAGTGAGATCAGGGCAGGACACACAACGTATCTTTGACTAGTCACATCCTAAGTGCAAAATCCAAGCTTCTATACAGCTTCCAAAATACACTCTGATTCTGCTTCAATAGCGGCATTAAAAATGTTTTTCATGAGCTGCATCCTGTCAGGAAGAGCACGGCAGCCATGATATCGTTCTTTGGATCTGTGAATGCGCCAGCTGTCAGCCTCATTCCAAGTATTGACATACATGATGATCTCAAAGGCACAATATCACACAAAACGAAGACAACATTATGCAGGGAGTGTTGAATGTGAATACAGTGTGTGGTGTGTCAGCTGTTCATATTTAGCTGCTATCCACCTGGCATTGCTTGGTCTTGTTGGTTCTTTGAGCCCACAGCACCAAACAAACACACAAACAAATACAGATTCTCACAGTGGTCACATTACATGGAAAGTGCCAACTGACAATGAATCAAATTATCAGGAAATATTTACAGCAAGTTTAATCGCTAGTCAATCTGGTGACCGGTAGTGTTATTGTGTTATTGGGACAGAGTAGACAAGAACATGAAGAGACAAACTCCAAACGGTTTCATCTTAGTAGCATTAGATTGACAATTTGTGCTGTCACTATCGACCTTTTTCAAAATCGAGTCACCTATCGATTATTCCATCGGTGGCCGTTGATGCAGCATACCAACCGCACGGAAAGATTGTTCAAATAACTTACTTTATGCTCCAGCATCCCGCGCTGTCACCCTGATGTTTTGCTATGGTTCCATTGGGGGGTAGTTGTGTGTGCGAAGGTTTTCCGATCACAATGTGGAAGTAAATGTGAAATGTTGAATATGCCATTGGAAATGCATGGGAAAAATGAGGGTACGGTAGGATGTGCGCGTCTTCCAAGTTTAAACCTCCAAGGTCACAATTTGATTTCCCTTCCGCATTCAGCCACTAACGGTGCTGGCCGACATACTCCGAAGGCACTTTTATCATGGAGATTGTTATTGACTTCCAAAGCTCGTCTGCCAAAAATCAGTTTTTCGGGTCTCTAATTTGTTTACAAGTGTCTCCAGCTCACATTGTTATTTTTCATTTGTGCCTCATGCTTTATAAAGTGATTATCTTATCATTCATTGTAATCATTCCTACCCGCAAGCCCCGTTTATACAAATTTGCATATTTATGTATGGGCATGGAGAGGGGGGAGTCTGGTCTGGAGATGTATGAAAGGAATGTGCTTGGATTCGTACGTACGCACAGATTTTTTTTATGCGTGTGACGCTTTCTGGAAATGGATGTACGGCGTGTTTTAGTATGAAAGCCACGCAAGTCTTAGTACATGAGACCCCTGGTCCTTGTGTCCTTGGTTCACAGTCATTGTTGTAGATTTTAACCAATGAGTTTCATACCATGTGGGAACAATTTGACTATTTGGGGAAGTCTTAGTGCACAAAACAACGTTCAGAAGGACAGACTTGGATGAGTTTGGTGTTTAAGAATAAAACTTTGGGATGAACCAGCGCAAAGATTTTGAACCGTGGACTGACTTCTGGCCTCCCTAATGCACTTGTCAATGCCTTTCCAGTTCTGTCTAGTCTAAGCGCACACCTTTTGAATTTTGACTTGCATTAGCGTCGTGCTTATTTGCACTGTTTTGAGTGGCCCAGATCCTTACTTCTTCAATCATTGTCATCTGGCAGTTGATATGCAGACTCAGCAGGACGCAGTTAAGGCTTAAGGCTACCTTTCTGAAGCTAAAAGACATTCATTTATAATTCGATGTGGGAGAGTGCATGGCAGCATGAGTCACATGCTATCACCTTAAAGCCAGAAGAGCTCATTCACAAGTTTTTCAGTCCACTTATGATTATGGGGTTTCAAAAAAACTAATGGATGGGCGTATGATTATTGCTACCAATTCCTCTAATGAAATACTCGAGATCTCCCTTCACATGGGCAATTTGAGTGTATTCCCTCTTGTTGCATTATTCTACATGTGTGAAGTTGTTTGTTGATGAGAGAAAGGAACATGATTGACGTCTACACGGGCCAGTATGAGGACTCCAGGATGCCGGAATTGCAATCTTACGATTACAGCGTGCTTGACATCACTCAAGTTTAACAAGATGAGGCTTGAATGCAAACAAACAACTGCAGTTTTCAAACAGGACTTAGTTCACACGAATGCTGAGTAATACGAACACTGAAGGAATGGTTCAAATATCTTATCCCATTTATTTTTGTGCCAGCTCTCTTAACCCTAATGCTAAATGATGGAAATGGGAAAATAAAGTGCACATTTAAAGTGCAAAAGTACAGAAAAAGCCCACAACTTGGGATTTTTTTAAATTTGGGGTTTATTGTCATAAACCAACCGTCTTTCCTTCACCTGAGTGTGTTGAACCTACCGGTACACGTTTTGTGTTATAAAAGAGATTTGAATTTGAAATCAGTTTGTGTACAGTATATGCTATATATACTATGCAGCCAAGACAATTGTCTGTACAAAAAGTTTACCTTTTGGGCAAAACGTTATATATAGATTTTTGCTGGGTACAACCAGGCAAGCATCTTATGTCTGTCTCTCCCACTTAATTTGAAATGACTCAGGGGAGTTCAAAGGGAAGCCATTAACCTGGAAAGACTAATTGCATCTTGCTTCAAAGATGTTTTTCTCAAGCAATGGTTTATGTCCCTCTGAATGTACATACTCAGAAAACCCCATTGGAAGATGTTTACAAAAATGAAATCAGACAATGTCATTGGTGGGTCTTTACCGTATGACAGACATTGAAAGCTCCTGTAAGCCGCATTGACAGTGGAGAAACGGAACATGGTCCACTGGACTCTATAGCCGCGTTTCCACCGCAGGAACTTCAGGGTAAATTTACGGGGCCAGCCCCGTATGTGCGCGTCTCCACTGGAGAAACCTTCCCAAATTGCCACATTTACAGGAACTTACGGTCCCGAGCGGAGGTCCTACTCGAGGGTAGGTCCTCCGCCGGCCCGATAAACTCCTGGTTGGGCTTTCGTGCTGATTGGCAAAAAATTATTTTGTATAAAAATGTATCTTACCTTCATGCGCGACGATGATGCATTCTCGGCTTAAGTCTTTTCCACAAAAACAATTCTCTTAATAATCCTTTGCCTATTTTCATCCACTCTACTGTTAGCCTTTTCAAATTCTTCATCTAGATGCCGTCTCCTCCCACTCAAACCATCCATTCATGCAAAGTACATGTAAAAAAGCAGAATAAAACGGCAACCGCTACAAGTTTTGGGTCGTACTCTGCAGTGGAGACACAGCCACAAGCGGGCCGGCTGAGAGGACGGTTTATATAAAAGTCCCTACCCCCCCTCCCCATACCCGAACGTCCTGCGGTGGAAACTCGGCTAATAGTCAGGTTTCCATCCAAAGTGAATTTTGTGAAAATGCGCAAAACGGACATGCCACTTATGCCCGTTTCCATCTGTTTTTCTTTTGCGAATATTGAGAGGGGACTCCACTGCTGTAGGTGGCGGTATACACCATAGAGATGTGATCCACCAGTAATTTAAAAGAAGAAGAAGAACAGGAAACTGCGCCGTGCGATAACGTTGTATTCTTGATAAACGGTAGCGTTTCTTTGCTGTTTTCCATCTAAAATTGCATTAATATTCATATATATTCTTTAATTAATTCCAAAAGGAAAATATACCTTACTTTACTCTAAAAACGTACGTGTGACTGAAGCGGTCGAAAATTGTGAGAAATGCCAAAACGGGTGATAACAAAAGGGGAAAATTTGACCGACAAAGCTGGAGCAATTATAGCGCAGGGGAAAGATAGCTCTGTGGCCGTAATGTATCCTGGAGACGAAAAGTGGGTGTATGTTCCAGAAAACTAATCCAAGCGTGTAGTTGTCTATGTGTATGTGTACAGGTATGAAATCTCCTCAATTGAGGATCCAAGTACAACGAGATGATGTATGCTGGCCGAAGACATGGTGGTGCCGGACAATGGGGCATCGGAGGCCTTGCAGGTGGTGTGCTCCTGATGTGGATGATCGTCCTTTGCTGGGAGCCGATTCAGATGGCCACCATTGGTCGAACGCTGGAGCACGTGTGGTGGTTTCGGTTGCGGTGGAGAAACGCTGCTGATAACCGCACCCGGGACGACTTTACTTGTCCAGGCGGGCAAGCCTGCCTGATTGCCAACGTAAGCAGTGATTGTCCGCTCCAGGTGTGTCGGAGGTGCTTCCGTGGCCGGGACATTCCTGTGATTGCCAGTGGGTGCCAACTGACGGTGGATGCCACGTGTTCTTTATGTGAGTATGATACAGAAAAAGGAATTGCACCAGGAAGACCAATGGCACTGACTGGACAATCACCTATGTCACAACCCACGTCGTTCCTATCGTGCCAACCTGTATGAAAATGGCACATGGACTGATTCGAACTGAGGTACGTTGGACAATCAAGTTCCCTATTTTACCAGAGTGTCATCGTGCTCGACGGGCATGGCATGACACTCTTCTGGGGGGGACGGGAACGTTGCTGGGATTCGCCAACCTGATTGACAACCAGATTACTACAAGCAAGCTGGACTACACTGGACAATACACACATGATGCATTAGTAAAAGTGGCACGGTGGATGCCAACTGCGGTGCAAGGTCAAGCACAGAATGTATTAATTTGGGAAAAACAAGTGCAGTTTCGAGAAAGAGTAAACAACTCCACTGATGCGGTATTGCAAAATATGACTGATTGGATGAATTGGACTGCGTGTTCATTGCAATACATACATGCCAAAGTACAAAGAAATCGATTTAAAGCAATTGTAATGACAAATAACCGTTCTCTTGCTGCCTCTAGGATGTCTACCTGTGGACATGGAACAATCATACTTATCGGTTAACCAATTTCACTGATGCCACAGCTCTCACCTTGATCCAGTGGGAGGTGTTGCATGACAACCGTTTGGGTATCTCCTTGGAGAAGTACAGTTGCGCACTGAGCGACTCTAAGGTGCTAAAACAGATGGTGAAAGACCACCGTCATAACATTACTAAATTGCAGATAATGACAGTGGTGGCCAGGGAAAAGGTACTTGCAGTGGCAAAGACGGTGGAACAATCATCAGCGTTGCACTGGTATGATATATTCACAGGATTATCACCCTTTGCATGGAAAGTAACGACTCCTCCATTGATTGTACTTGTGGCATTATGTGCGATATCTTTACTCAATGTATATACTTGCTTCTATGTGAAACAGGTAAAACGCGCCATGGATGACAAATTAACTAGAACACTTTTGGAATAAGGGGACGATATTTTGTAATAACATGTATGGATAATATCTATGGGAAATAATCACTTACCATAATGGTCAATTGTGGGAGGGTCATCAAACGACAAAACTATAACAGGGGTATGGGTCTATAATGAACCCATTTTTGATTTGGACAAATGTGCCAGGACCAATGCGTTTTCTGTAAATATTTTGAGGTTTCATGAGTCCAGGGGGTGGAATGAAGGGAAAAATAACCATGGTTTGATATGTCCTCATGAAACCTCTTATATAAGGATATGTTGTTGTCTTGAACTGTTGTACGAATCCAGGTGCCCAACAATTTGTAAATAAAGGGCGGGATCAGCCTGGGAAGTCCTCCTTGTTTATACTACAGCCTTCCCTGCTTCGCAAACATGTTTTTGAGAGTGCCTGGGAGAGGGCTTGGACAGCCCAGTTTCTCACACTCACATCTTTTTGCTAATGAATAAAAAACGGAACGGCACGCGGTCCGGACGTAGTCAGCTGTGGAACAGGCCCAGCCGTTGTTGCAGCTCGCTTCACCCGGACCGTAGGCTCCCCGGTCTAGTGTCAAGGTAAGCGCTGATGATGATCATATTATGCTGCTTAACGTTGTAGTGTATTGATTGCTGTTTGCGGGGAATAAAGTGTACAATTATTCTACCAAATCGAGTCGTGATTGTTGCTGTTTGCGGGGAATGAAAGGTATAATCATTCTAGCAAATCGACTGTTTGCGGGGAATGAAAGGTATAACCATTCTCGCAAATAAAGTTGTCATTGTTGCTGTTTGCGGGGAATGAAAGGTATAATCATTCGAGCACAGCGCAGGTGTTGATTACTGTTTGCGGGGGATAAAACGTATGATTATCCTAGCACAGTATAAATGTTGATTGCTATATGCGGGGAATAAAAGACACAATGATTCTAGCAAAAGCATATCAAGTCTCTGTGTATTCATTGTTGCCGCCGACCACTCACGATCCTGCATAAAAATATAAAGGTGAACTCGTGTTTTCCACAAAACAGTGATATAGTATCCGGTCAAAACGTGCGACATATATCCTGTCTTGTAGTCGCTTATTCGCAAAAGCTGTTTCCATAGCCTTTTTCGACACACTTCAAAATCCACCTCCTCCAAACGTAAAAAAGTTTTTGCGAATGTTGGGCCTTTTTTGAATTTCTGGCGTTTCCATTCAGTTTCTTTTTCGCAATTCTTGAAAATTTGAATAAAAATAGGTGGATGGAAACCTGACTAATGTCCCCCGCTCTGGACCATGTCCCCCTTTGCCATTGTACACTACCGCTGCTCTGTCATTTGTTTCCTCTTGGCTTTTGGGTCCACATGTAGAGGAACAAGTCAGCCATAACACACAGAACAATTCCTCCTCGCTGGAACATCCCAGCTTCAGGGGAAGTAAATTCATTTTATTGTCCAATGAGCGAATGTTAGCTAGGAAGAGTGATGCTATCGGTGGCTTGCTAGTCTTTAGCTGAGTTAGTGTAACCTGTGCACATATCTTCTACATTGCCTTCTTGGGTTTTTCAATAAACTGAGTCCAATTGCATCTTTGTTGGTTGCTCACCTGTGTGCATAAACAAGTGAGCGAGTCAACATCCTAGCTGGCTCTCCTAAAGGTCAGAAATTATATAAGTATAGGATGGAGGATTAGTAGGATTTGCAATATTCGCTCAGCCCGTCGAGGGACAACGGCTCCAAAATATCACCTAGTGACTACAATGTGAACCCAAAATCACAAAGATATCTTTAAAAATAGAATTATCAACATAACGTGACACATACACAGTAACATTGTGTTTTATTGCTTTAATCATTATGATTATTAAGAGAGAGCGGCATACGCATCTTACCTTGGCACATCAACAGCTCGCACGCACGTAGCATGGCGTCGCCACACGGCACACGCATGAGCTCACAATTTAAAAGCACAGGTAGAAATAATCAAATGAGGCCAAGTAATATGGTTCCAAATGCACGCACATGGAGTGTGAATATTTGAATTGCATTGTTTAGAGTCATGACCACAAAGAGATCCTACTTCAATTTTAATGGGAAGACTTGTAGAGCTTTGTTTTGTCCTCAAGACAGCCTCATTTGCATGTTCTCAATGCTGAATGCAGAAGTAACAGCCTCAATTTCATTTCCATGTCAATACACACGCTGTATCAGTGTTGAGATGAAAACATGAGGGCCTACAGAAGGAGAGCTTTGGTGTCGATGTAATGTACCCGACTAGAACTACAATATATAAACCCATCCAAAGTTAAAAAACACTAACAGTTTGCAAATACTTTGGATTTGACACCAAAAGACGAATATGAGCACACCTATTTTTCATGGGAGCATGGGAACATGCCACGATCACTCTATATCAGAAAAAAAATCCATGAGCGTAGCCGCAATGTTTCTAACCACTTCAGGCCGAAGCAGTCGATTAGACAATATTTGAGTGAATCAGTCTTTGGCCCCGCCCAGTAACTTTGACGGGCGAGTTTGTCAGATAAAATGAAATCATGAAACGTTGCAACACAGGACCATGAAATAAATCAATATATATATATATATATATATATATATATATATATATATATATATATATATATATATATATATATATATATATATATATATATATATATATATATATATATATATATATATATATATATATATGGGGGGGGGGTACGTGTGTGTGTGGGGGGGGGTGTAATTTAATGAATGAATGACGCATTTATTTAATTATTGTTTTTTCGAATTCCATATTTAATTAATAAATGACACATTTATAATTATTTCACGAAATATTTAATTATTTAATGGTGTATTCATTTATTTTATTTTGGCACTTTTGGTCCTCCATATTTGCACTGTCATGATCTTTTGGTTTTTCGTTTTTCGTAGGTTTTGCTTCATGTTACGTCTTGTTTTCTTGTGGTTCATGTCTTTCTCGTTATGGGTTTGTGTCCACCTGTTTGTCAGCCCCTGTCCCTTGTGTCTACCAATCAGCTACCTCAACCACTTGTGTCGTGTCTAGATGATTCTCATTGTCTTGTTACTTTGCTTATATTTAGTTCCTGGTTTCTGTTCAGTCCTTGTTGGCTCATTTGTTTGCTTTCGCTCATTGTTATTTTTTTGTTGCATCATCCCAGAAGCCAATTTCACTTGTAATCTTATCAAACAAAAAACTGCAGCCATCAGTGTCAATTTGCTGACAAGACCAGAAGACAGGGTCACAGAAAGACAGAATTCTCAATTGGCACAACTCTTCTATTCCCTTGCTGGCTCAACCAGTTGATGACAAGTGTGGTTTCCCAGAGAGAGCACGCTTTTGCATGTTGTCATCTGCCCTGACACACCCAGTGGGTGTTACGGTTGGTTAAAAATACTATTAAGAAATTGTCGGTCAGTGGCAACTTTGTATGTTAAGCATTTGGTCTCGATACATCAATTAATCAAAACTAAACTCAGTTGTTTATCTGCTTGATTGAGTTTGTTTTGCTTCAATCTCATCGTGGGACTGCTAGCGCTAACAGCTTTGGTTCTGTGCTACCTGTGACATACTTTGCATTGGTTGGTTGATGCGCCGTTCAAATCAAAGGCAAATTATGGACATTGGAAAAAAGTCACAACTTGCTCATTTCTCAATGTTTTTTTTTACAAAGTTTACGTTTTTGCTTATGCTAATGTTTGTAATGTATGTGCTATTAATACAGAACATATGAAAAAAAGAGACAAAAAAAATCATCTTACCGATTAAAGAATTGTGACAGTAAGGCATTGTGCGCAACAGCACAATGTGCAGGCAGGTAGTGATGGGAAAATGAAGCTTCATGAAGCACTTGTGATATTTTTTGACTCCCCTAGATGGTGCTCTTGGTTTAAATATAAAGGCTAGTGCAAAGGAAATTGATTACGTTTCCACTGCATCTTTCAACCAAGAGTGCCATCTAGAGGAGTCAAAAAATATCACAAGTGCTTCATGAAGCTTCATTTTCCCATCACTACAGGCAGGCGTCCTTGTTATATTGCTTTTCGTAATGTCAATATGCATTCAATGTGCTGACACTTTGCCCAATGAACTGTGCGTCGACAAAAGGACGCAGCTCAAAAGGGGCATGTTATGTTGTGTTTGCCTATTCTTCTTTTCTATGGCAGCGGAGGGTTGAAACACTTCAGTGGTAAGGTAGGATAGGCCTAAACAAACCGACGAACAAATTAGTATTACATCTATCTGGGAGCACTAAATAAAATCATTGTTAGTCATGGCTATTTCACTGTAATTTACACAAGATAAGAAAGTTCAAACCTGTACGATATGAATATAAAGGAATATCTGAGATAAAATTGCTGCAATGGATTCAATATTTTGTTTGGCAAATAACGTTTACCCTCTTGCCATTGTGACTTAGTAGTGTGATGGCTATTACTCCCAAGAGTTTCATTCTTGCAGAAAGATTGATTTTTATCAAGACAAAATGAACAAGATGTATACAACAATAGAATGTAGTAGAATGGAATTGTAATAAGGAGTAGATGAAATGGGTTGACATGCGTGTGTGTGTGTGGGGGGGGGGGGTGTTATTACGTCAACTCTAACTCCTCTATGGCTATCTTGTCACAGACAAAATCTCATCACTCCAGACTGCAGTCAAAGCTGAGACAACAGAGTGGGAGAAAGCACACTTTAGTTTTAGATTGGATATTTGGATCCACAAGGAACACAAGTGACCTCAGATCATCTGCATGTGGTTGTCGAACTCAGATCGTTGACAGGAATAATAGTCATTTGCCTCTTGACTTCCATATTGGGAATTATTTACGTATTCATCTTTGAATTTCATGTCGGATTTGCATCCATACAAAACCACACTAACCACATGCAGCCACAGGTCAACACTATGACTGACATGATTAGAATTAAATGACTAGAGATGGAACGTATTGTTTAGAAATCCGTGACTAGGTTAGAAAAACATAAATTGTTCATGCCTGTAACGACAAAAACACAGGTCTGTGTTGAGGAACAGTTGTATAAACAGTGCAAGTGGTAGCTTACTTCATACATAATTTATTTGCCTTATACATGGTGCATGTGTATGAATATTGCATGCTGATATGTGTGGCAATGTTCAAGGAAGATACTTTCCGTTTTCACAGACGATAATTGCCGAGAGCAATTAAGTGCTATTTCATATCAAATGTCTTACCAGGGTCCCAGGGTAGCCTGGAGGTTTGTTCTAAATATAGCCTACCAGACATGGGACATTGTGATTTCCAAAGAATGTTGGAGAAGTGATCATTTGAAAATGTAATCACTGATAGTGTTGCATATTGATATTTATCTGTTTCCTACCTTGTTTAATCATTGTTGAAATCATTTAAATCATTAACATGATCAGTGTCTTCTCATAAATGAACATAGTTAGTTATTATTAATTGCTTAAAGTTAATTTGAGCAAATTTATTTCAGAGTGTGTTTGAAACCGGTAGCCCTATGCATTTAGTCGTACCCAAAAAGTAGCTCCCCGGTTATGTCCCCTGGTCAAATTGAGGCTTTAGGGCACTTTTTCACTGAGGAACGGGTAATTACTTATCAACTGTGATCAATAAGCAATAAGAATTGTTATCCAGGTTAAGAGAACTCGTCACTGCTCCTGTGCCAAGCTTATAATTTGTTTGGCTCCTGACAGGTGCTCTGTTTCTGGCAACAGGCCACATGTGGAGGATCCAAGGAACGCTCATTAGAGATACATTTTTGGCCTGGCTACTCTACAAACCTATGAATGTACTCTTGTAGCCAGCTGTGACAGGGCAGAACAGATGCTGATCACCGCATTGCGAGGCGAGGCGAGGCGAGGCAGCTTTATTTATAGCACATTTCATACACAAGGCAACTCAATGTAGGTTACAAGACTTTAAGTGAGTGACTTTTTCAAATGTTTGAATCATTTTGATTATTTTGACAATGCAAATCTTTCAATCTTTTATAAATACAGGTACTGTACATAATCTACAACTATAAATTGTCGGGCACGGGCAAGCCACAATAATGTACCTCAACTGACATAAATCAATAAAAACAAATGATTCCAAATCTGACTCGCCATTGAATGACTGCAGATATTAGCGATTGTCACTTTCAAACTAAGCCCTCATTAGCATGCAGAAATGCTCCTCACAGGAAAAAAGTCCCCTGAAGCGTAATTGTTCTTTTCTTCACCAATATAAATAGTATAATGTCAACACTTGACTTGTAATGTAGTAAGGACCCCTTAAGGCCATTGGGCAGTCGGTGAGCATGTAGCCCCTTTCTTTGGCCGGTCAGCATGGTAAATTCCATTGAATTCATCTTGCCATAGCTTGGCTTTCATCACTCTAACATTTCTTGAAGGTGCATAGTGACACACTAAATCGGGCGGAGAATCTAGGCAGCCCAAAAAAATTGGTGAAAACAAACCAGGCAGATTGTTGTAGTTGTCAAGCAACATTTCACATTTGGAAATTAAAATAATCCTCACAAATCAAATTACAACGATCCAAAGTCCAATGCTTTTTTTTTTTGTGGCATAAACTTGTAATTGTCCACAAGCCACTTATTCAGTTTACGCTCAATGGCCTTGTCAGAAGCCTGTACAGCAGAATATACTTAAACCTGCCCTTCCATCATAATCAAACATTTTTCCACTATTTCATGCATAATCTATGTCCTGTTATAATTGGGATATCTATTCAGTTTGTGGATTGGATGCAATAGGCAATAAATGGCAAAAGGCTTTAAAAAACGCTTTGAATTCAAGGTCATTGTAAACGTAGGATTGTGACTCATTATTCAAGTATGTGCATTCCACTAATTTGTTTGCACTGCGAAGAGCCACTCAATGTGCTCACGAAGTCGCGTGGCGTCACCATGGAGGTGGAAAAAATGTCCTTCAGGGGGACTGGGCCCGTCACCCTTCTGTGGCTGGGTCAAGATGCACTGTCGCCGACGGTGAAGGGACACAGTGGCCACATAATGAACTCTATTTTCCATATCAATTTAAGAGGAGAACAGAGACGCAATTGGGGCAAAGCTCATTTACATATTGAATATTCATGGTAAATAGATAAATGTTAAAAATCACACTTATTTTAAATAAGCTAAAAAATATATATATATTTTTTTAATGATTAAAGGGGGCCTTAAACGAAAAGTGCACAACCCCAAGTGTGAGAAAAAGGAATTATGCGCAAACGGGAGAATATGGTGGAAACTGAACAATTTATGAGAGGTTCAGACACAACAACCTCATGGAGAAAAGAGAAATGGTCTGTGGCCACTACTGCCCCAAAAAATTTTTTAGCGGCATTTAATCATCTAGAAATCAACTGTGACCAAGAGATGCTCTACAAATTATTTATTCACATTGATTTATTAATAATACTATTTTTTTTAATTACTCTACATGCACAAACTGAACAGCAAGAAGAGCACGAAGTAGAATATTTGCAAAATATCTTACAATTTGAAACCCCAAATATTTAAGTTACAATACATTAAACATAGCTTACAACAAAAGCAGCGTTCCAGAGCTGAATAAACACACATAATAAACTCGTTGAATCAATACATAAAATTGTATCACACAAAAAGCAATTAGGCGTAACACTTTTGTTGCACTTATTCTGCAATTTACTTGATAATTTATGGTAAACTATACTTCACATTTTTTTCCTTGAAAACAAATTCCCAGAGAAGGAGTTGATTAAAATACAATCTGAGACTCAGTCGAAACTTGTGGTGACTAACTCAGAAAGACATACAGTACAGTACAAGTGACCGTTTTTACAAGGCAGTCTTCATTTATTTACTGAACACCAAGTCAGCACCCGTGCGACATTTGTTAGGAATAAGCGGCTCGGAAAATAGATGGATGGAATAATGATCAGTTAGAAAGAACAGCAGCTAGGCAAAGTTAGCAATTCGATGCTACACGTATTGGATTGACTAATGAATTTGACTGTCACTGAAATCATAAATTTGTTTCTGGGTTTAGATTTAACTTCAGTCAGGATTAACATAAACATTTACTTGCTCTTCAAACAGTGTAGTTACACATTCTTTTTACGGCCAAACAAAACAATATACAATATTTTGAGGGTGGATGGGAAAATGATGTAAAAGTAGCCAATCACTGACATGACACTCACAGCACTAAATTTAATACAAGATCAAGAAGTAACACCAGAAGAAAAAGATTGAACTGTTTAACCTATTTGACACATTCAAACATTTCTCTTCCCTAAGGAATTAATTCCACTTTCTCATTATGAATATGTATTCAAACTAGTCAATACAGAAATAGTTAAATGATCATGCGGACTAAGCATCATGCAAAAATATACTCTTCTTTTTATGATACTTTTCACAATATACTGTAGGCCTCAACTTCACTGTAGCAACGCAATCAATAAACTACAGCGGTTCTGGTGTTGCCAAGGATTATTATTTTATTTTTTTTTGTACTTTGCGAAAGTCACAAGACCAAACCTTGAAAACAGGGGAGCCATGACGTTCGCAATGCGAAAACAAGGGCACTTGACATCAGTTTCAGTCGAAATTTGTATTCCACATACGCAATATTAATCAGGATATCGTCTAGTCTAGTTTAGCGGGACACAACATATTGAAAACATTATTATTTTTTTAAATACTTAATTTTTACACAATGATTGTTTGACTGGAAAAATATATTTTTACATCATTCATGAGATGAGTAAAGATGATTACATATCTATATATTCACGTAGCATCCAGTTGGGTTTTGGTTGTATGTGTGTCAGGAATATGAGTTGTGTCATCAATTGATAGAGACCCCTTCACATCGCTTAGCAGGGACGTGTCAATGGAACTGACATCTAAACATTGAGATGCTGATCTGATCATGTTTTCTGCTGTCTTGCCATTCATCACCTTTGCCTCTTGATGACCATTTTCATTATGTTTTGTGTTTACATCTGTAGCAGTATTCACAAAAGCTCTTTTGGCTTCGTCATTTTGTCCACTAATATTGGACAATGACGTATGTGGGTCGCGGACCGTACTAAAAGCCGCCGGAATGGCTGACAATCTCCTCTGCTTTCCCTCTTGCTGCTTGCAATGGTACAGCCCACGAAACGCTGAGCGGAACTTCTGAGACATGGCATTGTATATCACAGGGTTGATTGCGCTGTTAGAATAAATGCACGTCCGGCAAAATAATAGGAACCAGGCATCCAAATAGGGTGTGGACACAAAAGAGTTGATCAAAACTAGTGTTCGATAGGGCATCCACAGTAGAGCGAAAAGGATCACCACTACAGCTAACATCTTTGTTACCTGTAGAAAGGAAGAGAGGGGACACTGCATTACACGATTAACAAAAGTGATTTAGTTTCCACACAGTCACAAGATGAATTGGTTGTTTTTCATACAATAAATTGGAAAGAATTCTCAATCAATTCGCAATTGATGTAACATTTTAAGTAGCAAAATATGACATGTATCTCTATCATGTGTGACATCAATGGTCAACAGAGCAGTTTTTGCTTTAAGTTAAATGTTTGGAGTCTTTTTCTGCAATATTTATTCCAAAATATGTTTTTTTTGTGATTTTTTTTTTCTGAGCTCAGTATTGTTCATTCGGTAATCTTACCAATTTGACATGTCATCATCATTGCTCTCTCTCTTTCTCTTTTTTTTGTATGTGCCTGAGTATATGCGTGTGGGGGTGTGGGTGTGTGTGTGGGTGTGTGGGTGCATATGTGCGTGCGTGTGTGCTCATTAATTCACCTAAAACCTATTAAAAATCCACATACTGTTCACCTAAACCAAATATTTTTGAATCCCGCTAGAGTCGTGAAGTTGTCAGGAGACCCGAGGAAGGATCAAAGAAAAGAAAGAAAAGTGAAATCCAGCACCGACCAGGCATCACCTACTACCCACAGGGTTAGTAGATTGTGTTTGAATTTCGGTAGATGCTGGTGTGGTGGATCTGGCATGCATGAAAACCTCCACCAAAGAGGGGAGCCGTTGACCCCGGCCAGGACAGAGCAAGCACAACCCCCCAGAGCCCCCCAGGCCGCGGCAGCGCCAAGGCACAAACCCCGGGCGAGAGCAAACCCAGGAGCCCGGAGCACTCCCCACCCCATGAGAAGAAAGAACCAAAGAAGAACCACATTTCCCATGAGGACAAGCGCTGACCATTGTGAAATACGGACGTCCCGGGCGCAGTTGGACTGAATTACATTGTTTCCAGTGGCTATCTTCTATTTTTTCTTTATACAGTACTGTAACGTTACTCAAGTATGTTAAGAGCAGACGGTGGTTGTGATCTTACCTTCTCTATTGTATACACATAAACGCTGCGCTCTCCCTCCCTTCTTCCCTTCCTCCCTTCCCGCGATGCATTCGTAAACAAGAAAGCACACAACTTTTGAATGTTGCATGGCTGGTCGAGTCAGTGTAAAAGGGCAACTATCAAGCTGATGGCTAATTATTGCTACCACACAATTTTCCGATAGCTAACATTAGCATAAATATTTTGATTTGAGCATGGAAAGCTACCTGCTAAAAAGAGATAAGGCAGCGTCAGATGGAAATCCCCCTCGTCTTTGACCTCATGCCAGCGAGTGAAATCCTGTACTATGCCACATCCAGGTAGGCTTTTTATCATTATTATTATTGTCACCTCAGACAAAAATCTTCGTTTCTTGGGGTGTTTTGTAGCTTCTGCGTGATAACGGTAATCGCGCGTAGACAATTGACTCGACTGCCGTCTGGAATGACTGAGGAAAGGACATATGCATGCCGTAAAGCAGTCTGCACGTTTGTAGTTTTTTTTGTATGGCAAAGTTCACACCATCCACACAAAGTTGTTTAATGCCAGTAAAAATGATATAGACCCCCTCAGGCCTTGACAAAGGTTTCATTAATCTAGCTGTAAATCAATGTTTCATCAGCAGAATTATGAAGATATGAATTGAAATTGAAGGTTGAAAAGTTAATTAGAGGAACTTTAACTAAAGTCCAAAAAGTAGATTAAGCAACAAACAACCACACAAAACTCACTAAAACATATCAACTAAAAGGAAGGACAAGCAAAAGCAAAAACGCCACCAAGACTACTTCTTCTCGTGAATTTTATATGGCAGTTAGCAAAACAACTTTTGGTGCAATACCGCCACCTACTGAACTCCAACAAAGACTGAAAAGAGGCAGAAACAAATGCTGCATTCGAGGAAGGTGGGGAAATGGATATATTACAATTGTTTTTTCCCAGTTTCGACCTCAAAGCGTTTGTGGCAAATGTAAACAACAAAGATGGCTGATACTGATCAATTGTTTGTTGTTCTGGTTAACAAAATCAGTCGAAATCTCATTGGGTTATGTAAAGTTACTTTTTCTGAATAACTAAATTAATGTTATAATAAATAAATAGATACATATGATTGTAATCATGTAAATTGCGTTTTTCCATTCACGGTGTTTGTCTCTTTGGGGTTCGCTATTGTCGAGTGACATCAGTGAAGCCGGTCAGTGAAGTTGGGTGCCTTTTTCCCCCGACTTCGCAACTCGGATTTACGAGTTCAAAGTGGCGTTCCCGTGCATACTTCCTGGTATGAAATCGGAAAAGTCTGACTTCTCACCTTCCTCAAATGCAGCGTACAAGCAAACTAACGAGACAAATAAGAAACACCTGAACAAGACACAGGTTGCTGAGGGATCTGATAGGAAGAAACAAGGGACTAGGAGACACAGCACAGGTGGACACAAAACCCTAACGAGGCAAAACATGATACAAACCACAAGAAGACAAGAAAGGCATAACATATAACAAAACAAAAACACAAATCATGACTTTTTTTTTTAATTAACGGTAATTTGCTTAATTTGTGTTGTTGTTGCAATTCAGGCACAGTGAATCAGATTGTTTATAAAATGCTTAAATTCAGAATCTTAAAATGCAACTTAAAATATGCATTATTTGCTTTGAGGCTGTTGATGGAAAAGGAGCTGCATTGTGTCTTTGTAGAGCTAGGAGAATGCTTATTACATTGTATAGTACCCTGAGAGTGCCTGTGGTACTGCATGAGGAAGTCTGGCATGTCAGAGAAGTATGTTGGAATAGTACAGTTCATGTATGAGAGCTGTGACACAGTGATGAGGTGCGCTGTGGCTGTTACAGAGGAGTTTAGGGTGTTAGTGGGATTGCATCAGGGTTCAATGAGCACTAAGCCCCTTCCTGTTTGCAGTGGTGAGGGATAGGCTGATAGATGAGGTTAGACAGGAAATCTTATGGACCATGACGTTCGCAAAAGGCAATGTGAGAGCGGGGAGCAAGTGGAGGAACATTTAGAAAGGGAGAAGAGTGTACTAAAGATTAGCTGAATAATATAGTATATTCTGTCCACCTATATTCAATCTGTGTGGATAAACGAAAGCTATCGAGAGGGAAGAGTGAGTTTACAGAGGAGAGATAGTGAGGGTGGAGGAGTTTAAATACTTGATGTAGGAGGTCAGCAGCCCACGACAACGGTGTGTAATAGAAAAAAGTAATAAAATAAAATAAAATAAAAAATATTCAAAAACTGATGTAAACAGGTTAGAAGGTGGAGGAAAGTGTTAGGTGTTGCGTCATAGAAGAGCTTTATAAGATTTTAAGTTAGTGGGGAGGCCAGCCATGATGTATGGCCTAGTGG
Source organism: Leptonotus elevatus (assembly GCF_054856555.1). NCBI lineage: Eukaryota > Metazoa > Chordata > Actinopteri > Syngnathiformes > Syngnathidae > Leptonotus > Leptonotus elevatus. Next base: position 23,012,545 of record NC_141242.1, on the reverse strand, counting down.
CACTGAACAAGCGACCAATGGCAGAACTGGAGGTTTGTGAAAATGACCATGTTGAGGTTTTCTTTAGCAGTGACCAGGTTGGATATGATTAGAAATTGGCTCATAGAGGGACAGTCAAGGTTAGATGGTTTGGAAAAGTTCCGGTTACTAAGCACATTGGGTGGAAGGGTGTTGAGGATGGTGCTGCCAGGCAAGAGAGCTGGAAGAAGTTGATAGTGAGGGAAGAAATGAAGGCAGTTAGTGATAGAGAGGAGGATCCAGAAGATAGGCTTAGGCCCCGTCTCAAACAAATCTCGTACACACAGAAACATTTCAAGACTTGTGTGTGTCCAAAAGAAGACGCTGTGTAACGGCTGTAATGCATATGCCAAGTCTGGAGTGGCGCTGTAGCGCAGCCACAGAGAGTTAACGGAAAGCGTAGAAGAATCAGCGAAGAAGATGAACACTTTTTTCCCCCTAACTTTATTGCAATCTACAGAACAAACATGGCTTTGCATGTATCAAAACAATATGAAAAAGACAAACACAGGAGAACTGACAATGGCGGGTGATTCAAGTACAACACCGCTTGTTGAATGTGGGAATAAAGAAGCAAAATATTTTGCTGCAAAAGCATAAGCAAGCTAAGGAGGCTGCGCAAAACGACGACGACACGTCTATCCGCCATTGTTGTTGACAGACTGACGGTTCGCGCGCAGTCACGCGAGAATTGCCGCATACGTCATCAATCTGCGACAATGCGTCGTCATCGAGCTGCGACCATTACGTCATCGCTGGAGGAGTATCCTGCATATGGTGTCCAGACGGACGTGTGCGGGGTGCGTTTTGAAATCTTTCCACTCTGGAGCCCGGTTTCAAAAGTGATCGGTTTCAAGCCATCGTGTGGACGAACGGCCTAAACGGTAAGAAACGTGTGACGATACATTGAAACTGGCTTTTGTGTGAACGAGGCCTTGAAGCTGCTGTGGTGACACGTAACGAGATAAGCCAATAGGGAAAAAAGTCCAGAAGTAAAAAATCAATAAGGATAAAACCTAACAGACTTTCTGAAGATCAGATTCCACAAGTTGGGAAATCTGTAAATACAATTTAACATTTCACTTGATGTCTACTGGCTGTGTGTGTGCCTGTGTACATCATCCCTTGGCTTACCCCTCACAACAATCACCCACTACCACACAGTGACCATGGAAACAGCTCAGACATGTCTGAACATCACATAGCAGGGGGTGGGGGTGGGGGGAGAAAGTCAGTCTGTAAGCCTCCAGTGATTAGTGTTATCAGTCTCTAATAATACTGCACACCTTTAACCTCCTACCTCTGTGCTCCAGCTGTCATTTTTTTTTGTTGGAAAAGCCTTCACACCACCTTTATGACTTTTTAACTCAAGTATGTACGTTTCCTTTCATGCATCTGACTCTTTTCACGGCGAAGGAAAGAACAATGGGCAAAGCAAGCAGCGTGCCTATCACTATTTTTGCTGGGAGGAGGTATGTCATAAGTGTGTTTTAAGATAAGGTTCCAAGTCCAAGCTGTGCGGTAAGCCAGCTGCAGCTACCTCAGCAGGTAGATAAAGAGAAAATGCGTACGCAAAGCAAAATGTTTGATTTAAAAGGACAGGGGAAGCTTTCTAATTATGTCATGAGGAGCAGACCAGCGTTGGGTAATTTTGAATATGCAGATTAATAATGTGGTGGCAGCCTACTTGGGTCCAACATGACAAGAAGATAAGAGAATAGCTCTGCCTTCGGAATTGAAAAAAATATATAAAATATATTGAGCTCACTGTGCTGTCAAAATGCCTCAAGCAACAATGACCCCATATCTTCTTCTTCGAGAGGCACATCAGGAGGTCATAGCCATGAGGAATCAAATAAGATTAAAATTGTTTCGAAATCTTTTTCATCTCCATTCATAAAAGTGCAATTCTTCAGCGTGGAAAAGTTCATCAATATCCTATCTGATGAAGTTGGCCAATCAAATGATGAATGAAAGAGTGTGAAGTGTCTGTTGAAGAAATGAGAGGGTCACATCATCAGCAGGTTTTAAGAACACTTCTTTGTAAATCCCAAATCACATTATGTGCATCTTCTGCTCTGAGATGGAGGCCCTTGACTACAGGAGATTGAGATCTTTTCAAACTCAGACCTCAGGCACAGTGCTCACACAGGGACAAATGCAGTGGCTCCAAATGCAAGCACGATAAAATGTCATTTGCTTGGGTAGGTAAAGCTCTCAAAGCATCAACTTCTGGATCATTGATGAAAGTGTGGTTTGGATCAAAGTGCTGTTTACGTCGAATTCATCTGATAGAAGTCAATTGGACACTGTTAATGAAGAAAAGGGTCGTACCCTTAACTTAATTTCCAGCCTGGCTTTTCTATGCTTCTTGATAATGAGTGGTTTGCATCTTCTGGAGTAGCCTTTGTACTTTTGTTTATCAAGACTTGTTGGGGATTGTATATTGTGATGCCTTCATTACTGCCAAATGTTATTGTTGATGTTACTAACAGTTGTTTTTGGACAGGAAATGTTAGTCTCTTGTCATGTATATTTTTTAATGCCAAACCCACATGTTTTCAGCCTACAGCAAAAAGTAAAGGCATTAAAAAAGGAATTAGCCACACTTTCCATTTAGGTTTGGAGGGAGTGAATATATTACATTCAAAATAACTACCTCTGTTAAGGTAATACGGAATGGTGTAGTAATTTTTAAATAATGAATGAACGTAAACTATACCCTGACCTCTTGGCCTAAAGAGTAAAATCTGAAAAATTGTAGGCTACATTAGTAGACAGACTTTTTTTTTTCTGTTTGTTTGCTTTAAATCAAATGTTGTGCATTGATAGCACATGTGACATTGACAATAAAGAAGACCTTATGAAAATGTGTTAAGAAATGAGTTCGCTCTGATTTATCTTACATTCCATTGCCTTTTGTGGAACGTTGCCCATCACATATAAGCAACTAGCACCTAACGGTTAGCTGGGCTGCTACAGCGTGCTGGCATATGTTGTCTTCGATATGTATGTGTGGAGAAAGTGATTTCTGACACAGCCTGAGGGCTTGTTTGATGTTCAGCAAACGCCCATATTTATAGCATACGGTATCTTCATCCACCTCAGGGCAGTACCAAGGTTTTATCAATAAGTAAGCAATGCAACGCCTGTGTTGTGGGTGATTAAATGGTTATTTATACACTGTATGCCCACTTGAGAAGACGAGGAAAGAAATCCAGTGGTGGCACGCTAACAAAGTGTGGTAGGATGCCGCAGTATCACTCACCAATAAAAATGAAACAATAAAGTCCAAATATATGAGCAAGATAAGGATTTATATACTGTAGTGAATGGTGAGTGAAGTTGTTTTGCTCATCTGTGTTGCTTGATTGGTTCTTGGCCTGGGAGCACTGGTGTGCAAAGGACAATAGATGCCTGGGGCAGCGCCTGATTTGAAGCCCTCAAAATACTATTACATTATTTACACCCTAAATGCCTATTCATCACAGGAGAATGTCTCTTCATATTGTTTGATGTCCCTTATCAATGATCATTAAAAGGGGTGGGATATTTTTGTTTGGGGAGCTTAGTAGGGTTGGGGGGGGGGGGGGGCTGTCTCATTGCATTGCATTGCACGCTCCTGCCTTTTTCTCATTTTTTTAAATCTGGCGTACCACAGTGGCAGCAATACCATTGCGCGCGGCACAGTTCTCCAGCGCCCAGAACTGAATGAAGCAGCTGTTTCCACTGGTAGAATCACCATCATTGTGCTAAATATACGACATAAGACACTAAAACCATTAATTAATGTTCCCACGAAAAGAATATGTGATCAAGCACATTATTTCATTTCAGGTATATGGTACAGGGGTGCTTTGAGATACACACAAATTCAATTTATTCCATGTGCATGCTCATAACTCAAAACCCTTGTATGTCATGTCATCTTTCCCTATTAAAATGAATGGAAACGCTATTACTGTAATCTGTTACAGCCTCCAAAATCCCCGCTTGTTGCCTAATGTGTTTATTAAGAAGAAGAAAAATTGTCATTTAAATACATGGGCCTATTGTATTGACATTATTAAATAGAAGATAAAGAATTAAACTGCTTTTTCCAGATTTTGGCTTCATTTCAATGGAAATTGTGCTGCTCCTTCTGGTGTGTGCACCACTTGGTAGCAACTAAACTCAGTAAGCTGTGGTAAAAATAGTTGTTCTTGACAGAGGATAAGGAATATATGCCTGTGAGTACTGCTATATTATCTGTCTAGATGTGCTTACAATGTTCAAATATCTGTTCCTTAAAGAGTCTGTGGACCGGTGGGGTGCCTGGCAGGCCTGCCGTGCCCCGTCCTGCTGCGTTGGGTTGGGGGCGCAGGCCGTGTTGGGGTGGGGGGCGCTCCTGGCTCCTGGGTTTGCTCTCCGGCCGGTGGTCCCTGAGGGGCCCGGGGGTTGTCCCTTGGCGCTGCCGTGGCCTGGGGGGCCCTGAGGTGTTGTGCTTGCTCTGTCCTGACCGGGGTCGACAGCTCCCCTCTTTGGTGGAGGTTTTCATGCACGCCAGATCCACCACACCAGCATCTATCGAAACTCAGACACAATCTGCTTCTTCCTCTGGTCGTTGAATCGGTGGAGGCTGGTGTCTGTGGATCTCACTCTGCTTCTTCTATCCTTCCTTTCCTCAGTCTCTCCTTTGGTCTCTTGAGGTCTCCCTAATTTGTTGAAATTTAGATGTTTCTGGGATTGGTGAAAGACTCTGGTTGGTAACCCGGTGGGTAGTAGGTAATGTCCGGTCGGTGCTGGATTTCACTTTCCTTTCTTTTCTTTGATCCTACCTCGGGTCTCCTGACAACCTCACGACTCTAGCTGGATTCTGAAGTATTCGGTTTAGATGAACGGTATGGGATTTTTAATAGGTTTTAGGTGAACTAATGAGTACACACTCATACGCACGCACGCATGCACACACACACACATGCACACATACACACGCACATGCACATACGCACCCACATCCAAAATAAAAATAATACAAATAAATTAATAAATTAAAAAAATATTTCATTCATAAAATGACAACAGTGTGCCAGACAAACCCTCTCCATATTTATCCTTGTAAAAATCGATTAATTGAATGCATTATTATTATTATTATTATTATCATCATCATCATATTTAATATAAATTAGAGCTGTCAAATGATTAAATTTTTTTATCAGATTAATCACATCTTGGAATTTTGATTAATCACAATCAATCGCTTAATTAAAAAGGCTTTTTTATCAACAAAAAAATTTCCACCAAATTTAAAGAGCACCTGTTAAGCGTTTATTTATTTTTTTACATTTAATGTTATGAGGACGTCTTCAAAATTATTTATCCACTGCACACGCCCATCCTCCTCTTTTTCTAATCAGTGAATTACTTGCATAATTTAAAATGGAAAAAAAATTGTTTGACATGAACAAATATTTTGAATGTCATACGCAAACATTTATTAAATGCTTTACTTTAATGCATGTAGTCATGTTTATTGCTCTAAACACAACCTGTGCTACCTTTAACGTAACCATCCTGTGTCAAGATAAAGGATAATCTGTGGTCAAAATTAATATTGCGATTAATCTGAGTTAATACATGATTAATGCGAAGAACGTTATGCTGCCTGCAACATTATCCAGTAAGACCGGTTTAGTGGTGGGTCAGTAATTGGTTAGGGGAGGCCGCATAGCTCTGCTTGAGCTAGCCACAGGTACAGTGACTGCTGTTAGGTACCGGCATGAGATGAGCGGTTGCGAGGTTGCCAGGCGTTACCATGAAGGAGAAAAAAAGGACGAAAATTACTCCTCAGAGTGTACCGTGGCGGCCCACAATTACGCTAAGGGCCCGTTGAATTTCAACCGAGCCCACGTAATGAAGAGACATGGCAGCTACCAATCATTGGAAGATCTGTTTTCCATATCTAACAAGGAGAACAGAGACCCAATCAGATCATAATTTTAATGAGAAAATGTCTTGTTCAAAATTACATGCGTTTCTGACCAACGGAAATAGCATGAAAAATGTCATCCTGCTCATTTCCAACTCAAATTATTTTGCAACCCTAATAAAAGGAGATCAAAGATTAAGAAATAAAAAAATAAAAATAAATTGTGGCATGTGACCTTTAAGTAAATGACTTGAATCAGTATTTCCACTTTCTTTTTACTCTTTTTTTTATACACTTCTTATACACTTGTACTTTTGCAAACTCTGATTTTCACCCACAAATGACAATATTGGTTGCACTTGACTACCAAGCGGCGCAATTCTACTTGTTGACAGTTTGAAAATTGGAGACAACTGAAGCCTGCAAAAAATAAACTATAGTGACGAGATGAGATGACGCTTGTTTTTGTGTGTGTTTGTCGTACTAAAGCATTGCCAAAAAAAAAGAACTGGACCGGAATGTTGCCAAAAAAGGGGGGGATTATCTACTGTACATCCAATCATAAAACATTAGTGACCCCATGAAGCAAGCATTGTACATGGGAACTTGGATACAAGAAAAAGTTAAAGAATGAAAAGGGGTCTTTATGGCAAATGCTGATACAGAAGATGTTGATGGGTAAATGTGCAAGTGAGGCTCAGACCTGTTTCCTGGAGGACAGTGCACACTTCAGGCGGCGTGGGCGACCTCTCTTCCCCACTACTGTGACCTCCCGACAGCTTTGGCGCAATGTGGTGGCACTGGTTTCGGGTTGGTTTGGCAGAGGTCTGCAGAAATGCATGACCATGAACTTGGTCAAATTCCAAATTGTCCCTCTGCAGCAGTTCATCACTGATGTTTATTTGAATTGAATTGCTTAAAATACAACTGTGAATTGTGGAGTAACTCAAGAGGCAATATTGGTTTGGCCAACAGTCTTATCAACAAAAGCAATGCTCTGCACTCACAGAAATATTTCAAACCTAACTTAAGATTTATGTAATTTTTTTACATGACAAATTCCCATTTATTAATTTTTTTAGAACCTGTTATGATACATATTCATTAGTTTAATAAAGCCTATTTATTTGAAATGCATAATCCTCAGGTTTATGTATAGTATTAACTCATTCACTGCCATTGACGCTATAGACGTTAAAAAAAAATCCTTTTAACTATTTCTGTTAGTTAAAAAAAAATCCACTTTTGCTAACAATAGCATGAAAACCTAGAATTTTTTTTTGTAAATTTAGAACAGATATAAAATGTGTGATTAATCGTTAGTTAACTAGTGAAGTCATGTGATTAATTACAATTTTAAAAAAAAAATCGCCTGACAGGCCTAATAAAAAAAAATAATAATAATAAGGGCCGTTTAATCATAATTAATCGCATGATAATTTTATATCTGTTATTAATGTACAATGAAAAAAATATAGGTTTTCATAAAAAATGAAATGAAAAATTGTTAAACTAATAGAAATAGTTCACATGAATTTTTGACGTCTATAGTCGTCAATGGCAGTGAACGAGTTAATAAAGTATAATTACCGGTACTCTAAATTATTAATAATGAGAGTATTTATTTAAAATACATAAAGCATGTTGTTTTGATTGCATAATAATCTGGTTACCTATACACAATAAATAGCATATCGTCGCTCTATGTGAAAAACCCTAATTTCCATTTTTGGGTTATATTTTACATTTTTACAGTTTTTGTGATGAAACTGAATGCAGACATCCCAAAAACGTTAAAATAATAATAATTAAAGTAATTATTCTTTATTATTATACTAAATACATAAACCAGAGAATTATGCATTTCAAAGTAAATATAGGCTTTGTTAACCAATAAATATGTATCATATCAGGTTGATTTGGAAGGTTTGTGTTAAAATTATCTTTAAAAAAAAAAGTAAATAGGATTTTGTTATGTAAAAATATATAAATACATAAATCTTAAGTTAGGCTTGTAATATTTCTGTGAGTGTGTAGGTTTGGAGCATAGTACCTGATTTTAATAGGATACTATCCTACATCAAAAGCATTGAAAAGCACACTATTTCTTGTGTGCTTAAGGGCTATATAAATAAACTTGACTTGACTTGACATTTATCAAATCTTATTGTAAAGTGTACTTATTGTAGAAATTGTACTTTTGATTGCTTGTATACACATAGTTGGGTCTCTGGAGTGCCTTCCTAACCATCAAGTCTGAAATTACACAATTAAGCTCACTCGTCAATAAGGAAAGTGTAATTACCCGAGGTAGAGAATCCGTGCTATCAGTCCGTACAGCACGATGGCAAGAAGTAATGGAACAACATAGAAAATAGCAAAGTCGATGAGGTAGATGGGCAGGTAGAGCTCCCGCTTCACCTTGTACCCACACTGAACATGTCCATCCAAGCTCACCTGATCACACATTTATTGAAGAAATACAGCAGACTGAACATTAGGATGTTGATTCACATTTTACATCAGCACAGTGATAATAGTGCTTTCAAAATGTCTTTTGACATCCACTTGATGTTGCGCAAGCTTTGGTACAAAAGAAGATCTCGTCAACATTTTATGCCTCGTAAAGGTTACCGCTATTGATTGGAGGACTGCTAAGTATGTTGAAGGTGGAACACATTTTGTAAACATAATGTAACCTTACTGCTCTATTATTTTGTAGTGTTTCAAGCACAAACACTTGTCCTTTACACATTTGATATTGCAATTAGCTTTAAAGGTTGCTTGTCAATATATTGACAACATTTGTTGGAAAATGCATTACTCTTACCTGAATATCCACAAGGAAAAACCATAATATGCAGTAAATACAGGTGAAGATCCAAACCCCTGCAATTATCCTCTTGGCCCTGGACACTGTGCACACAGTCTGAGCCTTCATTGGATGGCAGATAGCAATATACCTGCACATGTGGAAAAAAACAACAACAAGGCACATCTTATTAATGCACAAGTCACTTGTGGCTCTTGCTAGTTTTGCCCTCCCACAATCTGCTGCTGACTTTTAGTTTATAGTTTGTATTACTATTAGGGGTGTCAAAATTAGTGTGTTAATTCTGAGTTAATTTCAAGTTCCTTTAACGCCACTATTTTTTTAAACGCGTAATTAACAACCGCTCCTTACTTGGAAAGCCTGTATTGGGGGGAATTCCAGTTGCAATGCAGCAGATATGTCCACGTCAAAATTTAGCAGTACATAATACATTTATTAATAATGCATATACTTGTGGAGACTGGGGTCAAGTTGTATATTACAATTTTTTAAAAAAATTGCAGAATTTCACAAGTTACTTCATGTTAAAGATTAGATAATATGAAAAGAAAACTGTATTGAGCTGTCACCAACGTCTTACAAATGCAATTATACAATGTGGCAGAAAAATGACCTCAACATAAATCAATATCACACTCGTTTTTTACAGTACAGTACTTTTTTAAACTGTGTTATGAATTATTATGAAATTACTCTGTCAATGACTAAAAGATGCAGCCATATTTCTATTAGTTTAACATTTTTTTCCACTTTTATGTTAATGAGAGTTAAAACTTAGGGGGGAAAAAAATTATTGTACATTTATATAAAATACCATGACCCCTTATGATGAACACATTAAATGTCTTGCGTTTCCCTTGCCTGGACGTGGGTCACTGGGCCCCCCCTCTGGAGGCTAGTGGCCTGGTGGCCTGCACCCATGGCACCCGGCTGGGCACAGCCCAAAGAGGCAACAAGGGTCCCCCTTCCCTTTGGCTCACCACTGGTGGGAGAGGCCAAAGGGGCCGGGTGCATAGTGGGCTGGGCGGCAGCCATGGGCGGGGGCCTTGGCGGTCCAATCCCTGGCTACAGAATCTAGCTCTTGGGACATGGACTGTCACGTCTCAGGCAGGGAAGGACCACAAGCTGGTGTGTGAGGCAGAGAAATTCCCACTAGATATAGTCGGACTCTACTCCACACACGGCTTGGTACCAATCTCTCGAGAGGGGTTGGACTCTCTTCCCACGGTGAGAGGCGCAGAGCAGGTGTGGGTATACTGATTGCCCCACGGCTTGGCACCTGTATGCTGGGGTTCACCCCGGTAGACGAGAGGGTAGCTTCCCTCTGCCTTCGGGTGGGGGAACAGGTCCTGACTGTTGTTTGTTTCTATGCACTAAACGGCAGTTCAGAGTACCCACCCTTTTTTGAGTCCTTGAAGGGTGTGCTGGAGAGCGCTCCCTCTGGGGATTCCCTCGTTCTGCTGGGAGACTTCAATGCTCACGTGGGCAATGACAGCGAGACCTGGAGGGGCGTGATTGGGAGGAAAAGCCCCCCACGATAAGAACCCGAGTGGTGAACGGATTGTTCATAACGAACACCATGTTCAAACATAGGAGTGTCTATATTTGCACTTGGCACCAGGACACCCTAGGCCGCAGTTCTATGATCGACTTAAAGGGAAGAGAGGGGCGTAGCTGTCAACTGATCTGTGGTGTGTTGGCTCCGATGGTGGGGGAAGATGCTGGTTATACCTGGCAGACCCAAACGTATTGTGAGAGTTTGCTGGGAACGTCTGGCGGAATCCCCCTGTCAGAAGGAGTTTCAATGCCCAACTCCAGTAGAACTCGCTTGTCTCGGGGGAGGTGGGGGAAATTGAGTCAGAGTAGGCCAATTTCCGTGCCTTTATTATTGAGGCAGCCGATCTGTGGCCGTAACGTGGTCGGTGCCTGTCGTGGCGGCAATCCTCGAACCCACTGGTAGACACCAGTGGTAAGGGATGCCGTCAAGCTGAAGGAGTCTTATCGGGCCTTTTTAGCCTGTGGGACTCCGGAGGCAGCTGACAGGTACGGACTGGCCAAGCGGAACGCGGCTTCGCCGGCCGCTGAGGCAAAAACTCAAAACAGAGTTCGGTGAGGCCATAGAAAACGACTTCCGGACAGCTTCAAGGAAATTCTGGTCCACCCTCTGGCATCTCAGGAGAGGTAAGCAGTGCACCATTAAAATTGTTTATAGTGGGGATGGGGTGCTGCTGAACTCGACTCGGGACGTCGTGAGTCGGTGGTGAGAATACTTCGAAGTCCTCCTCAATTCCACCTTCCTTTGATGAAGCAGAGTCTGGAGACTCTGAGGTGGGCTCTCCTATCTCTGGGGTCGAAGACACTGAGGTGGTTGGAAAGCTCCTCATTGGCAGGGCTCCAGGGGTGGATGAGATCCGCCCGGAGTTCCTAAAGGCTCTGAATGTTGTGGGGCTGTTGTGGTTGACACGCCTCTACAACATCACGTGGACATCGGGGACAGTACCCCTGGATTGGCAGACCGGGGTGGTGGTCCCTCTTTATAAGAAGGGGGACCGGAGGGTGTGTTCCAACTATAGAGGGATCACACTCCTCAGCCTCCCTGGTGTAGCGATTATTTGGGTTGCCGTAATGGCTTGTGAAAAATGTAGATGGTACTGAGGGGAGTTGTAATTTCCTCAGCAACCTCTGGGGCACCACGTTGACTTTGCTTGTTTGCAGGAGCAAAATAAACGATAAAAATCCTATTATCAAGTATTCATAATCTGAAGTTGCTACTTTAGTTAATCATGGAGTTATTTGCTTTAATAAGAGAATTACTAATCCACTCAGTAAACACAAATGATTCAGCAGAAATTGAATTTCTAGACAACAAATGTATTTAGTAAACACACACATATATCAGTCACAGCCTAACCTATTAATTGAACGGAATAAAAAAGATGTGAATCAAAGATCAAAAGAAAACCTGCAACCTAACGAACTAAGATAAAAAAAAGGGGATTAAAAAAAGTAGATAGGGACCAGAGATGGAAGCGTTTTGACCTGTCAATCCTTTTATGTTTGAATAAAAGCGTTGCACTAGTAGTATATGGTCAGATTGCAATGAAAGCGCACTCACGGCTGGTTCAGATGCACGGGAGAAAGAGGGACTCGACGAGCGTTGATCCTCAGTTGAAGAAAACTCCGTTGGAGGCAATCTGGGTGGTCGGCGCACACGCAGCTGGAATGCTGCACTGGAGTCTCTGGCTGATGGTGATGGGCGCACGACTGAGAGGCCGCTGCAGGTCTCCGGTCGGTGGCGAGGTGCACGCGCGGCGTGGAGGCCACGGCAGGTCCTTGGCTGGCACAAATCCCGGTTGGTGGTGATGTGCTTGTGCGGTTGAGAGGCCGCAGTCAATTGGTTTGGGCGCTGCGGGGCATCTCAGGCGCACGGGTGGAGCAGAAATGGGTCGCTGGCGTGCAGCGGCTCGGTGCCTAACAGCCGTCGTGGGACCGGGTTGGCGGGGCGCTGCGTGATTCAGAGAGCGGAAGGTAGGTGGGTCGGCTCTCGGCAGGAGCAGACACACGCGTTTTGGGGATGCGCAGTTTGGTTGCGAGTCCTTGCTTAATGCGTGCTTTGGGGCGGGCGTTGTGGTTCAAGTCCGGGGCTCAAAGAAAGAAGCCGCGTGGTCGCTCTTAGCGTGTTCGGCGACCACGTTTCTAGTGATGGTCAGGAGAAGTTCATGGGGCAGGAAGAGCGAAGAGGGAGAAGGGCAAAGAAGAAGAGAAGAAGAGGAGGAAGTTCCTTTGCGCGCTGGCTTTTAAACTGTGTCCCAGGGTGCCGGCATTAGTCCCGCCTCTTCCGTGCGCATGGAGCAGACTTGGTCGACTGAGACTAAGCTTTTGTGATAGCATTTGATCAAAAAAATTATTAGAATTGACAAGCCAGATGCTTCATTTATCATACTGAAAACATTTCAAACATTACCGCGATCATAAAGTTATTGAATCCACTAAGCTTACTAATTAGCTAAACTTAGGTGGCTACAGAAGTTACACAAATCATTTGAGATAGACATACAGGTTGTGTACAAAGATAAACAACAGAAGTCACTTGATGTCAGTCAAGCACATAGAGTCCGTTTATGTCCCGAATTATGTAGACTTCATATTAATTAGGAGCGGCAGGATACTTGAGGATTCAAAGTTTTTTTTTTAACTGAAAACACAGGATTAAGACACGAACACACATTCCCCAGGGGGAAATGTTTAAAAAAGCAAATAAAATTAAAAATATTTAGGGTGACGGGCAATATTCGTTACACTGGTAAGGTCTATTCAGGGGTGCAGGAAAGGAGGGTCCATTGGCAAGTTGAATCTCGGATTGAGGAGGAGCAGTGTGGTTTTCGTCCCGGCCGTGGAACAGTGGGCCAGCTCTATACCCTCGGCAGGATCCTCGAGGGTGCGTGGGAGTTCGCCCAATCAGTCTACATGTTTTGTAGATTTGGAGAAGGCGTTCGACCGTGTCCCTCGGGGAAGTCCTGTGGGGGGTGCTTTAGGAGTACGGGGTACCGAGCCCCTTGATACGGGCTGTTTGGTCCCTGTACGACCGGTGTCAGAGTTTGGTCTGCGTTGCAGTTCAAGTATCTTCGGGTCTTGTTCATGAGTGAGGTCAGGATGGATCGGTGCAGCTTCTGCAGTGATGCGGACTCTGTATCGGTCCGTTGTGGTAAAGGAAGAGCTGAGTCAAAAAGCAAAGCTCTCGATTTACCAGTCGATCGACGTTCCTACCCTCACCTATGGTCACAAGCTGTGGGTCGACCCAGGACACGCTGGAGAGACTATGTCTCTCGACTGGCCTGGGAACGCGTTGGGATCCTGCTGGAGGAGCTGGTTGAAGTGGCTGGGGAGAGGGAAGTCTGGGCTTCCCTGCTAAAGCTGATGCCACCGCGATCCGAGGTCGAGGATGGATGGATTTTATTGTACATTTAGAACATATAAAATTTGCGATTAATCGTGACTTAACTATTGAAGTCATGCGATTAATTACGATGGGAAAAAAAATTATCACCTGAGACCCCTAATTACTATACATTTAGGCTATAATCTTATATAATGTTGCTCTGATTATCAGAATCTGAATCATCTTTATTATGCAAGTATGCAACTTATTATTATCATTATGCAACCCCTCTTCAGAAAATACCTGGAATATGCATCTGATGCTGAAAGTAGAGTCCTGCTAACCATTATTGGCACCCATGAACGTAAAGTACATAATGTGGCATATCTTCTGAAAAAATGAAATGACTCAAGTAAATCCTTTTTTTTTTTTACAGCAAACTTGTTTTTTATCCTAAAGACCAAATGATTAAAAAAAAATACAACAATAAAAAACAATTTAAAACAATAAACAATGGGCGGAAAAAATAGAAATCTTAAAGTCTGCTCTGTCACTGGTATTGGCACCCTTTCCTGTAAATCAGTATGGAAACACATTGTGACTCACCTTTGGTAAATGACAAATGAGAATTCCCTGTTCTAAATTGTCTGTGCCCAATTGACATGAATTAACCAATGAATGATGACTTTGATATTTTGTCAAAAGCGTGAAAACAAAGGAGATGTCTGAGGACATCAGATGTGCAATTGTTCACAAACACAAGACCTCTAAATGGTATAGACAGAGCCATTTCCAAAGATTTTAATATCCCTGTTTCAGCAGTGAGTAATGTTATTAAGAAGCTTGACGAGCATGGAACTGTCAAGAACCTCCATGGACGTTGGGGGAAGAGAGAAATTGATGACAGAAGTCTTTGACGGTTGGTGCGAATGGTGGAAAAAACACCACGTTAAACATCCAAAGTCCTGAAAGCCAACCTGCAACAGTTTGGGATCATGGTTTCAAGAAGCACCATACGCCACACACTGAACCAAAAACAGGGCTTCATGGGCAAAGACCATTCCTGAGAAAAGAATGGCTAACCTTTGCCAAGGAGTACCTGGCAAACCACAATTCTTTTGGGAAACTGTTCTGTGGACAGATTAAACAAAAATTTAGCTTTTTCGCAATGCACACCAACAGTTTGTTTACAGACAACGCAATAAAGCTTCCAAGGAAAAGAACAGCCTCCCTATAGTTAAGCATGATGAAGGATCCATAATTCTGTGGGGCTGCTTTGCTGCATCTGGTACTGGAGGCCTTGATCGTATCACAAGAATCATGAAACCAGAGAATTATCAAGACATTCTAGTGGGACATGTCCTACCAAGTGTTAGACAACTTGGTTTGAGTTGAAGGTCATGGGTCTTCCAGCAAGACAAAGACCCAAAGTACACCAAAAGCGCACAGGAATGGTTAAAAACGACCCCCGATCTCAATCTTTGATATGAGCTGAAATGTGCCATTGGGGTTAAAAAAAAAATGCTAACATTCAAGAGCTTGAACAATTTGCAAAGAAAGAGTTAGGGGAAATACCAGCAGAGAAGTGCAAGAAGCTTAGAGATGGCTACAAGAAATGTTTGGAAGCTGTCATCACTGCCAAAGGGTGTGCAACCAAATATCAAAGACGGGTGCCATTATTGCTGCACATGCAGTGTTTTCTATTTTTTTCTTTATGTAAGTTAAAAAACTATTTCCTTTGTTGAATTACTTTGGACATCCAATTAAAAGGTCCTGATGATATAAATTTGGGACATTCCCGTTGATTTCTGAAGATATTGTCGAGATCATGCAAAAAAAATGAAATGGTGCCAATAACAGTCAGCAGGACTGTATGTAGGCTACTTGCATGAACTGCCCCGTAGCGGGAAGAAGCTTGGAGACTACAGATTTAGAACATAAACACATAAGCACAGACAGTTATTAAGCAGTGTAAGGTATCGAGTAGTGCAGTAAGACTGAAAGTGCAGAATACCGAGGTGACCATCCGGCATCCGCAGAGCCATCTTGGTCATTCATTGTTTTCTACAAAGTGTTGCCTGGCCATACTCACCTTTCCACAGTGAAGGCGGTGATGGAGCAGGATGACACATTTATGCCCAAGTACTGCAGGTAGGTGATTCCCAAGCAGCCAGCGTGCCCGAACACCCAGGTTCCCGTGAGACTGTCTGAGATGTTAGGAAGTCCCGCCGCTACTAGAACAGTTAAGTCAGCTATGGCCAGGCTCACCAGGTAACAATTTGTTGGCGTCCTCATGTGTCGGGTGGTCAGGACAACAAGGACTACCATGATGTTTCCAACAATGCCGACGCCGCACACAAGCAGGACCAAGAAAACAGATACCGTCTTGTACTCCAGGGACTGGGAAATTACAATGCTGGGACTCAGGGATATGTTAGTTGGAGTGTCAACTCTGGAGCTCACATTGTCAGTCATGTCTATTTGAAAAGCGTCACTGTTTTTCTCTCCGAGTGTGAGTTAGTAAAGGCTAGAATCGTTTAATTAATAGAAATTGAGGGACATGCTCCTTCCCCTGCATTGAGAGCTGACTCTCATCTCATCCAGTTTGATTTAAATGGAATGCGATGCCAAATTGTTACTTGAAACTTGCTGCTGGCTTGTTTGTAATTGATTTGATCATCGGGTCTTCATTGTAAACTAATACAGATGGAAACAAACGCACGAGTGAATACGACATTATAGGTGATTGTGTCTTGTGATTGAATTTCTGAACAGCTCCCAGGCACCTAATCAGTCACCTAGAACAGGAAAGAAAACAGAAGAAAGGGAAGAAGGGGATCAATTTGTATCAATTTTCATAAATAATCAATCTTTCCTAACATGCTTGGCAGTAGTGTCACTAGAGGGAATTACTGTATTAAAGTAATGGAATTGATCATTCTGTGTAGGAGTAAAGAGATGATTCAAAGGAAAAAGACTGTGACTTTACTGCAATACCTTGAAGAGCATTTTTTTGTGAGGGGGGGGGGGGGAGCTACATTTATGCCTTGTAAGGGACATTTGAATAATGTCATCACACCATTTCTTGAAATGTCATACATCTGAGGATATGTGATTGAAGTAAATCGTGATTGCTGACTTTCAAGTCAATTTAATTTATCACACCTCTAAAAAGCAAGGCATATTTTGAGGTTGTCTTACTCATGACAAATATAGAGAACGGTAGGGCTGGGCGACATAGCCCCCAAAAAATGTTCCAGCCATTCTGGACGATTACGATTTCAATCGATTTCAATCTAATAAACCCAACAAACATTTATTTGTCTATTCAAAAATAATTCCTGCACAAAATGTTCAGACAACAATAATGTTTACTGATTCTAAATCAGTTTTATCATAAACTTAACATTTATAGTTTGTGCTGAAATGCCACAATTAAGTAGTTGGTAACTTTTTTTTTTTTTAATTACAACTCACAATAACATTTGGATGTAAAACATAAGAACAACAGCTTTTAATAATTAAGAAGACAGAACTCGATTTCGCTCATTTTCAATGATTTGATTATTTAAATGACGATTAATCAAATTAATTT
The DNA here is from genome assembly GCF_054856555.1 of Leptonotus elevatus. Classification (NCBI taxonomy): domain Eukaryota; kingdom Metazoa; phylum Chordata; class Actinopteri; order Syngnathiformes; family Syngnathidae; genus Leptonotus; species Leptonotus elevatus. Next base: position 22,995,309 of record NC_141242.1, on the reverse strand, counting down.
GATTTATTGCCCAGCCCTAGAGAACAGTATAGTGAAAATGAATGAGACATATTATGTTGTTCTCCTGGATAATGGAGTAGCCAGAAATTTTTCAGTGGGATGGCTAGGATGACACACTGGCCACGGGCATGGGCATGGGTATGGGTATGGGTATGGGTGTGGGTGTGGGCGTGGGCGTGGGCATACTTTGGACACACATGATGCCGCGTATTTGCATGATTGCAGCCTCTTGTATGTGAAAAGTTATTGTTTACCATACCATCCATAGTCAGGGTTTCGTGGAATAAAATGCACACATATCCAGAACACACTCATATTGCAAGCAGGATGAAGTCTAGTCTAAGTAAAAAAAAAAAAAATTTTGCTGAGCTAAATTTATTAGATAATGACATTTTACTTGCTCTTGTTTTGCTTTTCTCATTTTCTTCGTCTATCTTATGCACTAATTTGCATTTTCTGGCTAGCAACCAATCAGAGTGAGAAATTGTCACCAATGGCTGACACCATTGTGCATTCTGTGATTGATGGACAACTTGTTCAAATCATATTTAAAACATCACAATGACACAAAAATCTTTTAGATTTTTCCAATTCTAAACACTGCTTTTTACTTAGGTTTGTTCCTGCTTGTGTTATGAATGTGCTGGGCAAGGTTCCAAATATATGTGCTTTTTTTTTTCATGAAACCATGACTGGATGGTATGATTAAAAAAAAGACTTATCAGCCATGTTACTCACTTAAAAATTATGTAAATGTTATTACTTTGACATTCATTATTAAAAGCAGATCAGTTTAAAAGAAAAATAAATGAAAACAATTTGAATGTTTTGGTTGTGCAGTTACATTTGATTTCATATAGGAATGATAGCATAATGCCATATATCAAATTAAAGCTTGGACATTTGACGGCCGTACGAATAGCCTTTTTCGAGTTGAAGCTAACAAACAAGGTCGGGGTAAAAATGAAAAATCGCAAAACTTCATTGAGACATTGTCAACAATAAAAAGTTAATAAACAGAAAACAACCACCGAATGAGACACAAAGCCAGACTCTCTATTTGGTTGGGCTCTGAACGTGGACTTCGCATATTCCAGATGAGTTGCCGAACTTGCCAATTGCTCATTTGAGGAATTCTGTCCCACTCTTCCTTCTCATCCTTTTCCTGCTTTGCGATCGTTTGCGACCTTGAATGAACCCGAACGCATTCGATACCTTCGCCGCTCAGTGGGATATGGGCTTAAGCAAAAAAGAATGTTTGAGTTTGGAATGGGAGCTGGACAAGGCAGATGGTTAGAATTTTGCAATTTTTGACCCCCGGCTTGTTTGTTAGACTCCAAATTGAGAAATGCAAGGCATGGTGTAACCCAGGTACAAATTTAAGTTAAGAAGTAAAATCTACTTTTGGAGACTGAGAAAATGTAATAAAGAGTAATAAAGAAATAAAATTTGTTTAAAACAAACTTAAAAGAGAAAGATAATTATTGTATATTATTGAATTGTATTTGCATTTGTATTGTAAAAACTAATTTTCACAAGTGCTCTTGAAGGCCTCGTGCCCTCAGCCAATCAGAAGCCATATAGGTCACATTTAGCCTACGGATTGAGTCGTCAGTTTGGGCACGCTTCCGCCCTACTCTTTTACTTTTATTTTTGTTTAATGTTTTTTTGTTTGTGAAAATTTTGAAAATGTTTAATGTTTTGACATAGCAATACAGACTTTGACTCTTTTTTTTTTTTTTTTTTACCTTTTTCAACTCTTAAGCTTGTACTGTACTGTACTCACTGTATAAACCGCCTGCTCTAAGCACTGAATACAAAAACATTATTGTATAAATTCATTGAAGCTTGAAAATTTACAATGGTAGCTTATTTCAAAGATATAAAGACATCGATCTGTGATTTAAAAAAAAAAGTAAAAGTAAAAGAGGTAGTAGGGCGGAAGCGTGCCTAACCTGACCTCTCAATCCATAGGCCAAATGTGACCTTCAAGTGCACTTGTGAAAATTTGTTTTTAAGTAATATACAATAATTATCTTTCTCTTTTTCAGTTTGTTTTATAAAAAAAAAAAAAAAAATCTTCATTACTTAATTTTCTCAGTCTCCAAAAGTAGATTGTACTTCTTAACTTAAATGTGTACCTGGGTAACACATGCATCTTTGTTATTCCCACATTTAGCTCCGCAAATGTCCACGCTTCAATTTGATATATGGCATGTTACTATATATAAGAGGCATATATTACTTAACGTAACTGAAGAACCTGATGTTCAATTACTTTTTTGTCGAGTTTAATACAAGTGAATTGTGATCTAAGGATACTCCACCAATGTGAAAATGTCAGGAAAGTCACAGGTATTAAAATATTGCCCTATATGTGGGCTGGCCTCCCTATAGCCACCACAGAGCTCCACCACTGCAAGACCGAGCTCTCCTCTTCACGTATTGGACTTTTCCTCTTGGGGGCTGCCTTTAATGAATTGAGGTGGACATGAAATGAAAAAGTAATTCAGTTACACTATTCTGCCATTAATCAAAATGTATCAAGCTCATGTCTGAGCACACACAACAAAATAACTGACCTTCTGCATCTCCTTGAAATGATGTTCCCATACATCCAATTTACATTCTCATAAAAATTGCTGCGAGCTGATGCATTTTCTTTCATGGCTATCCATACTTCCATTATCTGAAGGACGAAGCATTTACCGGCGTATACAGAGGCAGGACACACACAGGGATAAGGAACCCTGGTTCTTGAGAGCCACTGTCCTGCCTGTTTTCCATGTCTCTCTCCTCTAACACAGCTGACTCAACTGATCAGCTAATCAGCAAGCTCTGTAGAAGCTTGATAATGATCCTGTTCATCAATCAGGTGTGTTGATGGAGGGAAACATGGAAAACAGGCAGGACAGCAGGTCTCGAGGACCAGGGTTCCCTACTACTGGCCTAGACTGATCACCCATCATTCACAGGGCTGACAAATAGACAGAAAAACATTTAGCATGTAATTACCTGAGTCCACGCAAGTATTACGAGTTCTGTTTTGTTTTTCAATCAATTTTACTTCCAATCTACTCTCCTCATTTGCATGTTGACAGAAACGTGTTCCAAAAACAAGAGTGAGACACTATTTATGTATTTATTTATTTATTTATTTGTTATCTGACACAGTATCACTTGGAAATGTAAATTGCATTATAAATAAAAGTTATTATTATTATTATTATTATTATTATTATTATTATTATTATTATTATTATTATTATTATTATTATTATTATTATTATTATTATTATTATTATTATTATCATTATTATTATTGTGTGTGGAGCTGAGTGTTGTCTGTCTCTCTATAACATGACTGGCACACAAAGAGACTTGAATTCTATACCATCAGAAATCTTGAGGAAGTTACAAGCCAGGAATATATAACATATATACATAAAAATATGTAAATTCATTTATCCAAGTAACACGTGCATCAGTCTTCAGTTAAAAAAAATTTATAAGCATGAATAAATCAGTGGGGCAATTAGCATATTTAGGGCCAAATCCAGTAAGAAATGTGCTGCGTCCGCTAACAGCGCTGAAAATGGCTCCACATCTGCACCCGCAGTTTGCGCCCTGTTATACCAGCGCAAGCACGTGGGCATACAGTACGCATCTTTCACGTGAAAATCACAAAATGCACTTGCATTTGCGTGTGTTTAGTGGATTACACGCTCCATTTATACCAGTTAGCGCCGCGCAAAGGTTTGAGATGTTTCCACCTACCAACACACCTGATACTAAAGATCAGAATCGTTGCCAGGCATGCTGATGAGTTAATTATATGAATCAGGGGTGCTAGTGGGTGGAAACGTCTAAAACCTGCAGGACTTCGGAACTCGAAGACCGGAAGTAGATCTGGCCCTTATTTTGATTTATTGGCTATATTAGGATGTCTGCCCAGTGACTGTTGAAATCCTACCAAACTAAACCGTTATTAAGTCAGGAATGAGCAATTGGTGTATCCTCTACCCAAATAAATAAATAAATAATATAAAAATAAGAATAATAAAATATATTTCTTTTTACAAACCCAAAACATTCACCAGTCAAATTGTGTTGGTGCTTGTAGGTAACGTTACTGGTTCCGCTGCTTTATGTACCCATAAACAGCAACACGTGACATCTGTTTATATATCTACTCCGCTGCTACTCCGGGAAGCTCTCGGTCTCACCGTCTCTGTGCAGAGCCCGGGTGTAGCACAGCATGCAGATTGTATTTATATAATACAATGCAATACAATACAATACAACTTTATTTATATAGAGCATTTCACAACAGCCACAGCAGTAACAAAGCGCTTTACATATAACATAAATAATAAAAACAATAGTACAACAGCAAAGACAGTGAAAGCGGTGAATTTAAATACAAATGAATGATACTAACACATACAGAGGAGATCATATTAATAACATTAATATTCATTAATTAAATTAATCATTAGATTAATCGACTAATCGTAAAGATAGTCAGTCGATAGATTAACCGGGAGAAAAATTATCGTTTGGGACAGCCCCAATTCACTTCCACTATTGTTTACCTTGAAATACAATAATTTCCATGCAGTTATCCGGTATCATGAAATTGGATGTATTGCATCCAAGTGTCAGACACAGTACATTTGTTTTCATACATGTATGTTCATCTCAAAAAGAGTTTTCATCATTCTCCTATGAAACCATAAACTTGATATTGTACCAATTTTTAAATACGTTCATTAAAACGTTCACGAGTGTTAACATAATCCAGAGTTCTATGCCTTCTATTTATTGTGGATATGTATGTGTGTATGGCATGTCGATATGTTCTGGGATCTGTTTTATCAAGAGTTATAATTGACACTAAAAATAGAATTGATTTCAATTATAAGCCTGTGCCAAGTGAATGGACTTAAAATAAACGTATTTTAACTATTTTAGATTAAGAACGATCTTTGATTCAAAATGATTTAAATAACAATGATTTTTGCTTCAATCTATAGATGTGCAAGGAATTGTAATGATCTACTCCAGTCTGACTCGCTAATGCTAATTAGCGCGCTACTCGCGGCACTTTTATCACTCAAAAGAACGGCTCCACGCTGCAAAAAAACAACTTTTATTGAAATAATTTGATCGTGACTTTTTCCTTTTACTTTCTAATGTGGCTACAACTTAACAGTGTATTAGATCACATGGAACCACACTGCCCCTCAGTGGCCAAACCAGGTACAACATGAACAGTGCCAAATAAAGGCACACACAGACAAAGGCAAGGCAGTATAAAATTATTTAAATAAAATCGATTTTGGGACATTTAAAATCTATTCTGAATCGTACTAAATGAAAATCCCGATTCTTATGAGAATCTATTTTTGGGACACACCCCTAATTTCCAGCATTCACAACATTGAAAATTAAAATCCATGTAGTGATAGCCTGAATCATACATGCAGTGGCTTGTCAAATACCTCAAAGGCTAAAAAAAAAATCAAACAAGGGGAAAATATAAAAGAAGGTAGTTTGTGAACGAAAATTATCTAGCGTTTTGCATGCAAATTGATAGGCATGCTCATGGGCTACGCGCTTTAGCGCACGCCCCGTCATGTGGCCAAGGGTAGCAACATGGCGTCCGTGTTTTCAATTGGCCAAACTCTCTCTATATATGGCTCTGAGTTGCGCTTACAGTAGATCTTATAAGTACTGTCCTACATTATAGCGTGAGTTGCCATAATCATTTTTGCCGGATTTGGAATGATATACATATGCATAACAAACATAGTAGGGAGACCGGGGCTAGTTGTATCACTTTTTATACTTTTATCTAGTTCTTGGAATCAATATATCATATATAAACAAAATGTATACCAGATGAAAGACCAAAGTCTTAAGTATATTTTTTGTATTCATGTCATTTTTATACCTTGTGTCTGTTATAAGCCATCAAATAGAGGGAGTGAACAAGTGACATGTTGCCCCACCAATGGGTTAGTTGTCACACTATATGCGGTAAGATGTCACACTGGATTTTGCAACTAATAAAGTAAAACAAGGACAAAATTATCCCTTTTCTTTTTACAGCTAGAAAAATTGTTTGTCATTGATCTTGAAAATTTACTATCGTCATTGAGCAAACTTTAACATAAAATATTATGAAATCGATTAAAGTCCTTAGAAACTGCTGGCATGTAGGTCATAGCTCTCAGCCTCAAATGCCAGTTTTGCTTCATTTAAACTGGAATTTTTAAATTAAATTGAATTTCAAAAAAATAAATGATTTCGCTTAATTGATTAATGGATGGTTCATCATGAAACTTAAACCAGTCCTGACATGTGGGCGTACTGTAAATCCATCAACAACTGGAAAAAAATTTTTTAACAATGAAACAAAACCTAGCAAACCAATTTCCTTACTCTTCAGACTCATCATCTGAAGGGCAATTCTGGCATACAAAAACCGAGTTACCAGAAGCGCATTTTTCATTGGCCCATTCTTTGCATATGTGATAACAAACCCCAAAATGACTGAGACAAGTTGCCCCAAAATACCATGTTGGCTAATACTTGCTCTTGTTTAAAGTTAGTATCAGGTTCATTCAACCTTGAACATATAATATACAAACACGGAAGGAAGACAAGAGATATATATTATTACTCGCAAGGAGAATAAACAGAGCTTAAAACGGAGCAGTGACTGAGGCATGACAAGATGCCTGAATCTCTCCTCTAACGAGTCCACACGATTTGCTGCTAGAATTTGTCTGTACATGACACCTGTTTCGAAATATATGAAGTCTGTATTTTGCAGTTTGATTCAAACCCTTTGTTGTTGAGTTAGGACAGTGGATTTTTAATACATGTATAAAAAAATTATTATCAAAAGACCAGGTATTTTGCATGTATTTTGTCCATTATTTAAAATAGCGTTTTGGACGTGTGTTGGAATTTTTTTTTTCTCCTCTACATGGTGCTCTTGGTTTAAAGATGCAGAGGAAATTTAATCAATTGCCAGTACTGTAATACTGTATATATTATTATTTTCCGTTGGAAATGTAATTTAAAAAATGTATTTTATCTTTAAATCAAGAGCATCAGCTAGAGGAGTAAAAAAAGAATAATGTAAGTGACAGTGATTCATGAAGCTTCATTTTCCCATCATTACTATTTGGCCCTCGAGTAGCAGTGATAAATAATTACCCCCAACCCCCCCCCCCCTCTCTCTCCGTCCTCCAGTATATAAACTGCCCACCCCTGTTAACATATTTGTGTTATTAAATATTTTGACTATTTGTATGCTGATCTACAACACATGAATTATTATTATTATTATTATTATTATTATTATTATTATTATTATTATTATTATTATTATTATTATACCTATTTAATGTGTAAATACCTATTGACTTAGACTACAAACTCCTCTGATTCCGTGCATGCAACATGCATAATAGTTGGCAGTTTTAAAAAAAAATAAATAAATAAATGTGTGTGCAGTATCGGAGACACAAGATTGGCAATTTAAAAAAATAAAAAAGTGTTAAGTGTTTGAGTGTTTGAGTGTCAAGCCATCCAAGCGCAACTGCTATGTGAAAAAGCAGATGTTATACAGACGGTAAAAATGTTCAAAGGCTGCATAAGGCTAAGATAATAAACGTTCGCATTCCTCTCCCGATGTAGCTGCATTAATTCTGATCTTCTGCCTTAATTGCTTCAGTTGGTTTACTCGTTTTGTCAGTAATGCAAAACACAATTGAATGAATGCATCAATGTGACAATAAAGTTTCACATATGTTGATCATAAACTTGTTTATCTAATAAAGATAATAAAGACAAAATAAAAGTCGCTTACCTTGTGTTTCTTTTCAACATGTTATCTTCATCCTGAATCAATTTCTTTACATAATCAAATCAATTTTCCCAACGTACAGTCTGGTTGCACCGAAGCAATTCACTGTGAAACTGTGAGTGGTCTACCTGCTGTAACGCTCCTTTGCAAGATAAGTCACCAGTCCCCGCTCAGTAGTCTACAACTTGGGAAGCAGTGTGTATGACTTCAAAATAAAAGTGTCAAACCTTCACAATAAGTTGCTATATGCGGTATGACCTGCACTATTGTGCTACTACACAATTCTCACCGTGCATACAAATTACTTTATCATAATTGACGAATCACTCCCGTTGCGTTTAATGAAAAATATTTTTTATAAAACAAAAATATGTGTAGTCATGGGATATAAGAACGATTGAATTCAATACTTTTAATTAATTCCAAATTTCAAATGAACCTACTGATAGGATACACGTTTTGGGCTATGTCGGTACAGCATGGTTGCCGTTTCTATGCACTTCAAATGACATGAGCCTTACCTTCACGTGCTATGGGAAAGATGGACCTTACCACTTGGAAACTCGTTCTGTTCATCTGCTTTTGTTGTCGTAGTAAAACTAAATAAATACAAATTGTAAAACTGAACAGTTACGGCAAATAATGAGTTATAAAGGATAGGACTTCGAATTGTGTATACGCTACGTAATTGTGTAGATTATAAAACAACTTGCTAGCAAACGATAAAGCCTTTATAAGTGTTAATTTTTATTTATTTATTTATTTATTTACGTATTTATTTACTATTTACGAATCCGTCGGCAATCTCCGACATGTTGAAAGTTGAAAAGTTTTCACAGCTTGGAAATTCGGGTATCAAAAGAAAAGCATAGGAAACACGATATTAGGGGGCGTTCACGTGCATTTTTCAACTTGATATGTGGTATTTACCATTTCGATATCACATGAAGGCAGCAAAACTCATCGAAGACCACGGGTAAATATGGGTTAGAATTAATGTTGCGTCCGAGGCACTTAAGGGCTTCTTAAGTAACTTCTTTGTAGACATTAAGGAAGTCAAACTTATTTGACGCGAACGAGCAGACTTTTTTTTTTTCAATCACGTTCATCGTAACAACACTGCCGTCTTTCCACGTCATCCTTACGCCACAGACACGAGCTGACAACTCATTAAAAAAAAGACAACTCTGACACTAATAATGGTACATTAAATTTGTTATAATGGAAAATAATACTTGATATGAAGGAATATACATATATTGTACGTTTAATTATACCAATGACAGTAAGGAAATTCTTCCAATGCTGTATGATTGTCAAATGATGGCGGTAATTTGAGAGAAAAAAAAACTTCCTTCATTCAGTACTGGACCAAATGACTTCAGATGCAGTGATAACAATTACATAGGATCAATCCACTGTGAAGACATCGTGATGCTGATGGATGAATCAGCACACGTATGACATTTTTTCCAATTATGTTTATCCGCGTCAAAATACCCCGTAGTATGGCGACTCCAAGCGGACAACAATGATACCTGCACCTTACAACTGTATTTGTGAACAACATAATTGGACAGCAATTACAGAATCAATGTATCTATCGTAATATCAGACGTTTTATTTTCCTCATTGTCACTTTTGATGCTACATAGATTAAACTCCTTAAGTTTTAGTTTCTTCCAATAATGCTATAAAACATCTTGCTTCTCGAAATCGGTTTCCATTTTCTTTGAAGCTGCATGTACCCAATAAGTCCCCAAGATTTCAATCAATTGATCGATCAAGTGTTCATCTGCAGAGGTTAAAAAAAAAAGAGATCAAATATATTTTGATATATACAAGAGTAGAAAGTACAAATATCTGTTTAGGGCATCAAGTAAAAAGTCATCGCAAAATAACAAAAAATGTATTTAAGTAGTAGTAGTAGTACTTCATTACTTCTCTTTGGTGTTCTCTACCAACAAGGTATTTTTTCAATATCATTTTGTAGTTACTTTGTGTTATTTTTCTTTCTTGAAGTGCCAACTCTAATGACAGAACGTAAATTAGTAGTTAAAAATTCATTCAGCTCGGTTGGTGCATTGTACATTATTTGGTGTACTGTAATACTAGTACTGTAATAGTATATAAAGAACAAAGTAGTAAATGTATATAAAGTAAATAAGAAATATCGGAATGTGCAATTAAGTGCTGTGGTGTGTTCCGGCTCTGACTCCGTACCTGAATGGTGAAATGTAGTAGCAGTATACAATTAACTTACATTCCAATTAACCTAGTATGATTTCCCCACTGCCGTTCCCAAAACTTTTCATTTGACTCATCTCAAGGTTTTTCTTGTATTATGTCAGGCTGCTTTACCACTTCTACAACACAAAAAAAAAGTGGCTTTCTCTTACATTCATGACATATACCACTAACATGAAATGCCATTAACGAATCATACAGAGGTCCTTTAAACACGTTTTTAAAATACATTTAAAAAGTGAGTAGAACTGACTGAAAATAATGATCGGAGCTCTCAACTAACAAGTTTGAAGTGAATTTAAAAATGTCACTTATATTGCTGAAAAATAAAGTTACTTTAAACAATGGCTTAAGAAAACAACTGATGTACTGTATGTAAAAGATTACCAAAAACGGCTGGTGTCTTGTGAACATTACCAGGTGTTTTTATTAATAACAATCTGAGACCATTCACTTCTTTTTTTTTTAATCACTCACCCCAGAGAGATACCAGCTCATAGACCATAAATATTTAACATTCTGTATTAATAGTATTAGTATGACCTTTCTCAAGAGACAAGAAAGAGGACGCGGTTTACCAAACCTACCAAACCATTTACAGATCCACCTGATTAATTATTTGAGGAAAGTAATTGAACTATTGTCCAAATGGTCAACCTTCTTTCCATCTCTCAGCGCATAAGGACCGAGAAATGATGTGCTTCTCCTTTTTCTTGTTTTATCCACCAAGAGGCACAGTTCTTCTCTAGCTTGCTGGATCATCTTTGAGAAAATGCCTTCATGATACATAATTTGCTTTTAATAAACGTGCAGCTCTTGGCACACTTCCAAACTGCGCCACAGATGCAGCGTATGGAAAATAGTATTATATCCTATGGCTGCCGTCCATCCTCTTCAGCCCCAGTCAGTGTTGTGTTATGTTGACACTCTCCTGAAAATATTTACAGTTCCTAGATTAACTTTCCCAATGATGCTAAGCACCACACTCTGACATACACGTCCACCTCTTCTCTCACTCATGTTAGCATCTCTTACTGTAGCCAGTGCTTTTATGTCAATTATGTAATAAAAGCAACTCATCATCCTGTTGTTTTTTTTCAGCGCTGAGCATACGGTTATCTCTTTTCAGTTGTTCAATTTCCAGTTTAACAACTCCAGCGTTGAGCATACGGTTCTCTCTTTTCAGTTGTTCAATTTCCAATTTCGTCTGTTTCAGCATTTCTTTGTGGTAATCAACATCCGCTCCAAGCTGCTCTACTGTCGAAGTTAACCTTTCAATTCGCCGAGATGTTGAACTTGTTTCCATCATGAGTTCAATGGTTGAAATCGTATTGGACGTGTCGTGTTTATTCGAGTGCCATTGGGTCGCTGACAAAAAGTGGGGGCTAACGTTGGACCTTTCACTGTTGTCTTTGGAGTCCCTTTTCTTTCGTTTGTTGACAGACTTCTGGGTTATGTTGTTGGTTTGCACTTTAGAGATGTTTATTGCGCCCTTGGCAGACGTTTCTGTGTATTCCACAACCGGTAAATTCATTTTTGTTGAGTTTTCGGCGTCACTCACTTTGACGTTAGCGTTTACTGGCGTCCCCTTCTTTCCCATAATGTTCTTAGACAGCTTCTGTTCAAACTTCAAAGTGTCACCGAGGCTTTTCAAATTCCTTTTTTCCATATTGACGGATTGTTTGTATGTGTACCAAATATTAAATTATTAGAGTCACTTCATATAATGACGACAGTCTGGTTATCTAATTTTGACTCGACTTTTCATGACAGACCTGCCTAGCGCCTGCCACCTTAGCCCCTCCCTTAACCGCAGGGTCTTCCTGGCGCGGCGTTTTTGCGTTCCCTCGTCGTGTCTTTATGACGTCAGCTAACGGCTACCCTCGCTCTGTCGAGTAGGATGTTTTATTTTCTCCATCTTATCGCTTAAATTATATCGTATATGAGTAATTATAGACATCAAACACCAGTATCAGTGCGGGAGGATAGTTCTTAACGCAACAGTGACGCGTTGAAGGAGTTCCGACCGGCAAGGTGAATTACAGCGAGGGTTTGTTAATAGTTAGCATAGTGGCGTTACGCTTCTAGCTTACCACCGGGGGCAGGCGCTCATTGTTCGTAAATTGCTGGTAAATTTACTGGTGTACCTGTCTATATTATGGACGTAACTTCAAAACTGACAGCGAACCAGTTCCTTCGATAATTTGCCGAAGATAGTTGGTTGTCGTTGTTCGATGGTTAGCCTGTTAACTAGGCTCCCTCGCGTTATGGGCCTTGTTACCGACTAGCACGACCGGGCCATTAGCATGCTTTTCAAGTCAATGACCCTGTAGTGAATTCTGTAGTGTTTACATACCGGTCTGGGGACTGTTCTAATACTTCACGCTCTAGTAAGTGACACTATTGTCTATACGTTTGATTTCTCATTCTACAAACCCAAACTAGCTGTTTGGTTAGTTTGCTAATGCAAAGAGGAGGGTTTTTTTCTTGAAACTTCAGATGCGTCTTTCGATAACAAGTGCACATTTCCATTGAACTAAAACAAAGTACTGTATTGACTCATGTTCGAATTATGTCTTCCTTATTCATTTAACACTGATCGTTGAACTGTGTGTGTGTGTGCGTGCCACACTTAATTATAATTCGGCTATCTGCTTTATTTTAAGTTTCATTAGAGACAATAAAACATCAAAATTGCCAGGAGATTTGCACAACCAGATAATCCACTGATTGTCACACACACCGAAGTGGGGCGAAATTCGTTCTCCACATCTGACCCATCCCCTGAGGGTGTGGTGAGCAGCAGCAGGGGCTGCGCTTGGGAATTATTTGGTGATCTAACTCCCCCCAATTCCAACCCTTAACGCTGAGTGTCAAGCAGGGAGGCAAATCGGCCCCATTTTTATAGTCTTTGGTGTGACCTAACCGGGGATAATGTTAGCCTGGTCACTTAAAATGTGGGTGTGCTAAGAAATACAGATCTATTGATTCATTTATTCTTATTTAATATAGCTGCATACTATTACTTTTTAAAAAGTGCAGAATTTAGCCTTTTGAAGTTATATTCCCTTAATTGTGCTTTTATTTTACTTTTATTTTGCCAACAGTAAAATATTCTCAAATGGATACGCCTGAAAGCCCTACTGGGTCATTGCCGTCGTCTCCTGTGGAGGAAAAGGACCTTTCTGACAGTGAACTGCTGGATTCTCCTGATGATGAGGAGGATAAGGCCATCTCAGACAGTGAGCTACTATTTGAAGAGAATGGTGAACTTGCGGAGGAGGATGAAGAAGAGGATACAGTCGAAATCGGAAGTGGAGGTCTGGCATCACAGGCGGTGGTAGGAGAAGAGGATGAGGTTGTAGCTGACTTTGTTTCTGAGCCAGAGGACGAGGAAGAAACTGGTGAACTAGGACAAGAGAATGAGTCCATATTGCTGATGGAAGGGGATGATGATGATGATTATGAAGATGATGATGATGATGGAGATGGACAACAGGGGGGTGAGTTGGATGGAGAGGATGAAGTAGAAGATTTAGATGATGAAATACTTGACCCTCCTCAGTCCCCTGAATCAGAACCAGAACAAAGCAAGAAATTTGCCACTAAGAAAAACAAAGGAGATTTATCAGAAGAATATGGAGACTACAAAAGGGATGAAGCAGGCCTTGCCGCTGATGACGAGGAGGAGGAGGAGGGATTGAAAAGCATTGCAGAAGATCAGAATGATACTTTGCCTGCTCGAGGGGGGAGAGCTACTTTGTCAAGAGTGATTAAGGAAGACTCGCCGTCTGTTTCCAGGGAGCTTGATGAACATGAGCTGGATTACGATGAGGAGGTCCCAGAGGAGCCCAACATCCCAACACATGAGGATGAGGAAGAAGAGGATGCAAAACTGGCCTTGGATGAGAAGGTGAATGAAGACGTGACTGTAAAGAAGCGAGAGAAGAAACCAATCTTACCCCCGTCCCCCAAAAATGGGGAGTCCAGAAAGCCGGAAGACTCCAAAGTCCGCAGAGATTCCTTTAAAGACAAGAGGAAAGAAGAGGATGATGGAGAGATCGATGAAGGAGAGATTGATGTAAGTACAGGTAGACATGGTTTGACTGATAATTGAATGGGGTTTGACTACATTTAGGTGGTAAAAGAGTAGACAGCGTAACGTAAATTTTCTGTTACAAATAGTGAATGTGCTTCACTCGCCTGGTTTACATGGAGCCATGTATACTGATTAGAATGAATCCAAACTGAATGAAAATTGCTCCATATAAACACCTCAATCGGGACGAAAAGGCTGAATCCGAATAGAGTTTCATCCAGAATCACACGGGTGGTATATTCCTGTCGTCAATCCGGACGAGCGTCATGTATACACTTTGTTAGGAATGGAGAGGCTGTGTGCGGCAACGCGTATGCTCTGTCTGGGCGTAAATGCGTCATGGCGTCGTCGTTTCCACCCACTAAAATGACGGCATCTCCCCGGAGTTTGTCTGCACGGGGAGAACTTGTTTTTAAGTAGGGGTGTGAATTGCCTGGTACCTGGCGATTCGATCTGTATCATGATTCATAGGTCACAATTCGATACGATACCGATTAATCCTGATACAAATCTATAGATAGATTATTAAAAAAAAATTAAACTCAAATTTAGAAAATACTAATCATTAAACTTGTACATGTACACTGTAAGATTTGTATGAAAATGTACTTCAGGCTTATAATTGTGAGCCACTGTATTTAACAAACAGGTTGCAATCTGTTTCATGTTTGACCAGCATTGAAATCAAATATTAAGGTTTAATGTTCCACTAATATAACATTCTTCCATGCTTAAAGTGTGAACCCTAATCCTAAGTAAGACGTTTTGTTAAATATTTCCATCATAAATTGATGTTTAAACATCGATTTGACTGCATATTGAATCGATACAGCAATTGCCTGCTGTAATATCGCGATATATTGCCGAATCGAATTTAATTTATTTTTAACACCCCTATTTTTAAGTACTCTAAACTTTTTTTTTTTATCAAGATGTGGCTATATTAAAAATAGTGATGCACCGAATATTCGGCCACCGAAATTTTTCGGCAGAAAATTAGAAAATATGCATTTTTGGCATTCGGCTGAAATAAAATTTGAGCCGAAAAAATATTGCCAAAATAGGATTTTGTGGTAACGCAAGCAAAAAAAACTGCTGCAAGGAAGCGTATGTATGAATTAATTATGACTCTTTTTATCATAGAATAACAAACGCAATGACATGACACTGCACTGTGTGCTTACTGTATGCTTGTGGTTATTCTCATTCATCCACCATTTATTTCTCAATTATTACTGTAGTAATATGTGTTGAAAATGTGGAGTGGATTGTAGCTAAATGGTGAATCTGAGTGGTATTAAACACTGTTTTTTATTTTTATTAAAAAAATAAAATAAAATAAAAATATTATTGTTTTCAAGCCATTTATCGGTTTCGGCCCAAATAATTAATTCCGGTGCATCCCTGATTAAAAGTGTTAACTCTATCACAACTTCTGTAAATGATGAATAAACTCCATCTTGATAAATCACCTGATCAATGTCCGTCCGTGCCTCTCACGGCTGCCGCTGGACTGACCCGATTAAAAAAGGGTAACATAAATGGCAGATTGGAATGGATCGCGTCACATGTAAACAAGTGACCAGAGATTTTCATTCGGAATGATTTCAATCGGAATGACTAAAAAGCCTCTATGTAAACCCGGCTATTGTTACATGAGGGCTCTAGTTGGCAGTGTTTGCTGAACGGCCCAGTACATACTTTGAAAGAGATGTTAGGTCAAATCAACATTAGAGATTAAAACAATTATTTTTTTCAGTATTTAAAAGCTTGGGAATCATAATGTTCTGTCAAATGTAAAAATGTATTTTTGTGTTTCATTCGCAGGATGATGATTTGGAGGAGGGGGAGGTAAAAGATCCATCAGATAGAAAGATCAGACCACGTCCTATCTGCAGGTTCTTCATCAAAGGTGGGAAATTTTCAAACACACATCTCTTTAGCTTCTTTTGTACAGAGAACCTGTACAATTGCTGCACATCATAAATGAAAGGGTATGCCCTCTCTATAGCAGAGCTGTATCAGTTTAGGCACCTCTATATACGTAACCCTCCACAGCACAGAATATTTGGGTCAAACGTAAGAAATTGAGATAAATACATTTTCTGAAAGGGAATTGAAAATGCTTATGTATGATGTATATACATATAGGTTGTGGAAATCGGGTGAAGGTAATTCCAGATTTTTAAATTGGCCTAAGTATTTAGAGAAAATTTATCAAAGTTGGCGGCACCTCAGCAGAAACATGTATAAAATTAATACTATAGATGGATCATGGCCGAGTACGATACGAGGTATCGGTATTTGGCCGATACCCGGCCTTATTTCAAGTTATCGGTACTCGTAAGAATGTGATTACTTAGTCACTGGTTTCACAGAAAGACACTGGTAATGGGCAAGCCTGAATTTGTTGATGTGGCAATTGAGACTGACGAGACAGTGTAATGACTAGGTTTGGGTTTAAAAAATCGAATAATCAATATCAAATAGATTTTCCTTTTTGAGCCTGCTAGCGATTCATAAAACCATGAATCGATTATTTTAATATCTCTTTTTCCCATAAATTTATTTAAAAAAAATGAATTTTAAAGGCAAATTTTTTTTGTTTCTTGCTGTTTTCTTGAAATTTACGGTTCACATGAATTTAAAAGTATTTTTTTACATTTATGAGAGACCTGACTTATTGTACTTTAAAACAATTCAGAATCTTTTTAATTTACAGTTACAATTATTGAATTAGAATTATGAAAATATTTTTGTCTCATCCTTGCTGATGCCAATGTTTGTGTAATACTTAAGTAATTATAACACTAAATCAGTGTTGTGGAATTATCAGTATTTAAACGAGATGAATGAAAAGGACTGGAAAACAATTTGTCTTTTGGGTTTCTTTACATTTGAAGCTTCAAAAATACACAAGTCCAACAGAGCAGTGTACAAGATTGTGGTTTGTGGGAGAGTGTGCAGTAAATTATCATGGGAAGATTTTTATGTAGCCAGGTCGGGTTTTTACAGGAAAGCAAGCAGTCTATCCCGAGCAGGCTTTTCAGTCAAGGTCACTTCCATATTGTTTCATGTACAAGAAGCGAAAAGCCCATTGTTAAAGAAAATACAGGTAAATACATGCTAAATAATTATTTTCCATAACACCAGTTACTTCCTCCGCAAAGTTTAATTTGGAATTTAATATTTATGGAGTTTTTATCATGTCATTGATATTTAAGAAGACTTGTTTTGCCATAATTAATAAATATCAGATTTAATTGTGGGGGGTGGGATCCTAATTGAATAAATTGAGGAAATTAGGATCGATACCCAGCCTTATTAGTAATGACAGAGGGTGACAAAAAAATTATTATTTTTAAAATAGCAAATATTGTTGGATCAGAGTTGAGATTTATTCAGAAGCTTTTCAGTCAACTTGGGCCTCAGCACAATACATTTGGGGATGGCTGAGTTCGTGTTTGATTGGAAACATGCCAGAAAATAGGCAAAAATGTAAATCTGTTTTCCGTGCAGTCCAAGATATTGATGACCATTAGTGTCTTGTTTTACTAAGATAATTTGTTTGATATCATAGGGTGGCTAAGGAAATTAAAGGTAGTTACATTTGAAAGGCTCAAATTAGAGGAGTTAGACTGAAATAGTTTAATATTTTTTACTTACTTTCCATTTTGTGTGCAACAAGGCTGCCAAACAAACAATGTTTTGCTGTTTTTATTTGTGTTCAGTGTTGGTATTATGCATTGAATCATCTGGCTATCAATGCTTATTGGCAGTTTTCATTATTTGCTCACTAGACAGAGAGAATGTGAGAATATAAGAATACGAATGTAAGATAATTTGTGTATATAAGTTTGCTTACACCTGAGCAATTTGTCCTCCCCACTTTTGAAATGACTATGCCTTTGATTTGACTTGACTTGATGCATTTGACAAAATTACATTCAGTTCTTTACCAGCCTGTATTTTGTAAACTAATACAGCAGGGGGTGCCCTTGCAAATGAATACGTTTAGATGTAGAAAATGAAGTTCCAGTTGCAGTTGAATGTCACAAAGGGAAATACACTCTAAGTACAATTAGCGTAGAGACCAGTCTCATAGCTCTACAAACCAACACTCCCCTCTTAAGTATATGTTGGGGTAACATGGCAAAAACTGCTTTTAGTTCTACAACCTTATTACAAAGTGATCCATCATTTTGTCATTTTCCAATTAGATTATATTTGTTACTTTCTTTCCAGGCACTAAATGATTTTAATATAGTATATATCCCCACCCCTGATACACGCGGCTTACTGATTGATAATGTCAAAGTTTTGAAGTACAAAGAGCTCATTATTGGATCTGAATTTATTGCCAAAGATAGCAAACTTTAATGTGGTCTATTTTCATGAACTTTAAAGAGCTATTTTGTTTCACCAGGGAATTGTACTTGGGGTATGAATTGTCGGTTTATCCACCCTGGTGTCAATGACAAAGGTAACTATTCCCTCATCGCTAAGCCAGACCTCTTCTCACCTAATGGCGCACAACCTGGAGGACCCCTGCCACTTATACCCAACAACTCCTGGGTAAGTCTCTCTCGTTAAAGTGGTTATTTGTGTAATTTGTAATTGAATGCAGGGGGAAGAAGAAAGTTGACAATAGTATCACATAGCCAAAATTATTATAGTATTTCATTACAATTAGTCGCGTTGGAGTAGTTAAACCAATCAAAAAAAATGCACCATGAAGAAGAAAAAAAACATTAAGTCGCATTTTTGGGGGACATTTATTTGACAAAAACTGTGACCAAAAACAGTACAGCTCAGACAAACACCCCAAATCCCCGTGCCCCAATCCTGGGTGTGTCCAGAAATATGCTTTGGTTTGGTTATTCACATTGCTCTATAAAAGGAATGCTGAAGCCAAGTGTGTCAGGTAGTACAGAATAGATGAACACAGTTTAAGCAAGAGCTGCTTATGTATCTTAGAGGAGAGTTCCAGAGGGTGGGAGCAGTTATGAAGAAGGCTCTGTCACCCCAGGGTCCGGTCTTTGGTTCTGAGAAATGAAGACGGGGTTGGCAGCAGAGGCTACGATAACAGGTGTGGCTATGGAGCAGGTTGGAGAGGTAGCAGGGAGCCTGGTTGTGGAAGACTTTACGAGTGAGGAGGAGGAATTTGAAATGGATACGTTGCGGTACAGGGAGCAATTGACAGTCTCAAATTCCCTGGCCCCTTGAGCCAAACTTGACTGACTGTCAATCAGAAATTTCACACGGCTGCAGTTAGGTTTGTGATTTGATGAGAGAGCTTGTACACACACAGCAACCCTCTTTGTTGACTGAGCAGACAACTATTTTGATGGGATGGTTTTGGCAGGGTTGCAGCTATCAGTAACCATTCGTCGTCTCAATTAAATAGACACTGCAGTACAGCAAATATCCATGAGATGGATAAAAATGGGTGGATTTTGTTGCTTAATTCATATTCCGCAAACACCATATTTTTCACAATACCCTGTGTAGAATAGTGGGGGTGTATAGAACATACTATTGTAAATAGTCGCTTGACCTCACCTTCACAGTATAATCACTAATAAGCCTAATTTGTTGTCTTTCAGGCTGCACCTGCAGTAGAGGAGCTCCCTCCTCCTCCACCTCCAGTCGAGCCTCCTGTGGAAAGTGCGTGGGAGAGGGGCCTCAGGCATGCCAAAGAGGTAACTTGACTTGACATCTCGAAACCGGGTACATTGCATATGTGGCACTGGTTTTGAAGAACAGTGCCAATGTTGCATTATTTGTGATGTGAACTGAGGTTGGCACTGAATTAACAGATGAACAATTTTTAAGATGATTACATATACCATAGAAAAGATAGGTGGTAGAGTATCGATACCGGTAATTCTCAACTGCCCTGGAGAACAACATGATGTAAACTCATCAATTCATGATCATCATGCCAAACAATAGTGACTACACAGAAAGCGTTCATTTGTTTAATATCTAGCTGAAGCTGTGGATTTTCTGTGCTGCAACTACAGCAGAACCTTGAGTTACTAATGGCCCTTTTTATGAAAAATTTGGGTTGCGCACAAAATTTCCATCGAAAAATGTTCTCTATCTATGAGCTATTTCCGACATACAAATGCTCTTTGCGTTGACGAGCAGATAAATCTTCTTTTTTTTTCTTGCTTTGCATAATCATCATTAGCAACATTTATAACACATTGCTGCTACCCCAACGTGGCGCAAGGTGGAAAGCCGTTGCATATGTAGGCTTAAATTCCATGTCTGCATCCTTAATCATCCAATCACAAATCTAATTGACCTTTTAGCAAACCACGCCCAAACGGCCAAGGTTTGTCAAGCTTGTATCCACTCTAAGTTTCAAGCTGTGGATCTCCAACAAGCAAAATAGTGAAGCGATGTGCCCCTAGATTGTATAAATTAAACATGATTAAGCCAATGAATGGTTAATGTCTGTGTAATCCCATTTAAAATAACCGTCCACGCATGTTGTCACCACAAGGAAGTTCCACCTGCGTAGAATACATTCACCCAATCAAAGATGCCAGCATAACCGCATTTTACATATAAATGTGAAAGTAGGTACTGCGCTGACACGTTTAACTTTTGCCAAACAAGCAATTAAAGAGCTAAACAGCCAGAATTGCTCATAAGAAAAGGAACATTTATAAAAAATCATCAAAAGAAATTTGTAGCTACTTAATTTTTAAAATCACAATGTGACATTCCACTTAATTTTTTTGTAACAGAAAAATACTCCCCCCCCCCCCCCCCCCACCTGAATCGGTATGCCCTAATCACCCAATACATTTGAGGGGAATAAAACACTTGAATCAAAAGTTCGCCATGTTATAATACAAGATTAATCTTTTTATTTTTTCATAATAGTGTGTTTTTACTTATTTCTAGTAGGGCTGAAGGATTATGCAAAATAACCTATTTGCAATTATTTTTCTCTCAAAATTGTGATGCAGATTTGATTTGCGATTATTGTTTTCAAGGTCCATTTTGAATGTATTTATTTTTTACCAATGGACTGTATGGGCCATATTCTGCCAGGTGCTTATGTCAGAAATAATGCGCTGCTGCGCTTTATTTCATTATTTTTTTGCTGCACAATTTCTCAAATCGACTTAATTTTGTCAATAACGCACCTTCATGAAATGTACGCCCTGTGGGTGGGGCGACATTTAAATGAGGGTGTTCCCTGTCAAATCTAGCGGTGTGCGTATTCTCACAGAAATTTTAGCATCTTTCCTCTTGCATGCTCAGGAGGCTGTACTAAGGACTAGCGCCTCTTGAAGGTGAAACATCATATTGCACGTTTTGATTCGATGAACTGCTCACGGCCGCGTCACACCGAGCGGCTGCTGACTCTCCTGGTGCTGGTGGAGTTTGTCCGAAAGCGCAGATCATAACAACTACAGTCACTCTAATGGTGGCAATTGTCACTTACATTTTCAAACATTTATTTCATTGGACATATGCCGGTCGTGAAATGAACTGGTAAATGTGTAAATTTACAAAGCTGAACATAATGGCACACCACAGAGTTGGCAGGAAGAGCTTTTCCTTCGTCTTTAAAAGTCACTGCTACGGATGACATTTCCAGCTGTGAGCTATTGAATATACCGATTACAAAAGTCCGCGTTCACGCAATTTTAATAAATGAGGTTATTTTTCCTCCAGTTGTTCTAGTACCTTAGAATGAATGAATGGACGACGGAAGCTCGTATGCCACCATCATAACCTTCCCCCGGAAATATGTAATGAGCTGCCATGCATATAGTCCATTAATCTTTATTACAACAAACAATTTCACTATACATTAAGTAGCTGTAAATATACTAAGTTTATAGTTTACAGACATAATATTGTCCATATTCAGAATTAGCATTTTGCTTGCTATAGGCTAGGTTTTACACATCCTGTAAACAAATCTCCCATAATTGACTCATTTGTAATGGATGTTACTGTATTTGTGTTAAATTCAGAAGAGAGTAAAAGTGATTATTATCATGTTTTAAACAAGTTCTGGTTAATTTTTTTGTGTCCTGTAGATGTTGAAGAAGGCCACCATCCGAAAGGAACAAGAGCCAGATTTTGAGGAGAAACGTTTCAATGTAACTATTGGAGAAGATGAGAGAGAATTTGACAAGGAGAATGACTTCTTCAGGGAACGCAGCTACCGCATAATCCGAGAGTAAGCTATACCTGCATTTACTGCACTGATTCTTTATTTGAAATGACTCATTTTAACTCTTTTACTGCCACACGTTATCAAAAAAAAAAAAAACCCCCGACAGTGCCAGACAATTTTCGATCATTTTAACTCTTATTTCAAGGCAAACAGAATGTTGTGTACTTTGACTACACAAATGAAAGATGGCGTTTTATTCTTTCTTTCTTTTTTTTTTTGTATGTTTCTACCTTATTCCGTTCTTTATTAATCACCATTTGAAAATAGGTCATTTGAGTGACCAAGTCGACTGTTAACACTTGCTGTTTTATGATTTCACTTGGGGAAAAAATACATTTGTCACTGTTCTTAGGAGTTAGAGAGACTCGTGACTTATCCCCGCACTCTATTCGATTTAATGTCAGGACTCCCAGCCATGGGAACTGTGCCAGCCTGGATCGCGTTTTGAGGCTGCCATATAATATGTTGCTTGTATCACTTTTTCTTTTAAATCCACAAAAAGATTATGGCGGTCAAATGCACATTGCTGCAAAAAAAAAAAAGATGTGAGAGAATCATGAGAAAATTATTATTAATCATGAGGATATATTGCAAGGCGAGGCTCGCCCCCATTTACTTCAATGGACTGGCGTGCGTGCACTGTTTGCATACATCCCCTGCCAATACACCCATGTGGGGCCCATGTGGTCTGGATATGGGCTAGTGAATGGGCCCCAGTTAATTTTGGCCAGTGATGGTGGCTGTAAATGGGCAAGTCCAGATGGGCTCAAGGTGGACCTTATATGGGCCCTAGCTGAAACCCACATGGGCAACCCAGCTTCCTCCCATCTGGGGCCCACTCTAGCTGGGCTGATTATGTTGTTCCTGATTGTACCCATAAGGGCTTGTTTCACACTCATGCCCCACAGTTATTTTGTTATAAGTTTTAACAAGGAGACCAGCAATCCAATCCAATACAATAACCTTTTTTGAACGCCAACGAACAACAAATGGTCAGTGTTTCCTCACTGTCAAACATAATTATTAATTTTCCATCTCAAATGAGCCTGGAGCCTGAAGTCCTTGTTGAGTTGGCAAAATGTTGCTCGACAGCAGACTTCTTTTATTTGGCTTAAAGCGGAGGGGTTTTCCCATATCATTTCGCAATAATGTGCAGCACTTTCGTCTCTGTTTAAATATTAATCTTGTCGTGCTATCGCACTTGACCTGGCTTTGTCTAGAAAGAAATTCCTTAGGACTTTCGGTCTTGATGATAAGATTTGAGACTTATTTGATTTGCATGTGTGACTTGGGGATGTTAATACAGTATTACAAAGCTCACGGTTCTGAATTGGCTTGTGTAAATGATTTTGGTGATTAAATGGCACTTAATACTGTTGAAATTTAATGACACGTATCTCCAATTACTCAACTTTTTTCTTAGTTGTTTTTTGCTGTTTTAAACAACATAAGACAATAGAAGTGAATCTGTTTCCCCATTAACATTTGATTTGCTCTTTCAGAGAAATAGACAACAGAGAGCCAATATATGGGTAAGTATATAGGCTATTCTTTTTTGAAGGCTTGCTTTATCATCCCAGTTGGTAGTTATTTAAAGAGGAAGCCAACCCCCCCCCCCCCCCCCCACCCCCCCCCATCCCCCCAATTCTTGACAACAATATGTTCTATGCAGCCCCACTAGTCTAAATATGGTATTCGGGTTAATATTGCATTAGTAGAATATGAGTTGAGCAGCAAAATCCAGCAGTTTTTATCTATTTCAGAAGGCGGCCATTTTGCCACTTGCCGTCGAGTGAAAATGACATCACAGTTGCTCAGATCTCAGGTAAGAACCAATCTCAACTCTGCTTCAGAAAACAGGTGAGCTGTGATTGGTCGTTGCCTGAGCAACTGAACTGTGTGATTTTCACTCAACAGCAAGTGGACAAATGGCAGCATACTAAGATGGATGAAAATGGCTGGATTTTGCTGCAAAACTCATATTCCACAAATGTAAAAATAATCAAAATGTCATGTTTAGACTAGTGAGGTCACATATAACATATTATTGTCAATGAAATGTTTAAGGTTGACTTCACCTTTAATTGTTGCATAAGGCAACACAAGTTCCAGGGGTAATCAGTAAACCTTTAATGCAAATATAAATGTACAGTATTTTTGTTGAATACATTAAATTACTTTTGCGTGTTTGCAGTGATCCATATGCTGATCCATACTATGACTATGAAATGGAGGCCCTATGGCGAGGTGGGCAGTACGAAAACTTCAGAGTGCAGTATACAGAAGCTCCTCTTCCTTACCACTATAGTGTAAGTATACCCCATTTAAGCAATAATTTACAGTATACAGGGGTTTCATCTGATTTGTGCTCACATAGTTTGGCAGACTTTTTTTCTCTTTTTTTTTCTTCTTTTTTTTTTACTTGGTCACTTATTTCAAGTTATGAATATCTGTCAAGGAACTTTTGCATTACAGCAATTGTATAACATATTGCCCGTGCGCATGCATGACTAGTTAGTGTCAGGCTCTGGCCCACCTCTCACCAAGCATTCCACATGAAGGGAAGTGTACCAAACCTCAGAAATTGGTTAAGTTGCAGTAAAGTGTCGTATCATTAAGTGATGCTGTTCGTAAACATGTTGAAGGATGGATGTTTGCAATGCAATGTGAGTGCATGTTAGAGAAGGCCAGGAGAGGCAAGGTTAATCGCACAAGTGTGTTACTACAGCACTCGGACAGTATGAGTGAGCCCGACAAGAAAGTTGCTTTAAAGTGATTTTATTTTACTAGCATGCACATTCACACACAACAGGCTTTTTAGAGGAAGGCGGATGCAGGTAACCAGAGAGAATGTTCCCAAGCAAAGGGGGAGGACATGTTAAGCCACACAGAACCAGAACAAAACTCCTTCTTGGCCTACATAATGTGGCACAGTTGTGTAATCTTGACTAGATAAACATTCAAAAATGACCCTTAAAAGAAGATGTTTTTGTCCCAGCAAGACTGCAGATCAGGTCAATCCCACATTGATGTAATCCTGTGGGTTGTTGTTAAAAATAATTTTAAAAATGTATATCGTAATGATTTTGTCACCATTCCAGGAGCGTGAAAGGGAACGGGACCCGCGGGAGAGGCACAGAGATCGAGAGCGGGAGCGAGATCATCGTGAGAGGGAGCGCCGGCAGAGGGAACGAGAGCGAGAGAGAGAGCGCGAGAAGGAGCGAATGAGGAGGAAAGAGGAGTGGGAGAAGGACAGGATAAAGCGAGATGAGAAGGAGAGACCAAAGATGCGTCCTCCTCGAGACATGCGGGAGAAGAAAGATGATAACAAACTGAAACCACAGTCCCCTTTAATTCTGCCACCCAAGTAAGAAAGATTTCATTGTGATCAGTCTCTTTCCTCTTGGGAATCAAAGAAGCAGAGATGGGGACTTGAGTAATTGTGACTTGAAGTTGAACTGGAGTTGATTTGAGTCTCTGTTTTGATCAATTTTGACTGAGCATGACAAAAACTAAAAGGCCTGAGACTTGACTTGGGAGGGAAAGAATTTGGACATAACTTGAGACTGATGACTTAGTGCTTCTTAATATTTGGTTTAGTCGTAAATGATGATCTAAATGATTAAAATGATATGATAATTCTTTTTTTTTTTTTTTTTTTTCTGTAGAGCTCAGTTCATTCGGTAATTTTACAGATTTGACACCATCATTGCTTTTTAAAAAAAATAATAATAATTTTTGATATGATAATTCTAAAATATGAAATCAAATAGTTAAGGAAGTAGTTCTTAAACTTTGTACTAACAAACTGTTTGAATCGGAAAGTTGGTTTTGATTTTAAAGACACCAGAGCAAAGGAAAATCTTTGAAGGAAATGAACATTTCCAGTACTGACAAGTTTATTCTTGATTCTTATAGATGTAAAATGACAAACGCATTGCATCATACCCGTCGAACTGAGCCACACCATATAAAATCCAGTCGTAATCCCATTGAATTGAACCAAATCAAATTGTTCCACTTTAAAATCGAACCATCCTTGAATCAAATCGCACTCCATGTATTGAGATATGTGGCAAGTTGACATTCATTGGAGAGATACACACCCCTACTTTTTACACAAGTACATTCACATCATATATCTGGTTAGAAAGTGCGTGGTGTTATGTGACCCCCAAGTAGCATTGAAAATCGTGGCTCTCCAGCATTTAAGTTGCCCATTCCTGTCCTATATAGTATAGTAGAGCTGACATTATTAATTGCCTGTTAGTTGAAAAATACCCTACAAATGAACATTGATAAATATTTGCCTGTTAAATGGCAATCGCATATTTTTTGGGTGGGGTGGGGGGGTCGCAATTAGATTCTCCAAATTTGATTAGCCCTACTCAAAATAAAAAATTTGCTTTTTTTTTAAGTTTGTGTTTTTGTTATTTTGATTGAAAAGTGCATTATTTTGAATATTACAGTATTATCGCATGTGGCTGGACTGACCAGAATAAATGGACCTTTGACTCATAGAACAAATTATGTGTGGCCCTTTGACTAGTCATAGTGTAAAAGTTGATAAATGACAGCTCTGCATTTTCAGACAAAAGTGGTGCAATGTTTGCTTAAGCCTTTATAATCGACTTCCTCTTAGGTCCTCACTTCAGACAGGAATATGCTTTTCCTGAACCCTCATAATGGAATTTCATTAACTTGACAAGCTTTGTAAACATCATTTACTTAACATATTTGTTTACTTGCTTTATTTACCTTGTCTGACCATATCAACCTTGAGCAAATGAAATTCTTTATCAAATGGACAGGTACTAAAAATAGCTTGAGATTCTATTTTTAGTTCTAGTATCCTAGTGTGTTGCGTCATCTGTTTGCTCTTGCATCACATTCGTGGAATTTACCACAAGTCATGTATTTATTATGCGAAGACAATGTCAGCTCATCTGCACTCGATGAGATAATTACCAACTGTCATGACAATCCTCATTTCAATTATTCCTGGTTTAGTGTGGTGCTGCTAAGATTAATTGGATTAATTTGTAGAAATCAGCCAAAACATTCAAGAAAAACTTTGGTGTCACTTTTGTTACAATGGTCAAAAGGCACTTTTCCATTAGCTCTGTTCCACACAGACGGCCCGGATGTTCACCTTTCCATTAGAATTTTTCGGGGTCGAGCGGTTAAAATGGAGCCGCTTTTCAGAACCATCTCGGAAGTGGTTCTGAAGCCGCGGCCATCTGCACCTGTGGCCGAGCTGTGCCATGACATGATTGGCCGACAACGATGCCTCAAGTAGCTCCGCTTCATGCATCCATTTTCTGACTTAAGACAAGCGAGACAGTGTTGGCCATCACCAGTCTTGTCACCAAAGTCATAAAAATACAGTATATAGAATAAACACTGTATATATTGTAATCCTGAAATGATGGTAGCTGGCCGACAGGCACCTGTGTCATTCAGGTTTAAGCCCAGAAATAGATTTCTCATCTATATTTGAAAGCTTCTGTGCATTTGATGAGCTTTACTGTGCAGTGGCGCCACATCATGCAACAGCAATTCATATTTCGATTCCCATAAATAGTGGCCGGGACTTGCCACGGCAGAACACCACAGGCTTGCACATTTCAGTTGGTCCCGCCCTGCATGTGGTGTGGTGCCGTTT
This sequence comes from Leptonotus elevatus, assembly GCF_054856555.1. Lineage (NCBI taxonomy): Eukaryota > Metazoa > Chordata > Actinopteri > Syngnathiformes > Syngnathidae > Leptonotus > Leptonotus elevatus. The sequence continues at coordinate 22,967,204 of NC_141242.1, read as the reverse complement.
GCGGCTAATGGAAATGTAGCAAATTGAAACATTTGGGAAATTCCCAGTACATTTGAATTTCCTCCAATCAATATTTAGATTCAGACTTTAACAAATTGAAATTTAACACTGGCTTTACTCAAACATAAACTCGTACATTTTAGAGATGGCATGATTGCCTTGTTAGTTGTTAGTAAATCATTTTGGTACTTAGCGCCATCACAGGGTGTACTAGTGTCCGATGACATGAAAATCATTCACATTTTTGACAAGATGTCTTTGTTCCTTTATTGGAATCCTCATACTTCCAAAATCATCCGTTTCAGGAGACCCCAAAAGCGTAACCATTAACATTGCATTGTCAAAGCGAGCATACCATTTCTACCACTTAAGATCAGTCAGTAATTTGTAAAAATAAGTGAACATCCATATGTGAACTGACCAATAGATTTGATAAGAAATTAACCAAATTCTAACAGGAGGTTTTGGCCTGACACCTGCGAGTGGGATGTCAGTTACTGGGTACTGATTGTTAATGCGCGACACATTCCAATCAGTCCAGTCCAAACAAAACAACTTTTTTTTTGTCACGGATGTCTTTCATTTAATTTAGCTGATCAGCAGATTTACCACCTTGTATTTGAACTTGTTTAATTGTCTTAAAAATAACTCATTCAGAAAATGTAATGGCAAAATCATCTTAATAGCCTGTAGCACTTAAAAGTAAGAAATTTTCAAAGCAGTCCTTTTATAATAACCTTTTATGCTCTTGGTATTTCTTTCATCTTTTCAGCCGACCAATGGAGCCTCCCACAAAGAAAGAGCTTGTGCCATCAATGAGACAACCAGATGAGTGGAAGGACCCTTGGCGTCGGTCAAAATCCCCCAGAAGAAGATCTGGTTTGGGCTCCCCACCCCGAGGTCGTCGGAGAAATCGTCATTCGGGTTCTTCTGTTTCTCCATCTAATTCTTCCCGGTATGAGCTCTTACAAGTCAGGATAGCCGTTACAATTACATTGTTGAACAACTTGTGCTGTATAGCTTGTGTTTTTTTTTCCTTTTCTTCTAAATTACAATCCACCAAATGATGTTACTTTTACAACCTTCACAGTTTTAGGCTGTCTCCCTGTTACTTTCGGTTCGTGTTTATTTTTCTGTTGTTCCTCAACCATGACAATATTACACTGTGCTGCAGGTCTTCGTCTCACTCTTCGTCCTACACTGGCTCTGGGTCGTCTCGTTCCCGCAGCCGCTCCTCCTCATTCAGCTCCTATACCAGCCACTCCTCCCGTCGCAGCTCATTTAGTGGGAGCCGCTCTAGGTTTGTTTGTCTCACTGCACCTTTTGAATTATTTTGTACATATTCCGATCATCTTAAATAAATGCAACTTCTCAAAAAGTACATAAAATTCACATTTTCAAAATAAAAAATAAAAATAAATCACATTTGCGCAAATAGCCTTATCCAGTCATATTCCTTGCAGACTTTTGCAGAGAGACAACCAAAGCAACTAAAGTTGAGCATCATGAAAAAATGTGTTGTTTACTCATACGTACATACCAGGTAAAAGTGCACTGCTGTATATTAAAACTAACCCTTTCCAGCTAAAAATCATTTTAAACTTAGGTTTCCTATGATCTTATTCTGAACTAGAAATGATTATTTATGCCATCACATGACCTTTCAAATTCATTCGCAACGGCCGTCTCCTATCAGTCCATAATGTCGCCGCTGGGCTTTCGTTTAGATCGCATATGTTCAGCAGCTACATCACTCCCATTCTGTCGCTCTTTATTCATTTTAGTTTCAAAACAACATTTAATTTACTTGGTAAGACTAAGTTATTTTTGTTTTGTTTGATTGGTGGATTTTCTTGTATTAACTTTAAAAGGTTGTCTTTTTTTTTTTTTTTTTTTTTTTGTATACCACTATTTACTGAACTGTGACAATTATTTAACTACAGTTTGGGAAGCACTTTGTGAGTCCTCTGTGAAAATTGCTCTCTAAATAAAATTTACTTATTTCGTTTTTGATGAAGTGGCAGTAAAAGCATGTTTACATTGGGAGACAATTCCCATCTTCAGACTAATAAAACACATCCATACAAGGTCTATTGTTTAAACTCCTTGGGCAATTTATAATTTTTTATTTAAAACTAAATAAAGAATCAGTGTTGACCCAAATTGATACACTGATATAACTGATTTTCCATAAACTCTTGCCTTTCAAGGCGGCACGGTGGCTGACTGGTTAGCACGTTCATATCCTAGTGCTGATGACATGAGAGCGAGTCCGGCTTCGGCCTTCCTGGGCGGAGTTTGCATGTTCTCCCCGTGCCTGCCTGGGTTTTCTCCGAGTGCTCTGGTTCCCACATTCCAAAAACATGCCTGGAAGGTTAATTGAACATCCTAAATTGTCCCTGGATGTGGTTGTGAGTGCGGTTGGTTGTTTGTCTCTGCAATTGGCTGACAGCCAGTTCAGGGTGTACCCTGCCTATTGCCCGAAGCCAGCTGGGATGGGCTCCAGCACCCCGCGACCCTTGTGACGAATAAGTGGTTCAGAAAATGGATGGGCCTTGCCTTGCAGTCATTTCTATGGCAAACTAAACAGTATTACAAAATCCAAATAATGTGGGCTTTTGATTGCAAATTAGATGATTTGTCGTTGTGGACACAATCAAAAATTTCAAAGTAATTAATGATACAAAAACCAGTGTGCACAGAAAAAGTCAACCACAGGTGAGCCATCAAAATTATGAAGTTCTTCTTTTCCCTGAGAAATGGATAACATACTTTATAAAGGGTTCCTCTGATTTATTTTGAGCACTGTACATAAAAACATAATTGTGATATGTTAGAGTAATAAATACAAATGCGTGTAGTGTGTACTACATTAAACTTGTTCTTGTTGACTGCTTATTTATTGATCCAGGTCAAGATCATTCTCCACGTCTCCCTCACCAGCTCCAGCAGCACCGAGGAATGCCAAAAATAAACCAGAACTTCCTCCAGTGCCTGCTAAAGGGTAAATCAAAGTGCTTTTTTTATTTTTATTTTTTTAAGCTCTAAGGCTTGATTGATGTCATGGAATGTTTCAGGTCAGGCATCAAAGTTATGCTTATTCGGCTAAACCGTGTCACAAATGTTAGTCCAAATAAACTTTGCACAGTCAGTTTTGATGCAGTTGTTTATAAAACAGGGTTACAGTATTTTTTAAATAATGAAAATGTGATAACACTGTATTTCTTTTTATTGCTAGCTGTCATTTATTTTGTGTGGATAATTTTTTGGGGTTGATCAGGGGCAGATATAAGCTTTCTGTCCCCATTTCTTTTTTTGAAAGAATGAAATACATATTTTGAATTAAATTAAAATGAACTGATAATTAATGTATTTATGTGTTGTCCTTTCCCCCCTTCTCCATAGCGTGCCATTAAAGCAGGGTGCTGCACCCGCTCCACGGAGGGATAAGCCTCCCATGAAGAAAGCTCAGACTCCGCCACCCCCAAGTGGACCAATGAGCAGGCCTTTCAAATCCTTGCCTGAGGGCGGAAAGCCTTCCACTAATCCTCGGGAAACCGGAGGCATAGTTGTTGGGCCCAGTGGTGATGGTAGTGCTGGTAGTGCTCCTGGTGGTGGTGGCGTAATGGTTAGACAGCTACCTTCTCGGGAACCTGGGAAGCCACCCAACCAGAGGGAAGGAAGGCAGAAAGAACGGCAACAGCATCCTCCTCGGAGGTAGGCAGTGATTTCATGAAAAAAGAAAAAAGGAGTGTAGATTTAGTGTCTTGCGCGCAGGTCTGTCAGCAACCTGAAGGGGGGAAAAAATAGTCTTCCTAATAGCAGTTGGAGGTTATTGATCAAACTTATTCTATCCCCAACAATGTTGTCATTTTAAATTTTTGGAACTTGCAAAAATTCTCTGTCCAGATATTTTTGAAATGATCAACTGCATTGGTGGTTTAAGGGGGAGGTTAATTTCACGGAGAGACGCTCATGAGTGAGCTTGCTAATAGACAAACATTAAATACCTATAAAATATGTATTGCCGCAAACAGCAAAAATATGTGACTTATGGTTCTCCTCACTCACCCTAAAAGGTTAATTATTTGCCCATGGATGCCGCAAGATAATTCAAAAGCACTACTTTTATATAGAAGCTCCTCCCTCTGTTCAACATAGTTCCATGGCACCAAAGCACTACTTTTATGAGACTTTGGCACCCGAGGATTTCAGAAAAAACACAAAACCAGCAGATGTGTGCCCAAAAATAAAAAATCTGTGAATATGTGAATTTGCAAATGAATAAGCTTGAGGAAAGTGTGCACATTTACTGACATGCGTTTCAAGATTACAAATGGCGCACAATGAAGTCATTTGCAGTGGCATGAAAACAAGATGCCATGCTTAGTTGATCATTTGCTTGCTTGATTTGAGTAAGGCAACACATAAGACTTTGTGAATTGCAATTTAGTTACCAACTATTCATACAGTCAAAAGAATTGTATTAATCCAAATATTTAATTATTTCTTCTTGTTGATACCTGATAATTGGTCATAAATGCTTTTTAAAGCATTCCTGTATATACTATGTTGTCAGTTATTTTCTTAACACTCACATCTCCTCTTTTAGGCGGACTGTAAGTGGGAGTGTTAGTGGAAGTGGCAGCAGTTACTCTGGTTCAAGCTCTCGATCCAGATCCTCTTCAAACTCCCTGTCACGATCCGGATCCAGAAAGTCCAAGTACGTCAACACTTGTCGTCACCCTTTCTGTAATTGTGGTAGTAGAAATTAGATGTAAGTGATTAGCCTAATTTCACTTAAACAGTTAAGCAATCCAACGCCAACCACTTTCATTCATTCACGCTTTAATCTCCTCATGTTGCTTCATCTTGATGTACGCACAATGAAAGTGTTTAACTAACCAATATAACCGAATCAAGTGCCAAAATCCACATTCAAAAAATGTAGCATTTATTTGAGCTAGTTGGCAAGTAACATCAGAAGATTGAAGAAGAAAAATATTGTAGGGCAGGATGAGAAAGTAATCTTTTATATATATATATATATATATATATATATATATATATATATATATATATATATATATATATATTTATTTATTTATTTATATATATATATATATATATATTTATTTATATATATATATATATATATATATATATATTTATTTATTTATATATATATATATATATATATATATATATATATTTATTTATATATAAATATATATATTGTGCCCTGAGCATCCACTTATAGGAATAATTAAGACTATTTTCTAATTGGAATTTCAGTGTATAGTGAGATGAGAAAAGATAAAGCTGTTCAAAGGCACACGTTTTATTTACAAGGGTGAATGTTTCAGCTTCTGGATTTTTGTTTAATTAACTAAAAGCAACCTTTGACTGTTTTTTGTTACTACTTTAAATGACCACCAAACATTAATTGAGTAATATCTCTTATTTCCACATGCTTGATCTTGGAAACTCTTCCAGGAAGTCCAGGTACGTTTGTTATGATTTATATTGCGTGTGTGTGTCCGGTTCTGTCAAGCAACAATTGTAAACATGCTGGCTTGTGTCAACATGCAGGCGTGCGTATTGTGCAGTGTGGGAATGTTCGTCCTTTCCATATACCTGATGCAATCTCTCGTCAGACTCTCTCTAATCGACTTGCCCTGCCGCAGGTCTTTGAGCGTGAGCAGCGTGTCGTCTGTATCTTCCGGTTCATCGGGCAGCAGTTCCGTGCGTAGTGCAGACTCTGATGACATGTATGCCGACTTGGCCAGCCCCGTGTCATCAGCCAGCACGCGCTCTCCTACGCCAGGGCACCCACGGAAAGAGCGAGCAGTCCCCTCTCGGGAACGACCTCCACAGAACAGAGACAAGAACAGGGGTCAGTGTGGATGGAACGCGTAGTGATGACAGTGCAGAATGAGCCTGTGCAAACGTTTTACTCGTATGGTCCGTTATCATAGAGAGGCTGGTGAAGAAAGATGAACCTGTAAGGGAAGATCGCAGGAAGATGAACCCATCTGGCGGCCCACCCAGAGGAGGCAACCCCGCGCCCAGACCAGTCCCCGGAAACAGAGGTGGTCACCCTGCACACCACCCTGCACACCACCCTGCACACCACCCTGCACACCACCCTGCTGGGAATATGCCCCCACCAGGAAACTATGGAGGTCCCAGTTCCCATAAAGACATCAAACTCACGCTTCTAAACAAGGTAATTGTGCATCTATTTTAGGGCTGAACAATTAATTACATCCAAATCCACAGTGTAGTCCAGGCGTCTCCAATCGTGAGCTTGCGAGCGGCGTAGTTTTAGTAGCTCGCAGACAGATTTTGAATCTGAAAATTTCCGTTACTGAATGACATCGTCATTCACACGTCAAGAAAGCTGGAAACATAATCAACGTAACACGCCACCTAAGCTAAGGCTAACTTCAAAATATAGTGTTCCAATTAATACATTGATAGCAATGCAATTAGCAGTGTTTCCCACAGATTTGATCACTGATTTAGGACGCTAAGTAATCGCTACTTAATTACGCCGTCATTGCATGGTACAGCATAAATCTCCGACCTAAGTGGCTAGCAGCTAGCTCTTAGCATCAACAACGAGTGCCTGGCTGGTAGCTGTAAATGAGTTTGACAGCTCTGGTACCTGGCTTACTTGAATTATTTTTCAATATTCTGGACCAAGGCTACTTTGTAATTCACTCTCCATGTGTAAAGGAAGGGAATGTGCCTCAAATTGCACTTTGGGGTCTTTTCATTATTAAAAAAAACCAGATAGAATAGAACTTTGTCTTCATTTATTTTACAAAACACGTTTGCCCATTAAAGGGGAGAGAAAAAAAAGCTAAACACATTCAACTCAAAACGTCAAACAATAGCCGTTTAAGCCATTAATACGTTCTTATTTTTACACATGAACCACGTATAAAATAAGAATGTTTCTGCCTCATATTGCACTTAAAAGTTGTGTTCTTAAATCCTAAACGGCCGTATTTGACATTGTGAGGTGATTATTATTTTTTATGTTTTTCGAAACATGACCCGATCCATTATATATATATATATAATTTGAATTTTCCATTTGTTTTTACCTGATTTTGTTGTTCAATCTGAACCATGACATTTGAAATGAAACGTGTAGGTTTCAATGCATTGTTCTTCTTCTTTTTTCTTTTTTTTTATCATTTGTTTTGAAGAAAAAACACACCAACTTCATGGATGAACTTAGGGTAAATACTTATGTGCCCGTGGGCCACATCCAGCCCGTCAAGTCTCTTTAGCCTTTGACGGCAAAATAAAATGTCAAATATGCATTGCTTTTGTTTTTGATGTGCACGTGTGAACAGTGCAAGCAAACAAAGCAGTGCTTTGTCTTCAGTGTTGCCGACATAAATCAACAAAATATTGTCATTGTATTCAGTGACTTCTCCGACCATTCACACAGCTTAAAACGCGTCACTGCTTTAGTAAAAACAAAAGGAATGCTTAACTCGCGTGTCCACTTTTAGTCGCTTATGGAACAGAGCATGCAGTCACACAAGCCTGACTGACATTAACCTCTTAACATCACTCACTAGCCATGCACCTCGAAAAGGCCCCACATTAGTAAGCTGAGTTAAGAGATTTGAGATTTTGTTGTTCTTGTTTTTAACACGTAATTTAATGTTGCCCTTTAACAGCAGGGTGATAAAGGAAACCGAAAGCGCTATCTCCCCTCTGACAAAGACCGACTTCTTGGCTCCCCTCTCAGCAAGAGAATGGCCATGTCTCCTGCTGACAGAGGTGAGAAATATCCTCATGCGCATTTCCCAAAACACCAAAATAACTGAGGTGAATTGTACCACATCATTGCACTCTCACTTTTGGGTGCTACTAATAGTGGTGCAGTACTTGAAAGGGTAGAGGCAGAATCCCCAAAATGCTGAAATAGTTGTGGAGTTGATACACATTATTTCTTACGGAAGAGGATTAGGGCCAGTGAAGAGAAAATAAAAAAGGTTGGCAGGATTCTGACTTTATTCTTTAGTCAGAATTCTGACTTGAAAGTGAGAATCCTGCCAAACTTTTTTTTTCTCTCTTCACCGGCCCTAATCCTCTTGTGTAATTTCTTCGATAACACTTGTGGTTTAAAAAAAAAGAAAGAAAGAAAAAGAAAAGATGATCACTAATGGCCTCATCAACCTCTTTCAGTTCGTGACAGGAGGATACCTGGCCGACCACTCTCCCCTCGAATGGATCGACCCAGAGGCCAAGGACCCCGGCCAGTGCCCTCCCAGGGAGACAGGTTAGTGGAATTGTCCAATGATCATGTTACACTAATACGCTACATCAAACAAGCGTGGGTGTTTCATAATTACCCTTCCTCTTTATTCACGCGTTCACACACACACATACACATACGCACACACATTTTTCATCCTTACTGCTGCAGGAATGTTTGCTCCGGTCATAAATGTAAAATAAATGCACAAATACAGTATGTACAATTCTGACATCTTTTCCTTTGTGAAATGGTTGCTTTGTAAACCCATCCAAAAAGTGGTGCCCAATGCTTAAAATGGCGGCGCCCATTTTGACTACGTCACATGGCAACTATTTGCCGACATTGATTTCTTAAAAAACTGATCTGTCATACAAATCGTGCGAGATGTGCGATAAATCCATTTCAGCAATAAATTTGAGTACATTTGTCAGGACATTACACCCTCCCCCACCGCCAAGCCCAAAATATTCTTGATATTCTTAATCTTGGGTATGGGAAAATATATTGTTTTTAACCTGGATTTAAAAATGTAATGGATGGATGTCAATCAACTCCCAAAAAAGAAGAGTACTTTTGTCTTTGATGAGGTTGCAAAAATCATCCACCTGCTCTGATGTTCACTACACTACCATGAAGAATGTAATAATTTCTTCTCTCAATTTGTAGAAAACGTCCTCTGTCACCAGCCCCGAAATCATCTGGAAAAGGCCCCGGAGTGCAGTCTGGCAAGCCCGCCGGCCCCGCCCCCGCTCCGGCTGCCGCTTCCGCTAAGCCCAGCAACACTCTGTCTCGTCGCGAGGAGCTGCTAAAACAACTCAAGGCGGTGGAAGACGCCATTGCTCGGAAAAGGGCGAAGATCCCCGGCAAATAAGCAAGAGCGCGTTCCCCGTTCCTATTGGCTGGCTGTCCGGCAGTCCACGCGAGCGCACAGCATGGAGAGCCCGGGACACTCGCAGGTCGGATCCATTCCTAGTGAATCCTGCTTTTCTCTTCTGCCTCCAGTGGACATGTACAAATGCTGTCTGGTTCTTGTGTACATTGTGTAAGTGAACAAGTGGCCTCCACAAGAGAGTTTTGTCCTAGAGCATCTTTCACTCCCATAATGCCGTCTTTCTGCAAATAGTTGAAAAGCAGGAGGGAACACGGGCATGCTGGGATAGTTTCATTTGTCTACTGACCAACAGAAGGGGTCACTCTGAATTTTGAAAGGGGGGGGGGGGGGGGGGTCCATTATTGGTGCGCCTGTTGACTAGCAGGATTCTATAGAATCTACTATTGCTGTTTTCTGGTCCCTTTTTTATTTTGTCCCATCACATCTTTTTTTCCCCACCTCTTTTCTGTATAGAGTGCAAGTTAAATGTAGTAGGACACAGAATCTACCAGGCTTCCCCCTGCTTTGTTTAAAAAAAAAAAAAAAAAGCTATTTGTCTCTAGCGTTTCCTAGAAGGTGAGAACTGCTCGTAGGCCCACCTTAAACCAAAGGTCTGTCAGAAGTTTTGTTGTGACATGTCTGTCACACCTTGTACCACGACACAGCAGTGGTGAGCGACGCCTTTTTAAAATGAACACAAATAAATGAATTTTATTTTCCTCATAGCTCTTCTCAAAAGTTATAAACCAATGTTTTATTTGTGTCATATTTGTAGCTGGGGAGAGAGGTTGCAAATGGGACATTCGAGATGAGGTATGTCTTGCTTTTGTGACAAAAGCCTAAATAAACTATTTTGATAAAGAGCACTGTTGACTTTTTTTTTTTTTTGTCATGACCTAAAAAGCATGGGTCACCAACGTGCTGTCCGTAAACAAGGAAATATTGTTTGGTAGCCCCTTGCATTAATCAGTACCCAAGAAGTAACTTTTGGTTTCAGAAGGTGATTGATGACAGTGGCTTTAAGCAGTGCACGATTCCCAGTAAGTGATTAATTAGTTGTACTGTATGCCTGGATGAATCTTAGTCATCCAGGTTATCACATTCTTGGGGCATGAATCCAACACAACTGGACTTTTCTGGTTGTCTTATAACATTTTGCCTCAGCCGGGAACGCTTCCTCAGTTCATGCACATAGTCTAGATAGGACAGCAAAAACTGATTACTGTCAATGGCTGGCTTTTCTGGAAACCCCAACATGGAAGCCCCCTGTTGTCTCCAATGTTGACATCAGTCCAAAAACGGCAACTTGGTGTCTTTGACGTCCTCACATGTGAAATTCATGTTTTCATCCAACGTGGTAAAGTTCTTGGTGAAGGCTTTTGACATCAACCACATGTCTGAACCAATGACTTGGAACTGCTCCCATTTATAAAGGTCTTCCATGTAAAGTTTTCCGCAATGGGGATAATGTGCCCCTAATAGTCTAAACACGGCATTCTGATATTGATATTTGCGGAATATGAATAAAGCAGCCAAATTCACCTGTTTGTATCCATCTCAGGGGGCGGACATTTTGCCCCTTGCTGTTGAGTGAAAATGACATCACAGTTGCTAAGGGAACAACCAATCACAGCTCGGCTTCAGAAAACAAGTGAGCCGTGATTGGTCATAACCAATCATGACCAATCACAGCTCAGCTTCAGAAAACAGGTGGGCCGTGATTACCCGAGCCCTGAGCAACTGTGATGTCATTTTCAGTCGACAACAAGTGGCAAAATGGCCGCCCCCTGAGAAGGTTAAAACAGGTGGATTTTGCTGCTTAACTCATAATCCATAAACAGAATATTAACTCATTCGCTGCCATTGATGTCTATAGACGTCAAAAATTCATTTGAACTATTTCTATTAGTTTCGCATTTTTTTCCACTTTTGTTAACAAGAGTATGAAAACCTAGGATTTTTTTTTTGTACATTTAGAACAGATATAACATTTGTGATTAATCGTGAGTTAACTAGTGAAGTCATGCGATTAATTAAGATTAAAAACGGTAATCGCCTGACGCCTCCAATTTTTAATAATGTTTTCTTTTTCTTAAAAAAAAAAGATTATTAAAAATTTGAATTTTTTTTAAAGAATATTTTAATTGTAATTATTTGCATGACTTCTTTAGTTAACTCACGATTAATCACAAATTTGATATCTGTTGTAAATGTACAAAAAAAAATCCTAGGTTTTCATACTCTTGTTAACAAAAAATGTGAAACTAATAGAAATATATACATATAGCCGTCAATGGCAGTGAATGAGTTAATAGTGGTGTCGGGGGTGCCGGCCGTCCTCCGGTGCCCCCATCTCCCCCTCTGCCCCCGGTGTTCTGTCCCTCCATGCGGCGGTGGGCGCGGGTGCCCTCTCCGCTCCGCTGTCCGGCCCCTCTTCGGCGCCGATGCCAGGGTGCGGGGGGTCCCCGGGGGCTGGGGGTCGGGGGCTGCCGGTTGGTCGGGGGGGGCTGTGGACCGGTGGGGTGCCTGGCGGGCCTGCAGTGCCCCGTCCTGCTGCGTTGGGTTGGGGGCGGGGGCCGTGTTGGGGTGGGGGGCGCCCCTGCTCCTGGATTTGCTCTCCGGCCGGTGGCCCTGGCGGTGTTGCGCTTGCTCTGTCCTGGCAGTGGTCAATGGCTCCCCTCTTTGGTGGAGATTTTCATGCATGCCAGATCCACCACACCAGCATCTATCAAAACTCAGACACAATCTGCTTCTTCCTCTGGTCGTTGAATCGGTGGAGGCTGGTGTCTGTGGATCTCACTCTGCTTCGTCTGTCCTTCCTTCCTTTCCTCAGTCTCTCCTTTGGTCTCTTGAGGTCTCCCTGATTTGTTGGAATTCAGATGTTTCTGGGGTTGGTGAAGGACTCTGGTTGGTGGCCCGGTGGGTGGTCTGGTCGGTGCTGGATTTCACTTTCCTTTCTTTTCTTTGGTCCTTCCTCGGGTCTCCTGATGGCGGTGTTCGGTTTAGGTGAACGGTATGGGATTTTTTTAAATAGGTTTTTGGTGAATTAACGAATACACACACACTCGCACGCACGCACACACGCGTACACATACTCATCCACATACAAAAAAAAAGAGCAATGATGATGACATTACCGAATGAACAATACTGAGCTCTTTAAAAAATAAAATAAAATAGTGGTGTCCAGAATATATTGTAAAGAAAATGTGTGGATCTCAGGTTAGAATGAGGTTCCTACCTTAGCAACAAAGTCAATTAATTTTTGGACATGTGTTGCCAAGTTTCTACTATTCCATCAAATTTATGAAACCAAAAGCAATTTTGTGACCGCTAACAAATTTGATGACCTATCGTGTGCCCAGGAATGTATTTAAAAATGTATGCACAAGGAGCTGGTTGCACTCATTTCCAATGACATAAATCAGTCCTTCTGAGCTTCAGTCTTTCAGACACTTTTATACATGGCTGTAATTATCAGCAGCTTGTTTACTACTGCTGAAAATCTGGCGTTGTTACGTTACGTCAGCTTCTAATTATAGCTGGCTGACAAGTATGAATGTTATGTGCACGCCTATTATGATATGTATACACTGTTACACTTTTAAGATCTATGAACCTGCTTTTGCACGAACAATCAGAGCGCGTACAAAATAATCCTGTCGCTAATTACGCACCCATGCGTCACAGTATGAGACGAATATGAGGTGACTGAGAGGTGACTTGACACCAACCAAATGAATCGCTCCTCTTAACTCACGGCACTAGTTTTGCACAATACACTTTGTTAATAGACACATAGGGCACATAACACACTTGGGGGGGGGGGGGTGGAGACACCGTCTTCGCCCTACAACTCCCCTCCAATTTTAATGCACCCCCAACTGGGGGCGGCGAGTGTGTCGGGGTGGGGTGCCATCGGTTGGGGCAGACCGCAGTATTAAGCAGTGCTGCGGTCCCCCATCCGCATCCCTGCCGCGCCACCACGGCCCCCCCTATTTTTTTTAATGCACCACATACACTCACTGACAAGTCTGGGAGGCAGGTGGATCGGAATGGGGGGGATATCATTTCCCTCTGCTCCATCTCACCTACTCCCAATTTTAATGCACCACACACACACACTTGTATATACACTGGGTGGGGGGGTCACATCCACGGTGTAGGAGTAGAGTTCGCGAACTCAGTAACAGGGGTCGATGGCTCCCCTCTTTGGTGGAGATTTTCATGCATGCCAGATCCACCACACCAGCATCTATCGAAACTCAGACAAAATCTGCTTCTTCCTCTGGTCGTTGAATCGGTGGAGGCTGGTGTCTGTGGATCTCACTCTGCTTCGTCTGTCCTTCCTTCCTTTCCTCAGTCTCTCCTTTGGTCTCTTGAGGTCTCCCTGATTTGTTGGAATTTAGATGTTTCTGGGGTTGGTGAAGGACTCTGGTTGGTAGCCCGGTGGGTGGTCTGGTCGGTGTTGGATTTCACTTTCCTTTGTTTTCTTTGGTCCTTCCTCGGGTCTCCTGATGGCGGTGTTCGGTTTAGGTGAACGGTACGGGATTTTTTTAAATAGGTTTTTGGTGAACTAACGAATACACACACACTCGCACACACGCGTACACATACTCACCCACATACAAAAAAAAAAGAGCAATGATGATGACATTACCGAATGAACAATACTGAGCTCTTTAAAAAATAAAATAAAATGGTGGTGTCCAGAATATATTGTAAAGAAAAGTGTGGATCTCAGGTTAGAATGAGGTTCCTACCTTAGCAACAAAGTCAATTAATTTTTGGACATGTGTTGCCAAGTTTCTACTATTCCATCAAATTTATGAAACCAAAAGCAATTTTGTGACCGCTAACAAATTTGATGACCTATCGTGTGCCCAGGAATGTATTTAAAAATGTATGCACAAGGAGCTGGTTGCACTCATTTCCAATGACATAAATCAGTCCTTCTGAGCTTCAGTCTTTCAGACACTTTTATACATGGCTGTAATTATCAGCAGCTTGTTTACTATTGCTGAAAATCTGGCGTTGTTACGTTACGTCAGCTTCTAATTATAGCTGGCTGACAAGTATGAATGTTATGTGCACGCCTATTAAGAAATGTTTACACTGTAACATTTTAAGATCTATGAACCTGCTTTTGCACGAACAATCAGAGCGCGTCCAAAATAATCGCTAGTCGCTAATTCCGCACCCATGCGTCACAGTATGAGACGAATATGAGGTGACTGAGAGGTGACTTGACACCAACCAAATGAATGCATCAGCCATGTTTGCCCCGCCCCCAGCAGCCTGTGATTTGGAAATGGCTCCACATGTCATCATCTTAACCACGCCTACTTCTTAAACACGCCGCAATTAGATCCACTAAACAGAATTACCTGTTGCGGATGGGAGGATACATTGAACTGGCAGCCAGTTAATCACAACGCAGATATCAAAGACCGACAACGTACTCACTGAATCAAGTGTGCATGCAAACTACGCATACTCGTCCTGAGATAGCGTGTAGGCATTTGCTGCCTCACAAGAATTTAAACAGTTGGCATCGGAGGAAATGTTGTGGCATTGTTTTTCGAATGATTTCACTTCCATCAGATTTGACCGTTTCGGGGGTGGTGGTGGTGGGGGGATTTAGCCCTATCGCTCCTCTTAACTCACGGCACTAGTTTTGCACAATACACTTTGTTAATAGACACATAGGGCACATAACACACACTTTTGGGGGGGGGGGTAGGGTGGAGACACCGTCTTCGCCCTACAACTCCCCTCCAATTTTAATGCACCCCCAACTGGGGGCGGCGAGTGTGTCGGGGTGGGGTGCCATCGGTTGGGGCAGACCGCAGTATTAAGCAGTGCTGCGGTCCCCCATCCGCATCCCTGCCGCGCCACCACGCCCCCCCTATTTTTTTTAATGCACCACATACACTCACTGACAAGTCTGGGAGGCAGGTGGATCGGAACGGGGGGGATATCATTTCCCTCTGCTCCATCTCACCTACTCCCAATTTTAATGCACCACACACACACACTTGTATATACACTGGGTGGGGTCACATCCACGGTGTAGGAGTAGAGTTCGCGAACTCAGTAACGGGTCGATGGCTCCCCTCTTTGGTGGAGGTTTTCATGCACGCCAGATCCACCACACCATCATCTATCGAAATTCAAACACAATCTGCTTCTTCCTCTGGTCGTCGAATCGGTGGAGGCTGGTGTCTGTGGATCTCACTCTGCTTCATCTATTTTATATATTATATATATATATATATATATATTATTTTTTTAATATTTCTATTTTTTATAGGTTTTAGGTGAACTAATGAGTACACACTCACACGCATGCACACACACAAACACACGCACATGCACATACTCGCGCACAAACAAAATAAAATAAAAAAATAAAAAGAGAGAGAGAGCAATGATGATGACATATCGAATCGGTAAAATTACTGAATGAGTAATACTGAGCTCTCGAGAAAGAAAAAAAAAGATTTGACCGTTTCTTCTGAAAGTGTGTTACTCGCCAATGGACAAACTAATTGCTGTTTTTTTTTAATTATTATTATTGTAATGTGAATATTTTTTTCTTGTAGTGTGTTTTATTTAACAGCACATTGCTACACTGCTTTTGTTGTTGAAGTACTCTGTCAGTTGAGTAAATACTTCCCACTTGTATTGACCCGTGACTTAAATCCAATTCTTTTGTGACCTCCAGTTGTATATTGAGTCTGAATAGGGAACCTAACGACAGGTTGGCTCTGACATTTGTGCCGTTTCCTTGTTGGCTTTTTTGTAAAGATTTGTCATTGGGAAGTGGAAGGTGTGGGGCAAAAAGTCTGAGGAATTTCTCATTTGTTTGGGTTGGACTTATCTCATCGTTTTAGTCGACATCAATATTTTTGAGGGGGGAACTACTTTTACTTCTACTTTTATAGCGGATTTATTCTGAATAAAAAAAACGGTTCTTCTTCATCCACTCACTACAGAATATATTTTCATTTTGAAAGGGTGCTACATTTTCTAAATGACAGTGGTGTCTAAACTACGGCCCTGGGGCCATTTGCGGCCCGCCATCCGTTTTTCAGTGGCCCGTGGCATATACCAAAATTTACATTTGACACGGCCCAAGAGGCTCGTTTAAAAAAATAAAACATTTAGACAGTAGTTTTATGTACTGTAGAGATTTTCTACATATGCAAATATATAAATAAACTATTTACAACTAAGTAACACAATTTATCTTCAAAACAATAGTGAATAAAGATAATTAATTGTTCATCCCATTTTTATGCTATCATATTTATGTTAGTAACTATTTTTAAAATGATCAACTTAACTACAGTTTTCTCTTGTTTTGGTTCTAAATGTGGAGATGGGATTCAGCTGCTGTTCAATGCAGGCAGGGGATCTAGTCTTGCGGAAGACAGGGCACTGACCATCTCAAAAGGGTTGAAAAATATGAAACTAGTTTAACTTTTTTTCCACTTTTGTTAACAAGAGTATTAAAACCTAAAAAAAAATGATTGTACATTTAGAACAGATATAAAATGTGTGATTAATCATGAGTTAACTAGTGAAGTCATGCGATTAATTCCGATAAAAAAAATGTAATCACACGACGCCCCTAATTTTTAAATAATAGTTTAGTTTAAAAAAAATCACATCAGGCGATTAATTTTTTTTAATCGAAATTAATTGCATCACTTCAATAGTTAACTCACAATTAATCACACATTTTATATCTGTTCTAAGTGTAAAATAAAAAAACATTTATAGGTTTTCATACTCTTGTTAACAAAAGTGGGAAAAAATGTTAAACTAATAAAAAATAGTCTATAGCCGTCAATGGCAGTTAAAAACATTACTCGTTTGAGAGTTTATTTCCTGCCTTGCAGACGGATTCTAAAATCATGTTTCTTGTCCCGAATTGGCAATTTTACATGGAAAATCCCATTTTACATCCGATATTTGCTCGTGCTTATTAAACTGGATCTTACAGGTCGCCCCTTTACCCTACCTTATTCTGAAACGTTCCCATTATTCAGTGATTGTTTTCATCATTGCGAGGAAAATATTGATTAATAAAAAAGTGGGGTTAAACAAACTTCGATGAACACTAAAATGGAATGTGTTCCTCCTTGCCCCGTCCCTCCCCACGCGCTCGTTAAACAGTACGAGTAGAAGTAATGAACTGCAGACATGTGAAGTAACAAAGTTTGCGTCATCATATCTCGTATCCTTCCAAATAATCAGCCATGAGCTAAATATAGACTATCACGTCACGTGACCTCACCTGCATTGCACACAAACAACAGCGGTTCGATGTGAACGCGTGTGAAAGTTGGAAGTTTCCCAAACTCTTCGTCGCGTTTCCCTTTTTTCCATTTCCTCATGCCACTGTTCATTGCCGGCTAATTAAAAAGCTCGCGAGAATGTCCGCCGGCGACACACAGCACCCGACACGAGCCAAGAGAGGATGGGTGGACTGGTTCAGGTGAGTCTCTCGTGCTCCGCCACTCAGCCGCACGTCTTCGCTCACCACCTGACCCGCGTCCCGCACAGATGGTGACCATCGTAGTGGCCCTCGTGGTGGCGCCTGCGTGGACAGCCAACTTGAACCGCTGCTACGAGGAGTCCGAGCTGAGCAAGGTGGCCGAAAGGAAGCTGGCCAGCCACTACCCGCAGCCCCCGGAGCCTCAGGTGGTGGCGCCCCACGACTCCCCCTCTGCATGCCCCCTGGACCTCTACACGCATTGGGACCTAGGTCCAGTGGACAAGAAGGAGCGCTCCCTCTCTCCCTGGAGATATGTGTAAGCATCCTTATCTGCCTTATTTATCATCGGCATCTTTTTGCGTGAGTCACTCTTGTATATAAGGAATTGCATTACAAATGAGAATTGGAATCTGCTTTTTTACCGTCTTGAACCTAAAAAACGCTATATACATCTGATGCACTATTATTATTTATAAGTAAAGGTTTTTTTTATTTTTTATGATACAGTTCTACAGTCTTCTATGCCAGATCCGAAATGACCTAAGAATGATATGTCTTCATTTCCTCGTGTCGTCAAACCAAACACATTCAAAACATTGGCTCCGATGTTGTTATTTCATCACTTCGTGCGACACGGCGATGACAAGCGACGTCAGCCTGTTTGATTATTTCATTGTCGGTGTCATCATCACTTTTCACGTTGTTGCCTTTTTTCTCTCGAGCTTCTGGCGTGACTCTCTTGTGATCGGGACGCGTTCACGTGATCGCTGAAAGGGAAAGTCCCGCTAAGTCTGACAGCATTCAAAGGTGCTCGCAGAACTGACACGCTTGCACGGCAGCGTTTTTGTCATGTTGTGACACGACGGTGTTCCCAAGTTTTCCTCATCCCGCTTCTTTTTTTCCTTTCTTTTTGTTCAAAATGAAACTCGATCATCGATACTGACAACAGGTGGGAAATGCTCCGGTTGGGAAATTCAACGCACCCACCTCGAAAGCACATTTGCATTAGAGGCCTAAATAAACAGAATAACAGAACAAATATAAGGGCATAAAAGAATAATAACAGTACCGTTTCTTCTTAACAAAGACAAATAAAAGTGAAAGTATGTTGCATAAAAACTACTGACAAAGAATTCTTAAATGCAACGGAGTAAATGTAACGTAAAGACCCAAGTGTTTATAAAAATGTAATATATTAAACAACACATTATAGTGCATCTCAATGAGTTAGAGTCGGCCTATTTATACTGTTATTTCAGTACTGTCTACTTAAGCTAAAAAAAAGTGAAATTTAACTGTAATCATCAAAATAATTAAAACAAATCTTAATCATTAAATTTTCACTCCATCTGTTGTGAATGTACCGTGACTGAGTTTCCCTTTAAAATAAATAAATAAAATTGAACCACTGAAATAATAATAATCCACTTTTTATTATTAAACCAATTAAAAAAACATATAAATACGTTGTTGGGAATGAATGACAAAAAAACATATTTACACATCTTTGGGTCTGAATGAGTTAAACACTGGGAAGTTACACGAGTTACGTGCAAGGCATCGTCATCATCATTACATGACTTCATCATCAATGCTCAACCCTGCTCTGGCGTTTATCTTCAGATGGAAACCAATGAAGGACCACTACCCATCCACCTACGTTGAAGCTCAATGTCTGTGCTCCGGGTGCATCATGATCAAGAGCAAAAGGACCCCCGAGCTGAGCCACGACTACAACTCGGCTCCCGTCCAACAGACCAGGGTGTTTCTGAAGCGCGAGCATTGCACTGACGGCCTCAAGTACTACTTGAAGCCCGTCTCTGTCAATGTGACGGTGGGCTGCACCTGCGTCATACCCCAAATCGCGTAGTCACCTTTTTCTTTTTGTGCCATTCTTAAGTCAGACTTCAGAAACTCAAAGTTGAATGAACCTTTATTTATTCTGCATTATTTATTTATTTATTTGTCATGTTTTTGTCTTAAAGATGCATTGCGGAGTTTGTCGCTTATTTTACTCGCGACTGCCACCTCTGGCCTAAAACGTAACTGCAGCCCCTGTGTCTTGCTGAAACAACACTACATTTCAGTGGGGACCAGCATTTCATCCTCCAGCCCTCCCCACCCCCGAGAAACTGAAGGGAAGATACAAGCTGATAGTTGCAGTTAAAATGTCAGGGCTCTTTGTACGCATGATGCATGCATGATGTAGAAAACATTAACATTTTAAACTCCACAATGCACATTTAAGTACACCGGGTATTTATAAAACTGTTTTGCATGAAGATGTTTCTAGTATGTACACACTATACTAGACTAATTTGATCAATTCAACAAGGTTTTGATGATTCAGGAGTGGATGATGAAGATCTGACATTAGAAGCCGCAAGCCGGCGAATTTATGTATCTATGCTGATATTGTGTTCATATTGTTCCAGTGGGACTTGATCCAGTCAACAGGATTTGTATGGTTAGCTTCTCTCAACCAAAATAAAGATTATGATGCAACTTCTTTGTGTCTTTATTCTCAATGCTAATGACACATACTGTGTATGCACTCGCAGCATTAACAAAAGACAGAGCATGTGAACATTATTTGGGGATAATCAGAAGAAGAAAAAAAAAAAGGTCACACATTGCCAAAATTATTCACACAATCAAGACAAACAGTAGATATACTGTTTGTAACTCGGGTATCATTTTCTGTGAACACAATAAATGGACTGTATTTACAAAGAAGGTGAAGGGATGGTACAGTGGATATAAAAAGTCTACACACCCCTGTTCAATTGCGGAGGCTTGTGTGCACTGCAGATCACAATACTACTACACGAGTACACAAATCTGATACTTTTGGGGTAAATTGATGAGGTTTTTTTTTAAAGGATAAAATTAAGATAAAAATTGAGCACAAGTACACCGGCCCCCTGCTTCCCTGAAATGTTTCTACAGTTTCAAAGATACGGGGAAGGGAATGTCTGCTTGTACTCGACCAAGATTGGTGTGCCAAAGCAAACCATTAACCTTCACAGCTGAAAGGGGAATTCAACCCCCCAAATATTTTTGACTAATATGTTCTATGCAGCCCCACTGGCCTAAATATGGTATTCTGGTTAATATTGCGTTAGTGGAATATGAGTTATGAAGCAAAATCCAGACATTTGTATCCATCACAGGAGCCGGCTATTTTGCCACTTGCTGTGGACAGAAGATGACATAGATGCTCAGGCAACAAACCAATCACAGCTCAACTGTTTTCTGAAGCTGAGCTGTGATTGGTTGTTACCTGAGCCCCGATCAACTGTAATGTCATCTTCAGTCCACAGGAAGTGGCAAAATGGCCACCTCCTGAGATGGATACAAATGTCTGGATTTTGCTTTATAACTCATATTCCACAAATATATTAATCGGAATATCATGTTTAGACTAGTGAGGTCACATCTAACATAACATCAAGAAAGGTTGATTAAGGTCCTCCTGTTAGCATAGAGAAGAGTTTCCCAACTTTTACTGAGCGAAGGCACACATTCCACATCAGAAAAAAAAGAATCTCATGGCCCACCACTTAGTAAAACTATTCACAAAAAGTGGTTAACCTGGTTAATTATGTAACTTCTGCCATCTAGTGGAAGAGCATTTGATTGTTATGCCTGTTACGATGGCATAAACCAAAAATTTAAAAACCTCAATATTAGGAAAATGATCATGATAATTGCATTTATTTATCAAAACGTTTGTACAAAATGGCAACATTCTGCTATTTTTGGATGTAGTCCAGCCATGGATCTTTGACAAATGAGATCTGTGCTGACGAAAGTTGTTTTTGTGGTCTTTTGTTTATGTGGCAAACTTCTTCTGTTGTACAGGTGCAGGCAGCTGAGACTGGATGTCCAGCAGGGGGCGCTCCACCACAACTAGGGACTGGTCATCCAGCAGAGTCAAACTCAAGATGGGCTGTGGGAGCAAAGTGTGAAAGTCAATAGTGCTACTTTTGATTCATGAAACTCTATACCAAGATGACTTTACTGTTGTTGATATTATGGTCCATCAATACTGCTCACTACTTTAAATACTCAGAACCACCAACTCTGTGATCAGGCTGCTCTGTATATCACCTAAGTAATCTGTTCATACTTCTCTTCAGTCCAAAAATCTCTGAGAGTCTTAAGTGTCTCACACACCTGCCTAAAAACATGCGGAAATTGTACATTCCAAACAGTGAAATGCATTATTGTTTCAGCTGAGTCATTGGGAAGATTTAAAAATAACTCACTTCCCTTTTTAGCGAGGCCATTCAAAATTAGATTTGAGTTTTTTAATCTTTGAAGAATAATGTTTATTCTATAGGTTGTTTTCATTTCTGTTAACTCCCACTTTTACTTGTTGAATTTTGAGCACCCAAACTGGGTCTTTGTGAAATGCGCTCAAACACAAACCCCAATTTCAATAAAGTTGGGACGCTGTGTAAAATGTTAATAAAAACTAGACTATGTGCAATTTCTGCAGAAATTGTGTGGGAATGCTGAAAGCTAATAGCTGAATGCTTATGAAGTAAATTGAAAGATAAATTATGTGAAAATTACAATGTATTAATTGTTGTTGAAAGATAAATGAATAAAAAGATCACTTGAACCCAAGAGGTGTGACATTTTGAAAAGCCAGTTGAAATTTATATGGAAAAGTGTTAACTGAAAGTACCGTCCATTCGTTTAGATGGAAAAGTGGAACTATTGATATCCAGTAGACAAATGCAAAAAAATTAAATAAAAATAGCACCACCTAGGCATGCAGTACCCACCATTCCTTTAGATGGAAAAGTGGAACGAATGATATCTAATAGAAAAATGCCATACACACACACAAACACTCAATAGCGCCACCTAGGCATGCAGTACCCTCCATTCAATTAGATGGAAGCTATGATAGTCAGTTGGTATACATGTATATCCTTAGCATAATTGCCATGGATATATTTGCAATGTACAGTTAGAGGTGAGATGCGAACCGGCAACCTCCTGGTTTCTAGACAAAGCACTTTCCCAACTGCGCCACTGAGCAGTATCAGAGTGCCGCTAATGATGATCAGTTGAGCAATTTGTATGGAAGTGGGCGTGAAAAGTAGGACTTCCAAAAAGTCCAATGTTATTTTCGTTGAAAATGAACGGGGAAAAGTTGATATTTAATGTTAAATTGTGTGAATACTGTAAGTAATGTGGAATCAGACGATAAATACCTCGGAAGGCGTGAATTTTTGAAGCAAGTTGAAATTTGAACAGTGTAAATCGGAAGTACTACGTTGGAGTTTTTTCTCAGCGAAAAAAAAAAAATCACAAAAGCTGCTTTTCCACCAACAAGCCCAGGATCTTTGAGTTCTGGGTAAAAGGAGTTATTGGTTGTAAAAGTTCCACAGGGAATTTAGAATTTATGTTTCCACAACGTCTTAAGAGTTCTCGGTAATTAATTCAAATGAGTTTGATAACGTATGAGTTTGACAAGCCCTCCATAAGTGCAGTCCGCCCCCTCAAAGCTCCAGCCAGGCTCAGCAAGACCCTGCTGCTGAGATAGTACTCGGATGCCCCCTGGGGAATTTAATTACCTCGGAAATTGTTGGTGGTGGAAAAGCCCCCATAAACATATGTTTAGCAAATCCTTTCCAACTTATATTCAATTGAAGACAATACAAAGCCATGATATGTAATGTTCAAACATGAAATGTTTTTGCCCAACAGTGGCATTTATCACTGGGTGATATCGCCTTCCTTTTTAACACACAAATAATGTTTGGAAACTGAGGACACCAACTGCTGAAGCTTTACAGGCCGCCAATCTTTTACTACGAAGCTACGTTGTTGTAGCACGTGAATAATGTGGCTTGGCATCGTCTGCTAACATAAGTAGGGACATCTCTGAAAAAGATGTTGCTTGCCATTGCTTTCAGCATTAATGGTGCTCTCACAGAGCTGCAAGTTACCCAAGCCATGGAAACTGCTGACACCCCCCCCCCCATACAATCACAGATTCTGACTTTTGAACTTTGCACTCATAAGAAAAATAATAATAATAATAAAAAATCCCAATGGCCCGTTTCCTCTTTGGCCCCAAAAAACAAAGTCCATGATTTCAAAAAACAATTTGAAATGTGGACTCGTCAGACCACAGCACATTTTTCCAATCAGCTTTCAGATAAGCTTGGGCCCAGAGAAGCCGGCGGCGTTTTCTGGGTGTTTTTTCTTTGATGTAGGAAAGCCCACATACAAGACCAGCCTCCGTGTCAACAGTCACGCCGTTCTCATAAGCAGGTTTGGGGAGCCCAACAAGTGGATAAATAGTCACAAGTAACTCAATGGGCCACCTTTCGCGATACTGCGAGAAAACAAAGTAATCAGCGCTGCCATTAGTTTTATGTTATGTTGACAAGTGAAGAGCAAGTTGCCATTTATTCAAGTGTTAGCTTTCACTAACGAAGCAACTCGGAGGGAATGGATGGCAAAGTGGTGAACGTATTCACCAGAGGACAATATTCACTTTATATAACATAGCACAATAAACAGCGAGTGTGGGCTGTCAAAGTCATCCCGACTGCTGCCATTTATTATGCCAAGTTCAAGTGCGCCATGTAAGGCGGTCACTACCGATTATTGTATCGATTAACTCATTCACTCCCAGCCATTTTCACTGAAGCAACCCCCTTCGCTCCCGGCTGTTTTACTGGATTTTGACTAACTTTGCAAGGCCTGCAGAATATTGTGTTCTATTGCTATAAAACATAGAACCTACCAAAAGAAAGATTAGAGTCTCTTCTTTCATCAGGAAAAAAAGTACATTTGTATCTGTTTCTGTTTTGCAGCAATTAGCATTAGAATATAGCTAAGTTTTCATCATTATTCACAAACCTGTTGAAAACAGTGGGGAAAAGAGCTTGTTGCAACATGGCCCTGGTTGATCTCCTCTACTGCTGGCCGTTTTTTGTAATAACTACCATTGCTTTAAGCGACCTCTTCAAGTCAGAGGCTAAATCAAAGCCTTCTGTATGCTCTAGCATAAAAAAAAAACATTAAAAAACATATGAATACGTTTTTGGGACCATGGCAATATTTAAAAAAAAAAAATTAAATCTCGCATTAAAGTAACTTTTTTGAAACAAATTCAATCACCGGTTCGGTCATTGTTGTCCAAATTAAAAGTAAATGTTTGCAAATGTCTTATTTTGACATACCCACCTCCCCCGCGCCCTAAATATTCAAATCTGTCTGATTCTTGTCGGTCATCTATTATGTTTTCAAAACAGCGAATTTCGCCGAAAGGGGAGTGACTTTCATGCTTGAAGCATCATAGGGGTACCTGAAAGGTTTTGCAAATCTTGAACGAGTGGCTGTGTCTTATCCGCTCAGGCTCGGGAAGACTCCGTAGCGTCATCTGATTGGAGAGCTGAGACTTTGCTTCAGGGAAGGGCTATGTGCGGAAGACAAAAAGACCCCATTAACCAAATTTCACTCTTCACAATACAAGGCAACCAAAGTGGACTTCGGGTCTCTTCACACACCAGGCTCTTGTCGATGATGCAGAACATAAACGTATCGTGCAGGAGAACATGAGCTGAGTTCTTGGGGTTGAAGGTGACGTGGGTGATGGGCGTGTCCCTCCGCAGCCACAGAGGGTGCAGCCCTTGTTTCTGCAGCTTGCGACTCCAATCGGTGTATTCCTTTTGCACTAGCGAGAACTCAAATATCTGGATAGCACAGATGCGCACACAGACCGGCAGTTGAAACGAGTACACGATTAATGTTGGGCGTTGTAAGACAGACATGAAAATAGTTAACCGAGGCGTTCACCTGCTGATCAGCGTGCACTGTGATGAGGTTTCTGGTGGTTGGGTGGATGGCCAAGGCGGTAGGACACGACCCGTACACTGGCACCGTGCAGTGAAGCTACGTGCACACACAAATAGGTTCAAATGGTGCACACACTGACACACCTTTCGCGTGCAAAGGAAACAAATCTCAAATCACCTTGCGTTTTTGAAGGTTATAAACGAGGATCTCACAGCCTGTGTTGGCTGTAACGAGCCAGTTGCCATCGTCACTCGCATGCAACAGGTGGATAGGCTGTCTGGAAGCTGAAGCACACAAACATACATGCTCGTTATGACTCGATGTGCTCTTTTTACGATTATATGACGCAACCCCTATCAAATGGAACATTTAAAAAACTAACGTTTTTTTATTTGTACATATTTACTTGTTTTGGGCTTCATTATGACACATTTATGAAGACAAATGTGTGATCCCAATACAGGAACGGCTGAAACGGTTCCAAGTCCACAACTAACATTAAACACACGTTGATTGATTCGATTGTAAGTAAAAATGCAGTCAACAGACACACATTTTAGCAACGACATACCAACAGACCAGGCCCACCTTTTAAAGCAGACGCACATTTACAGTTAGTTACTATTGTGTAGAATGTGTGTGGATGGTGACCCCGAGTGGACAAAAAAGAAAAAGAAAAAAAGAGCTGCACCTCGCATGCATATGTGATACAGTATAAACATGACGCTTTACAACATACAGAAATATTATAATGATTATTTGGTCACAATTTAGTGTATTTCATCTATTGCTGGGGTCGTCTGGAATGTATAGGATTACTGCAACTCAAACGCCAGTTTTCGGACTCACCTGACTGAGGTTTGAGGGTGTGAACGTATTTGCACTCTGACTGGCTGAGGGAAACCACGACGACTGATGACTGGCTGCAGGATGCAAAGAGTTTGGAGGAATCTGAGGAAAAGCAGAGCTGCTGGGCTGCGTGAAGGATCTTCGGCACTTTAGAAACCTACGGTGAGTTCAAAAAAAAAAGAAAAGAGTATGCAATGACATGCATACGAAACACACATTGGACATAAGTAAAAAATCCCATTTGTCACGTCAGCAAGGAAATGCGCACCTTCGTGATGCTGATGTTGTTGTTGTTTGTCTGTAGCCTGTAAAGACGAATGCTGGAGAGAGTCGAGTACGCCAGCCACTCCCCGCATGGAGACAGAGCACTGTACCAGATATGATCGTCGCCCTGCACACACACACATCACAGCTGATCACTACAGTCGGATTAGCTAACAACAAAATTCTGCGAAGGTCCCGTACAGAATTCAACTCCGCTCAATTATATTTATAAAAGCACCTTCAACAACAATGGCTGCATACAAAGTGCTGTACATGGAGTAAAAATCAGTCATGCAATAAAGACAAGTAAAACAAAATAAATTAAAAGAATGAATATAATAAGCAGGTCAGTTGATAAGTAAATAAAATAACACAAGATAAATGAATGAATGAATGTAAGTATATCGGGAAAATCATTTGTTGACCCATTGGACATTGCTGATTTTCATTGTCATTAAACTTGAGAGCACAAACCTTCCTCTTCAGATGAATCAGTTTCTCTGGTTTCCTCTTCACAGGTAGACTGTCACCAGGCTTCCCTGATAACAAACAGTGATTACATCATAGTAGGTGCAACATAAAGTAGTACTTTAAAGGCAATATTCATAGTTGGTGACGCACTTTAAAGGCAAAGTTAGGCTTGTCAGTTTTTATAGGTGCAAAGCAACTGCTTTGTCGTAAACTTTATTATTCTGCGGAGTAGACGCGTGACTAGCGGCTATATTGCAAGTTTCACATTGCTGTTTGTTTACCACTTTTTATACTTTAGTATGCGAAATGAGCAGCGGTATCAAATTTGGTGTGTTATTATCTTCTCACCATGGCCCTCGCTCTCCCCGAGTCTCCACAGCTCGAGATGATCGGGGAACTGGAAAAGCAGCAGCCCCGACTTCTTAGCGTAACACACCATACTCCTCTACGTGGAAGATAAACAGATGGACACTTGGTGGATATTGTATGTTCAGTGTTTTGCTAATTGGCAAAAAAAATATTTAAATGATAAGCGTTCATGTGGCTAATTGAATCTACCGAATCAGTCCTTAATTCCCTGATTATTGAAATAGAGTACTCACGTGTGGGAACATTATTTTACGTAGAGCTGACTCTTGGGTGTTCTTCTCCACCTTATCCAGCAGGGGGCGTACTACCAGCTGTGTATCCATGCCTGACAATGGAGATGCCTTTTTGTATTAATAACGTGTATGTTCATAATTGTTCAATAAAAAGTTATATGTAGGGGGGGGGGGTGAAGGGAGACGCCATGAAAACCTTGAACCTACTTTTTATGTCAAGTTCATAACTTTATACCAAGTTTCAGTTCACAGGTGGATTATCATGGCTCATTATGCAAATTTCAAACAGCAATACACTGTGGGCTTCCCACGTGTTCATGCAAACTTAGTCTCCGTATTTAATAGATTAAAGTTCAATTTGGGAGAGTATTGTTGGGTTCCATTCAGGTCTATGAAGAATGGTAAAAAATAGCTAGCTAGCCGATCCAATCTCAATTAACTACCGTATGTTGGCGTGGTCTATTAGTAAAATATTCTGAGAAAAAGCTTCACACAGAAATCAGCCCAACCATTTAAAACTGACCTCCAGAAACAACAGAATTCTCAGTGTGAACCAGTGCCCTCACGTCATGGGAATGGTTTTTAAAGGTTCTAGTTCGGACCCAGTCCTTGTCTTGTTGGTTGACGGTGCGGGAAAGAAACTGGAACTGGACCACAGTGCCTTCTGATGTTCCGGCTATGAGGCTGCTTTCATCCTGTGAATAATAGCAATGTTTAAAACATGCTGCAATCTAGCATCTTCACTACAAAATTTGGCATTGCTGTTCAGAAAAAATACGGTGAATATAAAACCCTTCTCTCCATTGCAGGTTCATGGTTTGCAGTCCCAGTATTTAGCATTTTTTGTAAGAGTTATTAATTTTGTATTTTCGCTATTTGACGGCATTTTACAGCATTGTTTGGAGTTTAAATCCCGCATCATGATAAAATACCCGGACCTACTAATTCAGCCAATCAGAACGTCGCTATCGTTTTGTCAGCCGCTGATTTATCATTCGACGCCTGGTGTGCTGTAATGTAATGTAATATTAGCGGAATGGGATCCTGACACGGGTCGTGTACTGCAGTTCCAAAACGGCATTGGTGGAGCCACCCAAGCATACAAAAGAAGAAACACAGCCAGCCAGCAACTGTCCTTTAACAAGTGTGCAACAATAAACAAGAAGTCATCGATGCAGAAGGGCTGTGACCATTTTAATACACAGCTGCACTGCCGTGCTCAAACAGGGCGAGCGACACCTTTATTTCGGTTTTGAAACAGGAATGCACTATATCATAGCGGTTTCATCCCCATCATTGTCATCTGCTGGTGTGAGACGAGTACACAAGATTTTAAGTTGTTAAATTTAAGTGCAGACCTTTTTAATATTCTGCACTTGCCGAGCCTGATGTGTGTGCAATGAGCTTTCATGCATGTTTAAACCATCAAAATCAGCATTACTGTAATTTTACATGGCAAACAGCGCATTGCCACGGCAACAGCATTATAAAAAGCTTGCTTATACTTTTCCATCTTGAATATCTTTACATGAAACACATCTACCGTTTCAAGTTCAAAATCTCTAATTAGGAGTTCTTTAAAATATGACCTCTATAAGAAGCCCAAAACGGGTCCAAACTTTAAAGAAAATTCAAAATGGTGGATCTTCTGTTAGATTAAGTATAAGCCTCCAAGATATTTTTTTGTTTATTGCATGTACATTTTTGAAGAATTTTGCAGGTCTTCGGTTGTTAGATATGCCTTCAATTTCTCGTAGCTTTTCGTCAAATCTAAAACTGGGGCTGCGTCATTGGAATTTTCTTGTGGGCAAGACTGTGCCTTTTTCTTCTTAACCGTACAATAAACTAATTAAATATTGATTGTTTTGCCAGGTGTGATGTGTGTGCAGTTTCATGTCCTCATGCATGTTTAGACCATCTAAAATCAGCATCATTTTTCTAGGCAAACAGTGATTTGCCATTGCAGCAGTCAACCCAATACATTTTCTTTGCTTTTGCTTTTCATCTTGGTCATCTTCAGATGAAACACTCAAAATTTGAAGACAATCGGATTAAGTCTGTAGGAGTAAACCCCAAAATTTTGCCAAATTGAAAATAAATTTGCTCGATTTAGCATATGGCTCCAAGAGACAATTTTTTGTTGTACGTCTTGCATTTGCCTTCAACTACTTTGAAATGTATAACTGGGGCTGCTTCGTTAAGCCTTCCTAGGGTGTGCTACTGAGAGATGTCTTTGCACAATGCACAATGAACTAATAGATTATTGGTTACTTTGCCAGGAATGATGTGTGTGGAAAAATTTCATACGTTTTCACAAATGTTGAGACCATTGAAAGTGATCTGAATGCAATATTATAAGTGAGTTATCCCAAATGCACCTTATTTTTTGAAATTCTGATTTTGGTAACTTTACTCCGCAGTCTTTTGATACAATGCTCTGAACTGCACTTTGCACATGTAGTTCAGTTTATTTTGACTAAAATGATAATGTGCTTTTTGAAGGTTGCATTTTAAAATGTGTGGCTGATGTGCTGCTTCAAGTAGTCGTCCACTTGCCTGGGATAGAGAAAGAGCAAGCACGTCCCACTTGGTGACTAGATGAGTGTGGACGAGTGTTCCTGTAATTCCGTCCCACAACTGGACCTTTCCAGCAGAATCCCCACTGATGATTGTGTGATTGGATAAGAAGACGACACTCCAGACCACAACCTCTCTGCTCTTGGATGTTCCTACACCTCTATCAACAAGCATTCTGTGCATGCTGTGACCTAAAATTGGCATAATCACACAAAAAAAGCCAAGTTTTCATTAGTGTATCGAGTGTGTAACTGTTTGGTATAAATCGATGTTGGGTTTGCATCAATTTACCAGTCTCAACATCAAATATTCGGATCATGTCCATCATGCCAGCAGCAAGTAGAGCACCAGAGGGATGCCAGGAAAGACTGATGATACGACCTACAAGATCACAGGAACAGAGATGTCACAATGGGTGTAAGTTATCGCATCAAGACAATTACTGCTTGGCTCTGTGTGCAGAATTACACAAAAACTATTAACAGAATTTCTCCAAAAAAAGTATAAACTTCTTACTTTTCTGCCTGTCAAAGTTCCTCTGAAACTCAATCCTGTCCTCCAGTATTTCAAATATCTTCACCGTCCTATCTTCACATCCAACCTGATACAGAAATATGCACCATTACTCCGAATTAAAACATTTACACATCAATTCATCAGAGTGAAAAAACAGGTGCAAAAGAAAGGAGTGGCCATTTCGTCATTTCTTTTTCTTAAGTCTCGGCAGAGGACTTACCGCCATCAGTTTTCCCTTGCTGTTGCAGCTGATTGCCCAGATGGGTCCCCCGTAGGCATCCACAGTGAACTTGGGCTGCAAGTTCTCCAGGTCATACTCTGTGATCTCTCCACGCAAACCAGCACTGAAGAGACGCTGACCCACCCAGCACAAAGCCTCAATGTCTGTGCCATCCCGACCAGGGATCACCTGTAGCAAAATAGTGGAAATGGTCGCTGTACAAGTGTACAATTGTATGCGTGCCGTGTACACAGAACAGTTAAAAAAGCAAACAGAATTTTCAGATCCAGAAGGCAACCATCAGTTTTAGTATGCTGCAACGGGATAAGCCAGTTTCATTTCATTTATACAGCTCACGGTTAAACTTGAACTGACTCTTAAATGGAAGGAGGTGCCCTTTGCATGTGCTTTAATAATTTGACACAAATTCGTAAAATAGCACAAATCCAAATTAATAATTATGATTAGGGCTGAAACAAACTATCAATTATTAATACTAATTAACTATGATTAATTTACGAGTTTCAGACAATGTGCAAAAATTTCCAAAGTAAAAGCACGTTAGCCAAAAATAACTAGTCTTCTTACTTTTATTTGCTGTTGAGAGGCTATGAATTTTGGACAATTTCAAGTTGAACAAACTTTTAATGCGCACATCTAATTATGATTGTTACAAATTAGTTCTTAACTTGCATTCCTGAACAGAAAGTACTTGCACTTCTTGACAGAAGCATTAGTTTTAATTGAATCCTTAAATGCCATTGAATCACTTTATAAAGCTGCTTTATTAATACTGTAGAACAAACTGGGGGGGGGGGGGGGGGGACTTGACACATCTGTTGTCATGGACGTGTAATTATGCGACATTTCTTTCACTGGATACTGTGGAATGGATGAATGGGAGCGTCTTACCTTCTCTTGAAAGTAGTTGTCAGTGAAGTTAAAGACCTCCACACTTCCATCCGCCCGAGCTACTGCAAGCCTCTCAGTGCGGCTGTTGAACGCCATGGCTCGGATTGCGCTGGGCATGTAGTCGAAGAAACGAACCCGGTGCACCTTAAACTCACCCATTTTCTCCAAAAGGTAGAAGAAACACGCTCAGGTGGCTTCCCAACACGAGTAGATGAGCCTGACAAACACGTGATTTTGCTACGTGCTAGCGAGTCGAAGCTAACATGTCAAACAAAAGCGCGTGCAAGGTGGCCGGAAGAACACGTTAAAGATGCTAAACAATGGGACACCTCAATACAAGAGCCAACCTTAGCACGTTGTAGTAGAGGCTCGCATAACTTTTAAGAAATTTACACACGCTGGAAAACATAAGCAGCCACGTTGAGGACCTCCGACCCGGAACTGAAAACGAGCACACCTCCTACTAACCGGAACTACGTCATTAGTCGTGGACCCAACGTCTTCAGTTGGCGGGAAACCTGACCGTCAACTCCATCATGTGTAAACACCGAAAGTCTGAAGTTTGTTTTTGTCTTTACTGTATGTAACTTAGCTACGTTTATTTTGAATGTCTCCACGGTCTATTGGTCGTTCTTGCTTTGTTAAGTATTGAGTGCGAGTGTCCATAATGGTTCAAATAGTCATAAGGTAAGACGCGAATTGAACTGATCAGTTGTCACATAATTGTACAGTAATTTCGTAGAATTACGTGTAATACTGATAGTACTTGTCAATATTTATTAATATGGTAGATGGCTGTCTTTTTAGGGGAAGTGTTGATGGCAGCAGTCCTCCGGAGTGGCTGTTGATCGAGCTGCAGGGAGAGATGATATCCAGACACAACTCTGGAATGACAGGAAATGTGATGGGAGACCTGCTCTACACTAAAGAGGTCATTATAAACAATGAACAGTAATGTAAAACATAATAACAGAAGATGGCTTACCTATTATACTTTTGCTGACATTGACCATTTCAAGCATCCCAGCTTTTCCAATATTTAAATTCCCTTAGTTTATTTTGGAAGAAACTCCTAAGCATTTCGGAACCAGAATTGTGATGGCTCCGTCAACGCAAGCTGTCACACATGCTACAAATAAATTTCCGGGCTGTTTGTTTCCTGCAATTGGCTTTTCTCCTGCACAGCTTGTTTCTGCACTGTTTGATTAAATCAGAGCTGCTTAATGTCCACTGTCCTCTGTTGTCGATCTTTCATCAGTACGTTGTTTTTTCTTTTTCCAACAGGGGTTGCCTGTGTTAATTGTAGGACATCACATATTGTACGGGAAGCAGGTCAAATTGGAGAAACCCTTTGCTGTCCTTACTAAGCATCCTGCCCAATCACAGGAGGTTATCGGCAACACCGACAACCACGATGCCTCTCAGGTTGCCATGGAAACAGAGCCGCATGGATCCACCTCCTACTCGGTGTCTGCTCTCATCAAGAGAAAACTTATCTTCAAGACGCGACCCAGACCCATCATCACTAATGTACCCAAGAAAGTATAGTGTGCGGCTGGACTGTGGTAACAATCTGTAAACAGGTATTATGGTACTGGCATTCAGCATTCATGTTTTGAAAAAGCGATTCATTATTAAAGCATTCAAGCCAGTAGAAGTGTAATCTCTCTCTGTATCGCTCGCTCGCCCTCTCAATCATGGAAACGTTGTCCAAAGAAGGCTCTTGCCAAGAGCTGAATTTAGGTTTAATCAGTGTATTGACTTTCCTGTTACTCACCCTGCTGTTTCCTTGGCAACGGGGGGGGGGGGGGGGGGGGGGCATCATCCATTTTCTGTATTACTTGTCATCATTACTGCCAGTCATTCAAAGGCAAGAAGAGAAGAAATGACCAAAAAAAAATTGATTGTATTGAGTGTTCTTACTGATTTGAATGAAAAATAGTGTATGAATCAATTTGGAACCATTATTTACACACAATAAAAGCACAGTCAATCCAGAACAGCAAAATTTGACATTGTTGTTGAATAACCTCCTTTTCAACCTTAGCTTCATCATCTTGTCAACAGTAAGTTGCTACACGGAATACTGAAAGAAATACAATCATGGAAACAAATATGAATGAATGGCTGCATTGTGTCATAGGCAGAACACATTTTATTGAGTGAGAAACATTCCAGTGATTTCCTGAGATCATCAAACAGGACAGATTTGACAGCCAAAATTGTCACGATCGTTTTGCTTGGATGACAAGAAAAAATAAAGAGCTAAACAGCAAAAATTAGGTTCCCAATTGTCACGTAGAAATATCTTTGGTCATCAGTTACAGTTGGATACATTTTTGTTCTACATTTACTGTCAAAGGTCAAGAGAACAATGCCCTTTCGTCAAAATATTGCTTGCTAACTAGATGATGCTTTGGCGCATGCATCCACAATGTGGCGTCATATAAAAATCTGAATCACTAAGCTAAAACCTCATCAGACCATAACAAAATGGGAAATAGATATACAGCAGTAAGTTCATTAAAACGATAAAAAAATTAGAAATGGCAACAGCACCAAAACGAGATGATGGCCTTGCCTTTTGATTAGCCACTCTTTCCAGGAAATGTCATTTGATCAAAGTTGAGACTGAAGGACAGGCCAACACTTACACAGCCACTCGGTCACATTTTCTGCGCTTTTAACATCATCCACCCACTCTGTGTGTTGGTTGGAGCAGTCTCCGTCAGGATATAACCACTATACCTCTACAGTGGTTGGGTTTGGTCCATCGTCTTGGGTCTTTGTCTGTCCACCACCACACCCAAGCCCCCAGGCTGTGAATTTCCAGTAAGACTCAGCATTCCTTGTTCTGTACAATTGAGCATTGTTAAGTTTAAATGATGCCTGCTCCGTACATTCATCAGCACCAAGAACATTTGAGACATTTTCATTGTGGTTGCCCGCTGCTTTATTAGCAGTATTTTGTTACAATAACAAACCCATAGTGCCAATTTCATTAATTGCCTAAGGAAACATCAGGAGTCTTAGGAGAAATGTGAAACAAAATAGGAGAGCTGTTGATTTATAGAGTGGATAACAAATCGTATGACCCGTGGTGTTTTGTGCAATTTGCTGTTTGGAATCAGTAAGGGAACACATTTATATGCAGTTAAATCCCAAGTTAATCACACCATGGACAATTTCCAGACAACCATTTTCTGTTCAATGAATAAAAATGTTTCTCTTTGTTGTTGTTGTTCTTCTTCTTCTTTTCTTCTTCTCTTCCTCCTCCTCCTTCTTTCTTCTTCTTCTTCTTCTTCACCTCTTTCCGCATTATTCATCCTTATAAATGTCAGTACAGGCATATCCATTAAATTGACATTTGATGATATACTCCAGAATGTATTATGCTGAGAATTATCAGTACCGTTTCTGTAAAATAAATAAATAAATGGAAATAGTTAATTTTTTTAAATCACTGTGTCTGAAACCATTTATTACAGTTTTTGGTTTCTTTGGTCATTTCCAGCTGAAAGATACACCTTACTTGAAGCATCTGACATAACACAGCTTCGATCTTCTTTGCTGTCTCTCTTAATTAACTTTACATTCTCATCTCTTGTTTACTCTGCAGGTTTTGTAGTTAAGTTTAAAAAAAAAAAGTTTAAATCTAAAATCTGACCAACCAAACTTTACAAACACATACAGTAGTTCCATTTGATGAATTCTTTGCGCTAAACAAATTCATTAGCGCCATTCTGGACCGCTTTCTTGTGGTTGCACAGTTAACTTGTACCCATGAACTACATGATATTCAAAAATGAACACTGGTTGCCTCTATTCAGTGCAAGCAATGTCATCTTCATGGATGCAGTCATCTCACACACTCCGGATCTGTTCCCTACTGCTTGGATTTCACATCCCACCTTTTTTTTTTCTTTTTCTTTTTTTTTAGCACCGGCAGTACAGACATGACTGTACATTTGCTTCTGCAGTTCACAAAGGTGTGAGGATGCAGCAGTTGAGCTTCACGTCATTGACCTGTGGAGTTTTCTTGGAGCAGTTTTATGCCTCCGCATATGGCAGGTGATATTGCTCCTCCCGCTTGTTGCACCGTTTGGCCACAATTGCAAGGTAAAGAACCAGCAGAATGAGCCAGTAGCAGGCATACAGTATTGTCCCTGCTATCAACAAGACCTTTTCGGATTCACTCAACGGCTGCCGCGTTTCGCAGTAAATTGTATACACCACGCCTCCGAGCAGCACCACCGTCCACACAGTCACAGGGACGGCACCGATCAGGTTCACCACGATCTTCCTGCGGCCCGAAGTTCCCCACCCTGCTTTGTTGATTGTGAGCAAGGCAAATATTTTGGCAGGGAGAAGGCTGGACATGTACAGCAGAGAATAGAGCGACATGAAGATCATGACCAGGCTGCCGCGCAAGAAACAAGCGTAGGTGGCCTTCAGCATGCCGACCAGCTGGACGGTCAACAAGAAGAGCAAAATGTTCCACAGCCTTCCACGGTAGAAGAGATGGATGACCGTGGCGACCAAGAAGAACGGGAAGAAGCCGGTGACCACAGATTCGTAGGTCATCCAGAGGCTGTGCTTGTGAAACCACAAAGCATTATAGAGCCACTCGCGGAAGTACGACTTACTCCAGCGAGTCTGCTGGTTGAGCCAACGCAGGTACTGGGTTGGCGTTTCAGTCTGACACTGCGATCGGGCTGTATATTTGGTCTTGAAGCCGAAGCTCAGCACTCGGTTGGTGAGGTGACGGTCATCGCCGAAGCTGCACTTGGAGCCCAGGAAGGTTTGATGGTACCAAGGCTCCAGGAAGCGCTGAAGAAGGGAGTTCCTGTACATCCCCAGAGGGCCGCTGATACACTGGACGCATCCGAAGTAGGACTGGCAGGCGCGCTCAATGTTAAACGCCATCCAGTAGCGCACGCTGCTGAGGAAGGAGATCCATGAGTCATACTTGTTCAGGATCTGTGAAAGGAAGACAAATAGGAAAGAACTGTTCGTGCTTTTCCAGGAGACATTTTAGAATTGAACTCTGACGGATGCTCTACCTGTACATCTCCTCCAACCCCGCCTACTGCCGCATCATCCTCAAAGATCTTCAACATCTCAATGGTACATGCTGGGTCCAGAACTGTGTCCGAATCGCACACCTAGAAAAGACACAACAGGCACATCCCAATGAGTGTCCCACATTGACTGGTACAGAATCTTCATGGCTCATGACATTCTCCATTAGCCAGAGAACAAAGGATGTAAAACAGCTAGCATTTGGAGGTTGTTAGTTCAGATATACCAGCCATCAATTTTTTCCAGACCACTTAACCTGCTTAGAGCATCCTTGGTAACGATGTTTCTAACATATAGTATGTTTTGTCGTTACGAAAGGCACACAATTGCACATGTTCCTGTTTGCAGGCCAAACACGGGAGTAAACAACTTTGTTACTGTTTTTAATTTGATTATTTTATATTTAAACCAAATGTTTTTTGTTTTTTCAACTCAAATATATACTGTAACTGCGTGTTTCTGACTTAACTCATTCGCTGCCATTGACGGCTATAGACGTCAAAAATGAATTTGAACTATTTCTATTTAAAACAAAATTCCCCCATTTTTGTTAACAAGAGTATGAAAACCTAGAATTTTTTTTGTACATTTTTTGATGAATTGTGAGTTAACTAGTGAAGTCATGTGATCAATTACGATTACAAATTGTAATCGCCTGATGCCCCTAATTTTTAATAGTCTTTTCTTTAAAAAAAAAAAGAAAACAAATTTAAATTAACTTTATTATTATACAAAACCAGAAAACAGGTGAGTCATGACCGTCCGCTACCTACTTCCTCAGCACAGGTGATGTCATCCTCAGTCGACACCAAGTAGGAAAAATTACTTTTTAAAGGTATTAATTGTAGGCTACATGAAAAATAATGAAGTTATCAAACTAAATCTGGACAAAATGATTAGCTTTTTATTGCTGAAAACGACTCAATGAGTCAAGTACCCCTTTAAGGGACCATTGTAAATAATAAGCTACAATATGACATGATTGCCTCCATCCATGAATTGGTAATTATGGCCATTTTATCAGGGCTCTTATTAGTGAGTGGCTCTTACCTGCACATAATCCACAGTGTCCCCCAGCGCTTTGAAGGCCGTGTACATCACCTCCCTCTTCCCCCCCCATTCCTGCATGATACAGGAAAATCGGCATCGTCCGACCAGCCGAGTCACTCGTAACGCCTCCTCCATGTGAACTGTGCTCCCTCCACCTACGACACCCCCTCCTCCGCTCCCATCGCTGTGGTAGTTTCCCTTCCAGACCATGCTGCCCGCCTGGTCAGCCCCACCCATCACCTCCTGGAAAATGTCCATCATGTAACGGTCCTCTGGTCTGTTCCCATCCACCACCAGCACTACTTTTAGTCCTGGGAAAGAAATCCGTCTGATACTGCGCAGACACTTCCTTAAGTAGTCTGGGTCCTCCTGGTAGGCGGCGATGCAGAGGGCCACAGAGCGGCGGAGATGTTGAGGGCGGGTGGGGATCTTCATCCCACGATGTTCCAGAAAGGCGAAAAGGCTCTGGAGGAGAAGATGGAGGGAGAGGAAGGCGCCATAGAGGCCGAAGGAAAGGTGGTGCTGCTCAGTTTGGATGAACTGGTAACCTGTATTAGCGCAAGAACAAAGTCAACTCAAACAGTGGAATATGTACTTGAAAAATAATAACCGCGATGAACAAGCGGACCTGTGATGTAGGCCAGCAGGATAGTGAAGAGGACCACCGCTGCAAAAAGGGTGGTGACCACGATGTTCACCGCATTCCTGCAGCAAGAGGTCATCTGAGGGGGCATCGCGTAAAGTCAAGGTTTGAATAAGAGTGTAAATGGAGAACAAGAGAAGGTGGGAAGAAATAATAACACATAGATAACTACTTTTATCTGCTGTTGCAAAATTCCAATTATTTTCCAAGTTGGAAACCAAATGATTAGGGTCTCATTGAAATCAACTGTATAGTTCACCTGTGTACATAAAGGCTATTTAAATGTTTCATATTGAAAAACGTAATTCATGATTAAAGTACTTCTGTCTTCATTATTTCTGAACATTTATCCAAACTTTTCATGGAATGGTTGTGGAAAAGTTGTAGGAATTGACTGGAAATGTTCTGCCCCTTTGACATTCTTGTCATCACCTTTGGCAAGCTTGAAAATTGTCGTTGACATTAGTACCTGACATCATGGAGTCCATGGACAAAAACATAGAGTGTGAACGTCACCGGAAAATATCAATAAAATTGCCATGGACGACTTCAATTGCTCCTTTTTTGCTACTCAGTCGACTACCTTTAGCTAACAAATGGGTTCTACTTGTGTGGAATGAAGAACAACTAAACAACTTGGACTTGGACTTTATATAAAATCTCATATGCTAGTAAGGATTCTCACATGGGAAGTTCCACTTTCCACTTCCACTTATAGCTTCAGTAATACTGCTACTATTTGTGTAATAGTAGTAAGACAAGTGAACAAATAATAATAATAATAATAACAATAATAATAATAATAATAATAATAATAATAATAATAATAATAATAATAATAATAATAATAATAATAATAATAATAATAATAATAATTTGGGGTGTTCGATTCGGCAATATATCGCGATATTACAGCACGCAATTCTCGAATCGATTCGATATGCGGTCGAATCAATTTTTAAACATCAATTTTTTATGGGAATATTCAACAAAACGTCTTACTTAGGGTTAGGGTTCACACATCAAGCATGGAAGAATGTTATATTAATGGAACATTAAGCCTTAATATTTTATTTCAATGCTGTTCAAATATGAAACAGACTGCAACAGATTGTTTGTTAAAATAAAATGGCTCACAGTTATAAGCCTAAAATTTCATATAAATAAATACAGTTTCGTACACATCTTACAGTGTACATGTGCAAGTTTACGGATGAGTATTTTCTAAATTTGAGTTTAAAAAAAATTGCAATAATCAATTTATAGATTTGTATCGGGATTAATCGGTATCGAATCGTGACCTATGAATCGTGATACGAATCGAATCACCAAGTACTAGGCAATTCACACCGCTATTAATAATAATAATAATAATAATAGTAATAGTAGTAGTA
Source organism: Leptonotus elevatus (assembly GCF_054856555.1). NCBI lineage: Eukaryota > Metazoa > Chordata > Actinopteri > Syngnathiformes > Syngnathidae > Leptonotus > Leptonotus elevatus. The sequence goes on along the minus strand of NC_141242.1, from coordinate 22,927,130 downwards.
GATTAAAGTACTACAACTAATACTGTTATTCTAACATAAAACTGCAGCCATTTTGTTTTGTTTCCTATTCAGACTGCCAATACATTTGATGATCACCATTAAGCTGTGAGTCGTCCCAGATCTCATTAAATTTCAAGATGAAATATGCAGCATATACTGTACATCAATTGCTCAATTTGTGGGGATTCAATTTGGGGATGAGAGTGTTGCGGGTTTGAAGCCTCTTGTGTATTAAAAAATAGAATTGGACCTGAATGCTGCACCGATGCCAGTTTGTTTTTTCTATATATATAAATTGGTCCCATCAAGTGAACACGTTCATGGATGCACACCATCAGTTGTTGCGCCTTTCATCTTCCTCCATCTCGCTCCGACGCCAGACATCTCTTAGTCAAGCACCTCCTAGCTGTCCTCATGAGACTAGAGTAGGATTTTGTGCAAATTGTAATGAAATGCTTTGAAAATGTCAGCTTGCACGGAGACAGTCTCTTCTAGTCCTGATTTTAAAAAAAAAGAAGAAAGATTTTAACTTTATCCCCCTCACGAGAATATCCTGGACCCTTTGTTGAGTGCAGGTCTTTTTGAGCTGATTAAAGGTCAGTCTGGGTGTGGCTGGTGTTCAGGACGGGTGTACCTGGAGGTACAATTCTCGCCTTTCATTCCTAACATTTCCTTCCAACTAACCCCCCATCAAAACGTCCCCACCAGACCTTGGCAGGAGACACAGCCCGATATTTATATCGTTACGTTCAGCTCTGGGAGGCCCATGTACACATGCATGTACCGCTAGTTGAGATGTATATTTACATATATCCCCACTAGAGTCTGTTATTATTGTGTATTTAAAAATATGTTTAGCAATTTGAATGAGGAAAAGATGTTTGCTCTAAATGGTGACATATAGGAGGGAGGGGATGGTCAAGATATGATCAATAGTTGAAGACAGGGTCAAAGGTCAATCCTACTCATGGGAATTGGATGGGGGAATTATGGGGAACCATTGTGGAGACCCAGTGATGAGGAAGAAAGAAAAGAGAAATGTTTTTTCATGACAGCTTCCTTTCTTTTTTAAATGTTTTAAGTAGTCAAATTAACAGTGCTTAACTTGTTTTTATGTAAGATGGTTAAGAATGTCAAAAGTTACTGACCAAAGATGTCAGTTGTTCAGTAACTAAAGTTTTTTTAATTTTATTTTTTTATTGCAACCCTTAAATCAATTATAGTATTTTAACTTCCAGGATGTCCTCCATGTTTTGTCTCCCCCAAATCTGGATATTTTTACTTTCAACTACTCTTAAATGTGCAGTGGCATCAGACCTATCCATACATATATAGTTTTTCTTTTTCTTTCTTTTTTTTTGATACCCTCGATGGACAATAAAAGCAGTATTGTGCTATTAACAAAACTATGCTGTGTGTATATATATATATACATTTTTTAAAAATCAAATTGAAATTTTTCATATGACATGATTAATTAGAGCCTTGAAAAAATCATCAATACATCATGACATCAGGATTTCTTATGCATGCCTGTTGTTTTTATTTTTTATTCATTTTTTGGCAATGGTTTACAGTATATAAAAAAAATTAAATTTATAATAGGAGTCAATGTGACCAAAATGGGCATTTTATAAAGAAACACTGCATAAATCTCCGTCTCCCACTTGCAATCATTTACAAATTACCGCATGGTGCCATTTTGAACCTCTACATGTCATAACAACCTGCTGACATATTTAGCTTCCTGTTGATGTTGTTTTTTTTTAATACCTTTTGGTAAATGAACTGCTTTTTTTTATATAGTGCTTTCTAACTGAAGCCTCACATTCACCCATACTCACATAGCAGTGATTGGATGCTGCTATGCCAGATCCACTGGGAGCAAATGGGGCTTCAGTGTCTTGCTCAAGGACACTTCGACATGGTCACCAGACAAACACCATACCACTGAGCCATGCTGCCCCTTTCGTTGCTATAACACATCAAATACATCAAGAAAGCCCAAAACTGAACTTTTTTTTTTGGTGGCACCACATGATAATACTGTACATAAAATTGGCACCATCGGATCCACGTATCCATCAGTGAACCTTGTGCAAATGTGCTACATTTGAGTAAATGTGCTCAGTGTGTATGTTTTATTTCCCCAGTACACATTACTGGCGTGCACACACCTTCAATAGAAGCATGTATATAGAAGAGAGTAGCACCTTAACAAGTGTACTCACTTACTCGCACGCACAGAAAAAAAAGAGCTGGTTTCTCTACCTCACGTTGGCCACTCAAACACGAACACACTCGGCTCTTTGTCCTGCGTTTTCTAACGCAACTTTAATTTCGCTTCCTTGAGCTTTTAAAAACTTTTCCATTCAGTGTCAGTCCCCTCAGAACATGTTTGCTCATGGATGAATACTCTCATTCATTCTCCTTCACAACGAACCCTCACAATTGAATTCAACTAATTATTGCTTTAAGAGTCCTGTTTAAATGCTAAACAAAAAAAAGAAGAAGAAGAGGAATTCATCTTTTCTCCTCTCCTAGTGGGGATCCATTTACATGACAAGGACACACTGCTGTCTCCTCATAGTAGGAAATTGAATGACTTCCTTACCTTCCTGATCCGGTGGACCCAGCGTCTTTGTCTCCCCCCAAAGATCTGTCCTCCTGGTCCGTGCGTCCAGCTGGGACGTCCTCTCCTTCCCTTAGCACAGCGCTCTCCTTGTTCGCTCCCCCTCCTTCCAGAAGCTCACACTACATCTTTATTCCAGCGTGCTCGCTTCATTCGCAGGATCCCAAAAATACTAAACCGCTGCGAGACCACTTCTGTGAGACAGCCCCCCGCCGACCACCTCCTCCTCCCTCCCTTTCTGTCTCCCGGGACGCTCTCTGATGAAGCCCTTGAAGATTGGATATGATCAGTCTTGCTCTTCTCCTAGTTCTCCATCCTGCCGGGCCCAATGGGAGGTCAAAGAGGTCAAGAAGGTTGAAGGTCGCCCATGCTTGAGCTCCAGCTCTCTCGCTGTCCCGAGTCGCAGTGTCAGCTCCACTTCCAACCTCCGGTGCGCAGATGAGACTCCATCCTATCTCCCACCGCCACCGTCCTGTCCTCGACTCTCTCTCCCCTCCCTCCCTCCCTCCCGTACCTCTTCTCTGAAGCTATACCTTGCCTTTCTCACTGCAATGCAGCCAGCGGAATCCGACAAGCCACGGGACTGTTTGGAGCCACCTCTCGCCTTCCCTCAAAGCATCTTTTATGGCCTTATTTATTCTTCCCGCCCTCTTTCCCTCCCCTGCTCGGAGGCTTAGCTGCAGGTTCCATGAAACAGCCTGCGTGTCTCAGTGGGATCGATATGAGGCTGTCCTTTAAAGACACCTCATTAAAATCCAGTAATAAAGAGTGTGTGTGTGTACATTTATGTTTATTTTATTGTAACTACTTAATATTCATAGCCTCCATGTTGACCTTTTGCTTGATGATTGGGGAACACATGGTGTGAGAGATTTGTTTCAGAATGAAACAAGAGTTTCATCATCTTTGGGACAATTACTAGGGAACTAAATTAGGCTCTTGTAACCAACATGGCCGTCGATCTGGGGGTTATAAAAGTATTTTGAAAATACCCGTAATCTGTGTTAAATCAGCGGCGTCCAAACTATAGCCCAGGTTCCATTTTAAATTAAGATAGCAGGCTTACTATACAATGCTAATGCATTGGTTCTGAATTTAGTGATGTAATTCAGCTTCTGCTCAAGGATGACTGATTTGGTGCCAAAGGCTGCCCCAAACGCCTAAAAAAATTAAAATAAAATCCCAAACTATTTGCCTTACCTTAACAGAAATCTGTAATGTATCAGTTATTAAAAATAAGAAATTAAAAAAAAATGTAATTACTTGACAGAGATTGGTTTAGGGGTGTCAGGCGATTACATATTTTAATCGTAATTAATCGCACAACTTCAATAGTTCGTAATATTAATCGCAATTTTTTTATTTGTTCTAAATGTACAATAAAATGTACAATAAAATATTTTTTCTAACGTTTCATACTGTTAACATAAAAGTGGAAACATTTTAAACTAATAGAAATATGGGTACATCATTGATACAGTAATTTCTTAATAATTCATAAAATTTAGTTAAAATTAAAAAGATGTACTGTACTATAAAAAACAAGTGCGATATTGATTTGTGTTGAGGTCATTTTTCTGCCACTAGATGGCATAATGGGGTAGATGCCACGGACTTCCGACTTCCGGGTTTTACACATCAGCGCCGTTTCCGGCCACTGCTGGCCGCGTTCCAACATCGCACCCCCACCCCTACGCCCCCTAACCGCGAGCTCCCGCTCATCGGCGGGAGGGCGTCTCGGCTATCTGAAATGCTTCGGACACTGAGACAGACACTACACACTCGCAGCCTCGCACCCGTCGACGGGAACGCGCAACCGAGGGTCACAAAGGCGGAAGCGCAAGTACTGGGACGCGGCCCACATGTCGCAAACCGGAAATGGAAACAAAGTTGATGGGTGGAAACCCAGAAGTCGGAAGTCCCGCCTCCTCCGTGGCATACAGTCCATTGCATTTATAAGACGGTGACAGCTCAGTGTATTTTCTTTTCATATTAAGAGCTATCTAATCTTTAACATGAAGTAACTTGTTAAAATTCGGTGCATTTTTTAAATCGTAAAATACAACTTGACCTCCACAAATATATGCATTATTCTTAAATTTATTACTGCAAAATTTTAAGGTGGATGTTGTCTGCTCGTTAATCAAATCGCGGGTTCAAAAAATTAGTGGCATTAAAGGAACTTTAAATTAACTCAAAATTAACACTAATTTTGACACCCCTACGTTTAATCAATTAAAGTCAGTTAATTCATTAATTAATTTGCCATGGTCTGAGTTTTGTTTGGATTGGTTTCGTTGGATTTTGTCATGTTTTCCTTGTGTCGATCTCTCATCAAGTTGTATCATGTCCATCTGTGCGTGCCAGTTTTTAGTTAAGTCTAGTTATTTCCCCGTATTTGTTGCACTTGTTTTGGACATTGTTGGTTTTATGTTTTTGGGATAACTCGTACCTTGTTTGCCATTTTGTTTTTGTTTAATCAAACCACATTTTTTTTAAGCATATTCCTGCTTCTCCTCCCTGCTTTCCCTTCTTCAACATGGAAAGTGTCAAGCTGGATGGAATACATTTCCCATGGAACACATGGAGATATAAACCAGAAATGGTCCACACCACTTGACATAAAGGAGTATTGATGCACTTATCCTGTTTTGAGGGGCGTCAACTTTGCATTTGAAGTATTTGTAACAACTGAATTCCTTTGAAGAATCATTTTAAATGACTTTGCAGAATTATCATATTGTAATTGGCCTTGTTTGTCCGACTGGATCTGAGTGAGGACTTGTTTGAAAATAAAATGTAATTCATTAGAAATGTCCTTAGGAGTTCGTGTCATACATTTATACTGATTTGGAAAGTGGGGGTGGCTGCTCTAAATAAACACGCCCAAATGACTTCTGGGGTTTGCACGGGGTTCGACCCATTAGGCATTCCTTCTTTTGTCCTTCATCATTCCTCTCATCCACCCAGCACGGTGTATGAAGCATGACCTCTCCTCTTCCCCCTCCGAGGGCAAACATGACAGACTTCAGTCTGGTTTCCATGGATATTCCTCTTAATACGGAGTCAAGGTATTACAGTGGAATGAGGCGCTTTACAAATGCAGCCTCTTTCAGTGTGGTGGCAGATTTAGGCCTCGCCAAGAATACAACTGATCCAGCATCTCAATCAAAGCTGTGTTTATTCTGGGGTTGTGTATATTGTTCTGTGGAGACTTCAAAGTGGAATGAGTCACTTGGTTTGGTGCGAGTACCACTTATTGTTTTCCATTTTCAAATAGTTAAATCCATGATGTTGACAAAAGTATTGGGACACGACTTTTTCACAACTCAAAAGGATATTTTGTTCAATTATTATATATCGTCGCTGTCCTGTGAAAAATGTCATTTTTAGTTAATTTTTACGTTTATGGGACGAAACTGAATGCAGACAGCATTAAACAAGATAACATAAAAAATGGACAAGTGTTTTTCACAGGACAGCAACGATATACAACAAATCTACCAAATAGGCATTCATTTCACCAGGAAAAAAAGTTACATTTGAACTTTTTCCCATTCTTTCGTAATCAGCAATAGAAGAAAGATTTGCTTTTGAAAAAAATGCAGTCGTTTCTCCCAGTAGGTCCACGAATGGGGTTGATCTCACATTTAGAATGGTGCATCACTGCCATCTACTGGTGGTTGTGCATCAGTAAAGTTGTTTCGAAGCTTGAAATTTACAGAGGAGCACCATCAGACCCTCTCCCATCCATTCCCTCCCCATAGAAGAATGGAATTGACAAGTATACTTAGCAATGGCAATGAATCATTCATTCTATTAATGTCCCACGGACACTTCTACATTCCAGGAATTTTTCAACTAACATGATTCCGATAAAAGTAGGTGAAGTGGATACAAAAATACATAGTACACATTTATATCAATCCACTAGTTCTTAAAATGTGACGTGACGCCGCATGGTGGTTCTCTAGGTTCTTGGTCATAATGATGTCACCCAAAGTCCAAAAATCAAGTTTTACGGCAGGACAACTATCTTCTTCTCCATCTTTTGTTTGGGGAAGATGAAGCGTCGCATAACGTCATCCAGCTCCTCCAGAGCCAGCTGGGCGTGAAGCACGGCAACCTCATCCGAGTCAGATCGAACCACCCACTTTAGAGCCCGGTACAGGTCCAAAAGAACATCGCTGAGGACCTGATGGACACACAGAAGCGATAGAAGTTACACCGAAGCCAGCTACAATCTTAGACACACAAAGAGATCATCCTCAAAATGACCCTTCACCCTCCACGAGACCGTCACCACCTGGCTAACCTTTGTGATGTGTTTTGCCAGTGTCTGTTCTCATGTCATTAAAACGTGTACAGCTGGTGCACTGCAGCAGCTGTTCAGTAATGACAGGGCTTGGACTGAGATTAGCACCACAGCCACACCTGAACCACTCATCACATTTGGTGTTTTGGTTTGGGAGGTCAAGGGTTGGGGGTTGCACCGCAAAAAGGTTTTAATGACAAGTGCCTACCAGGGATTGACTATTAAAAAATATAGGATCGCTGCTTAATTCATGGATTAATTAAGAGCACGATAGTGGAATGGTTAGCACGACTGCCTCACATTTGAGAAGTTCTGGGTTCAAATCTCAACGAATGCCTTTTTGTGTGCAGTTTGCTTTTTTCTTTAGCTTTCTTCCAAATTGCTAAAATGTGCATGTTGGGTGGATGGTTTGATGAATGTTACCTGTGAATAACCGTAATTAAATCAACAGTGAGAAGTGGCCTAATTGTTAAAGGTGGAGGGAGTGTCCCTTCCTGTGCTTGGTGAGAAGCTGACATTAAATTCAAACATTCCCAGTAGACACTGTGGGGACACAGTGGCGAGATGAAAGGATTTGTCACTGTGACTCCAAAAGTCCATCCTTATGTTGCTCTCCTTCCTCTTCATTTCTATTTCTGGTGACATCACAATTACACAGGTTTCAAAATTACCTCTAGAAAGAGTGAGCTTTTGTCATGGCATTGAAAGAAGAACCAAACCTTCCCAGTAAAAAATGTTTCCATTGAAATTTCATCTGCAATTGGAATAAAAAGAGAGAGAGAGAAAAAAAAAGAGAGCGAGAAAGAAAGAAAAAGGAGAGTGCGTAAGAGAGAGAGTGAAAAAGAGAGCGAGAGAGAAAGAGAGTGCAAAAGAGAGAGAGCAAGAGTGAGAGAAAGTAGGAGAGTGCGAAAGAGAGAACGAAAGAGAGAGAGTGAAAAAGAGAGAAGTGCGAGAAAGAGGGAAAGAAAGAGCGCGAAAGAGAGAGAGCGAGCGCAAAAGAGAGAGCGAGAGAGAAAGCGACAGCGAGAGAGAGAGAGCGCGAAAGAGAGAGAGAGCGACAGAGAGAAAATCAGTTGCAACTATCAACCCTTGACCTGAACTATATTAAGAACTGTGGAGCTTTAAAAGGAAGCTGTAAGAGGGTGGCCGGCGGCATCCTTCCAAAAAGAAACTCTCGGTGCCAATTCTGACATGTGCCTAAAAAATATGCATTGTACAGTCTTGAAATTGATATTAAGGATTTTGAATGGAACGCACATTTCAGGGGCCTTTTTCACACTGCTCTTAGCAACATGCAGGGCTTTGTCAACGAGCCCATTAGTTTTGGACTACTAGTTGTTATTGTGTTTTGACATTTGTTTAAATTCAGTTTTTAGAATAGGTTTATTCGTTTGTCTAAGTTTTCCTTTGTATTTTTTAGGGCACACATTCTTCAATTTAGTTTACCGTATTTTCCGGATTATACGTCGTACCGGTCAACAAATGCATCAAAGAAGAAGAAAGAAAAAAAAATCTCTGGAGTATAAATACTTTTTTTGTAATTTTTTTTATTTACAATTTTTTTTTCAAAAACCGAGACTAATAACAGTAAAACTTGTCTGCCTCAAAATCCCCATCCTTATTGTGGGTGTATTCGGAAATACCTCCACTGCAGCCATTTAGAAACTCAGAGTGTCGTTTAAAGGTGCCGTTTGGTTAATCAGACTGTCCCAAAAAAGGAGTGCCAGAGCGCAGTGCATCAGGCAGTACAAGGAAAGGACACAGTACAAGCACTACTTCTTCTTCGTCATCTTTTTCAAGAAGAATCAGACAGAGAAGTATAACGGTTTTATTTACTATTTACAGCAGCAAAAGAAGCAATAACCGAACCGGATTCTTTCTAGCTTTAGCCACAGTGCGATGAGGGATTCTAGTTAAAGGGATACTTGACCTATTTAGCCATTTTCAGGAGTTAGAAGATAATATTTTGTTTATAATTAATGTGATAACTTCATTATTTTTCATGTACAATTAATACCTTTAAAAACTCATTTTGCCACGTGCCGTCGACGGAAGATGACATCATGCATGCTCTGGAAACAGGTAACAACCAATCATGGCTCAGTTTGCTAACGTCACATGACCAAACCCAGAAAACTGGTTAGCCGTGAAGTTATCAAATTAATTCTAGACCAAATAATCACTTTTTAGTGCTGAAAATTGCTAAATGAGTCAAGGATCCCTTTAAGGTAAGCCATTTTAAACAAATAACTACTTTAACGTAGTTAGAAATATTTATGTAGCATCCTGCGTATTACGCCGCCTTTTTGTGGATTAAAAAAAAAAAAAGTGATGCGAAGCGACATATTGTAATGGGAGCCACCAAACGTCAAACCTCGATCCAGGCTGACACAGTTGACATGGCTGTGTGTCCTCACGTTACAACATTCACAAGTGGCAAACTATTTTAAACAGTCAAGCCACACAAACACACAAACACACAAACACACACACACACACACACACACACACACACACACACACACACACACACACACACACACACACACACACACACACACACACACACACACACACACACACACACACACACACACACACACACACACACACACACACACACACACACAGTGATATAGTTAAACATGACAGTTGAGTTTAAATAGACTCACAAACACATGCAGGCACTCAAACACAACGACAACAAGTTATGTTGCAGGATAAAATTATTCATCACAATGCAGTACAATGTGAGTTCAGGCCTGTTTTTTATTGCCAAGCTTGTTTATGTTGATGACTGTCACCAAGTTCTAATAAACAATGCACTTTACACATGATGCTTTTAGATTGATATTTTGCTTAGTTTTTATTGAACCCATGTAATATCGTTCATGTATCAGTTTTGCAGTAGAAGCAAGTCAAATGAAATAACACAAAATACAATTCATTAATATGATGAGTAGTAAAGTATAAAAGAAAATATTAATTAATTAATACATTAATGACAATAAAGTCCATCCATCAATCTTCTTAAAGAATAAGAAAATAAGTATCAATAAAATAAAACCAATTGCAGCATGCAGACGCCATAAAAACACGGAAACGATGCAAAGTCTCATGCTGATTCAAAGACCAAAGAATAGATAGGTCTGACAAAAACCACGAGATATGACATTTTGTCCGTATCGTACAGCCTTAAATCCAACCAGCGAAGGAAGGCACCCCCCCCCCCCCAAATTTAATGCCTCCCCTGTAATTTATTTCTGCAGCCAGGTCTGATGTGGGTGTTGCGCTGGTGGCAAGTCCATTTTTGGTGGGGCCGGGTGGGGTGTAGATGGGGGTGGGAGGGCGCCAAGGGAATATTTCGCCCAGGGTGCAAATCTAGTCAGAACCGCCTCTGCATAAATGACATTTTTGTGACACAAAAATGTTGTTTCTGTAAAACGCAGGTGTCAGAGTCCGGTCCTCGAGGGTCTGAGTGCATGTTTTTGAGGTTTCTCTACTCCAACACACAGGATTCAATGATCAGGATCATTATCAGGATCATTATCAGGCTCCTGCAGAGCTTGCTGATGATCTTAAATCTGAATCAGCTGTGTTGAACGTAGGAAACCTCTAAAACATGCGGGACTCAGGCCCTCGAGGACCAATATATTTGGTGACAAAACTCTCCAAATATGATGAAAATTGAGAAAATATTGTGGTCCCGGTGTTGAGTTAATGAAATTTTTTAAAATAATTTTCTGAACGCTTGCACTATACCTTTCTCTGACTCACACAATACAGTACACACTAACGTTCATTATGTTTTTGTTTTTTGCTATGTCACTCACCCTCTTTAAACATGTTTAAAGGAAAAAACGTTTGAGACCGAGATAAAGATGTCAATAAAAAGAGATGAACAGCAAAACTCTTAGTTACTGTATGCAAGAGCAGTGTGGTTTGGAAAAAAATACTCATGTCATCGCTTTTGATACGGCCCTCCATTCAGTTCAATAGGACTTTTTTTACGTGGCTTTTGGGGCATTGGGTTGTGGCCGTGGCAGTGGAGACGCACTGCTTTTTGGTGTAGAGCAGAGTAGAGCAGAGCAGAGTAGGGTAGATACCGTCGGTGGAAACAAGGCTATATAGACACATTCTTTGGTACCTCATTTGTGGGGATACATTAAATGGTACATGCCCCCTCCAAAAAAACAAAAACGTCCGAATAAAGGAAAATAAGAAGTACTAGCAATTGTAATATGGGTTGCTTGCTTCACATGCAGTACCACTGTTAGTGGTTCCGCTTCCTCTGTAGCAGTCCCATGATAACCCATAGTAAGTTGAATGTTTGAGCAAGATTTTCCTTGGGAGAATGCAGTAAACTGAATGCATTGCCTAAAGGGCTGTGTGTTTGTACCTGGGTGGTTTTGTCACTGAGGCCTCGGAGCAGCAGGGTGATAACATGGACAGCAGCTCTCCTCACCTCTGCTTCCTTCTCGGTCTTTACCAGGGCAGTGAGACAGGAGCTCAGCTGAACAACAAACAAGTGAGATATATCTCTGCTATGATTTTTTTTTGTCAACAATAGTTCTATTATGTCATGAGTGGTTCACAATGGAATCAAGTTTGTATCTCGTTACTGTCAAAGCATTTGCAATCATGTTTAATGATGTCCATCAGACTAAAGAAAGGTACAGTACTGCCAATTGTCTCTGCTTACCTCTTGAGCCAGCGGACCGAGTGCATAGTCCAGTCTGTGGCACAGTTCCCCCAGGTTAGAGAGACTGCTGGCACGGACGCTTTGGTCAGAGTCTCTGGTTCCTCTCAGAAACACTGACACCAAGGGACGACCCAGATGTGGTGCCAAGTCTCCTGCAGGAGGAGAAGGAAAAAAAATGAGAAGGTGGTCATCTTTAATAAAAAAAAAATAGTTTTATTCCAAGAAATTATCCAGAATCTTCCTCCATATGCTTTCAATGAGAACAGCCAAGCCAAGACTACTAGAGACAGCCAACATCAAACTACGCAGCTAAAAAATGCAAAAAAGAAAAGAAAAGTAATTAAAGCTTAAGGGTGGTGAGGAATACAGTACTCTATCAACCAAAGAAAGATTTCAGACTATTATGTGCACTAGTTATAAATCTCACCCCTCTTTTACAAGCTGTGATTGTTGCTGTACTGGCAGTCTTACAAAAAAAAAAAAAACGAGAGCAATGGCAACTCGTTATGGAGAGCTGCCGATTGGCTTGTTGTGAGATCTGTTGAGTGCATCTGTAAGTTACAATTAAATTGGCCCCATTCAGAAACATAAACAGCTCATTGATCTGATTATCCTTGACCACATACAAGAATCCAAACAGACACACAAAGCTGAGTTAGCTATGATCTAAATCCACATCTCAGTAGATTGGACACATAATGTTTGTAAAGTGTGCTGAACAAACTAAAATGTCCAGCCAACTTCAAGACATAAAAAAAGGCTCTCTCATTGATACACAGCAAAGGCAATCTGGCAGATAAAACCTAGTAAAGGAATGGGAAGTTTTAGCCATTGGGTCACTTCTAGCCACAGTTGTGCATTTAAACATGACAACAACGTGGGTTTTGTGGTGAATATCATCTACCTACCAACAAAATTAATATATCTGCCTATGCACTAAAATATATCTGAAACATTATTTAACCCTTTCGTGCATAAATTATGATAACCTACATATGAATTTTTTTCCTCAACTGTTTTTACTCTTTAGGCATGAAAAAAATTGATCACCTTCATTTAAAAATAAAAATAAAAATTTCCAAGGAGTTGGTGACATGTCCACTAGGGTGGATAACATGCATTTGAGCAACTGATGAAATATGTTTGTAAGAAAAGAATAACAAAAAAACAAAAATAATGTTAACACTATAGAAAATGTCTGTTTGATTTTTAACATTGTGTTCACATATTTTTAACATATTTCAAAACTACTACATGTATTGCAAAAAAAATTTACCCAAAGAAAAATGAACTTTTTATGAAGTAAATATAGTAATTTTCTTTTTCTGGCAACCATTCATCATCACTACCACTGTCATCACCTTCACTCGAGTCAGATGGTATATGGTCGACTACCCTGTAGGTTTTGCTAGCACTACAAAACGTAAGGACCAGGATCCTTACTCTCATATGAGGATTAAAATCCATAAAATATTGCTATAATAAAAATGAAATGATGATTTAAAGCAAATAAATAAATAAAATAAAGTACTGCAGATGAAGTATTTTCAAAAGTCCAATTTAGTGGACTCGTGATCAATCACCATTTCCTCAAATTGCAAAATCAATAGACAATGTTAATTTACTAGGACGATGGATATTTCATAAACCATAATAATAAATCATCCACATCCTTATTAGTGTCACAGTTAAACTGGAGCCTATACCTGTATATCAGTTGACTTTAGGGCGAGAGGTTTGGCACACCTGAGACTGGTCACCAGTCAATTGCAAGCCCCATATACAAACAATCATTAACTCTCATATTCACAGACAAATAACCTAACATGCATGTTTTTCGATAGTGGGAGGAAGCCAGAGTCCAGAAAGGAGGAAGCCCAGAAATAAATCCACAAGCACAGTGATGGCATAGCAAAAGGACGTCCACAAAAGAAGGCCGAAGCTGAGATTAAAACCTTGAACCTCTGAGCTGTGAAGTAGACATGCTAACCACTAGGCACTGTGCTTGCTGTCTTTGCCTTGATAAATCCATAATACTTTTTGATATTGTACTTGGGCAAGCCAGCCTTCGTATTAACAGTTTTATGGTGAAATTGCAACATTTTGAAACATCAGAGAGGTCTAATGCCTGCAATTACTTGAAATAACCCGCATAGGGGCACAATAAACTCAGGCCTTAAACTAGTTTGTTGTATGAATGGGATGCTAAATGATTTTTTTTTTAAAGTAAACAGGAGGAAAACAAACATTGGTGCAAGAAAAATAAATATTTACAACACAAACTGATTTACAGAGAACGGCGTGAGGTTCCCCGAGCTATAGGTAACAGTTAATTTTCATTGTGCTGCCATAAAACTCAAAAGTTTTCTTCAACAGCTTAGGCTTTTTATTTACAGTATACTGTAATCATATTGTTAAAGTTGGATTGCGCATTTTCAATGCAGTATATTCAGCTTTGATGTTGTGTTATGGATAAAGGTTTATTTATTTCAAATATGTCAACTATGTTTGTCCATTTGATATTGAATTTCAGAAATGCCTGAAAAATACAATGATTAATATATTACTGATTGTGCAGCACTGATTCAGAAAATGGATAATGATGTAATGATGCTCACCCATAGCTCTGCTTGCCCTCATTAGGACTTCACCCATTTTGAGGCGAAATTCCAAGGAGTGGTCCTTGTTGGATGTAGAGAGTGAGGAACCATGCTGAAAGTCTTTTAGGAGTCTTTCCAGAATTCTCTCAGGATAGAAATCAGCCAAAGCAGCAAGTCCTACAGATAGTATGCATCAAGTATTTTGGACAGGAATTCATCACAACTTTGCATGTAGTTCACAAACAAGCTAAAATCGTTACCGTGCATTTAGGGCTAGGTGGTTTGATTATATTACCTTGAATAGCTGACAGGTAGACGAAGGAGTCCTCATGTTCCAGATTTTCAAGAAATAGCTGGGGAAAACAAATAAATTGCTTTATTAATCACCACATACTAGTGTACACTAGAAGATGATGTACACAGTTGTATTTTGACTTCCAACAAGTCAGACATTCCAACCAAAGAGGATCAAAACTGATAAAGAACAACCAAACTACAAAAGGAATAATTCAAAATTCCCCCCAGGTATAAAGGTAACCTAGGGTTATGATATGGAGAAAAAAAAATCATAAAATGACACAAATACAAGAAAAATCAATATTGGGAGGTTCTGCTGTCCAGACAGATGTTTGATGACTGTGACAGGCATGAAGACATGTCGATTAAAGAGAATATTAAAGTAGGCGTTATTCCTTTTATTCCTAAGCCAACTAACAAGTCCCAAGGTATCACCAATGTTGCCCCTCGAGGAGCAGGCTTAAGTGTTCATTCATTATACAGTACACGCATACATCGAAATGTGCCAAAAGACGCCGTCAAAACCCACAGTCTCCATTCTTAAAAATGGACATCCATTCATTGCACCGAAAAAAGGACAGAAAATCAAGATTTCAACTTACAATTAGGACTTTCTCCTGGGCTTGTACAATTTCTTTGTCTCTGGATTGGACCATTTGGGTCAAAGTCCTCAGGGCAAATGCTCTGGTTGGAACATCAGGGTGACATGCCTCGAGTAGCCAATCAGAAAATGCCTTCGATGAACTTGAAGTTTCACCTGCCACAGAGTCCCCAGAGGACGTTGTGTGTTTGATACTGGATTTTTTAAGGTTGTTGTTGGCAGACAGGAGTGATGGAGGACTAGTCTGTGATTTCTTTGCTTCTGTCTTGTTTCTTTTCCTTGAAGGCAGATTGTTCTTGGATGATAGGCCATTGTCTTTGGAGCCTGGAGCACTGGTAGTGTGGTTATCTGGTCTGTACGCGCCATGGGTAGCAATAACTGCTCTTAAATTTGAGGCCAGCTCCTGGATGAACACCTCTGGGTGTTGCTGAGAAAGAGTCTCTAGCGGCTGGAGCAGTTTTGACATAGAGGAGTAGACGTCAGCAGTGAGCTGTGGATATCATAGAATAGTGAAGAGGTTAAATAAGGTCAAATCTTGCCTAGTAGAGATTTTAAAAAGAAAAACCTTCATCAGATAAGCACAGTACAAGTGAATGATTTCTTGATATGCTGTTTGAGTGGAATGGTCAAGATCTGCCACATTAAGGTAAGTAGATCATTGCATTTTAGTTAAGAGTGAAAACTAGCACTAACAAGCAAAATGTTATCGCTTCTTATTATAGATACCAATTCTGTATGCGAGATACAAATATTACATCTCTTTATTAAAAAAATCAAATTACAGTACAACTTCAATGTCATGTTTACTGTTCAGGTCCATTGTGCTGGTGTATAAAGGTAAAAATCATAAAACTGATATTGCCCAAATAAATATTCTATAAAATACTGTATTAAATACTATATATTTGAAAATGTTTTTTGTTGTTTTTGACTGACTGACTACAGTATGTGTAATAATGGTAGACAGTAACTCTCAAAATCGAGTACCTGAGGTCCAGAGAGCAGAGTTGCCACCAGGCCCATCCCCATACTCAGTGTTTGGCTTTCAATTGGGTTTTCAGTAATCACACCATTTTCCTGATCCAGAACAATGCATGCCCTCTGAAGCAGTGAGTCTATAAAGTCTACCACCTGGACAGAAGACAACATACAGAATTAAATCAAACATTGTCTTTGGAAAAATTGAACATCTAAGTACATCATTGTGGAAAATAGAACAGCAGTCACTACTTTACAACAGTACAAAATGGTTGTGGGAAAATTCTGAAGAGTACTGTATCTGAAAGCCTTCAACATTACAATGTCCAGAGATCAGCGTGCTAGAAATGAGTTTATTCAGCGATGCAATGCCAATGTATGAGAGTCATTTCTTAATCTTTCAGGCATTTCAAGACAAATATATTTATTTACTGTACTTATCAAATGCATTACCTTTATAGCGTATAATGCCCCTTCCCTTAATCTGCTTCAACTGAATATAGCAACTAGTTTGTTCAACAGCATGACTCAACATGGCCTGCTCCCTAATCTAAGTCAAAGACATAGCCAAGTACGAAAAAAAGAAAGAAGAAAAAAAAAGCATTTATCTTCCTCTCTAAACTAAGGACTCTGTATATGTACCTGATTTTAAGACAACAAATCTTGAATAAATTTAAAAAGAAATGTCTCTTGGGCACAACCAACACTCATCAAGATCATAGTATAATCACAAATGGACAACAGGGATCATTTGATCATGTTTTGTTCATGAATGTACAGGGACACTCCTACTTGAGGGATACTTGAATACATTAGAAGTTGTTCTAGTTGTAGACAAGCCTTATCTATTTTGCGTGACGTACTAAAATTGCGTCTGTCTCTGCCATATGGCTCTAGAATGGTGAGCCTGAATTTAGTCCCATTTCTCTAGATTACAGAGCATTGTGCTGACATCTGGAGTTTGACAATTACAGAGAAATTGTTTGAACAACATGCATGTGAACGTTAAAACAGACAAATAACGGCTACGGAGCAAATAACGGATCATTCGTTGTGATGAAAATGGGACATAACCATAAAACATAACATCTGTTACTGTACCAATGTGGCAAAAGGACTTGTCATTTATTGTTAAGCATTTCCGATGCATCTGTTTGAGTGCACATTCTTCACAAACCTGTATGTTTTTTCTCAGTATGACATCATGCTGAAGGGACTCCACCATTATGGCCAACACCTGAAGCAAAGCCAATGTGTGGCCTTGTCTTGCAACACGAGCCTGTTGCTGCTGCTCCACCTCCAAGAGCGTCATGGAAGATATGTCCAATTGCTGTCCATCTTTCTCCTCTTCTTCCACCGCTACTGCCGTCCAGCTAGTTAGCTCCTGCAAAACCATTTTGAAAATTCAAAACTATTTGAAGTTCAACATTCTGCATTCATCTGTTGTGTCACTATCTATTATTCTGTATTAATGATATTTAGTCATCACAAGTAGCTGCAGACTTGCATTCATAAAGGAATATACAGTAAATATTACCTGACTAGTATTTCATTTCAGGATGCTTACAGTGCAAATCAGAGTGTGCAGTTCATGAGAAGGGTGACAATATGCTTTAGCCTCTTTTGAAACATTACTTCCACCAGTATGCTAACCTTTACCCCCTGGTTCATTTTGCATCATTGACCTATATAAGATTGGACTTGTAGTCAGCGTTCTACCGAGATGAACAAATCATGTGATTAAAAAAATTAATACATCAAAATCTGGATGCTCACCTGCAGCAGGTCAAGGAAAAAATCACCGGGCACATCACTGTCTTTGAGTTCAGCCAACAGGTGCGTCAGGCATTCTAGTCTCCACTGCTCCCCTGACAGCTTCTCATACAGAGCATCATCTTCATCACTGGAAGATGCAATACAGGAATTAAATGCAAGAAAGGACAAACCATGGTTAAGATTCCTATAGTAGATATATTTTGCAAAGGGCACTCCTTCAACTGGATCCATCACCTGCAGCCTTCTCTGCAGCTCAGTTGGACTCCACCATTGCTGCCAGGGGTTAAATGGAAGCCTGCTGATACATCATTCTTCTGATCCTGTATTGCTGACAGTTGCCTGAGTAGTGACAGGACTGCAGAGGTTTCTGCATGGCTCAGATACCACAACAAAATATCCTGACATGGGGCTCTGAGAAGCAGAAAACACACACACACACACTCACATTTGTCGAATGATCCATAAAAACAACAAACCATGTGACATTGCTCTCTTCTCTTATTGGTCAGGAGCAAGAAAGCATAAAGGAAGATTTGGAAGAAACACGAGGAGCGAAACTGGCCTTTGTTGATAACTTTAATATTTAACAGTTCATACTAGCAAATGCATTAGAAGTGTTGCGCCTCTGCCATGTCTCTGTCCTAGTGTGTGTAGATTGATGGGTGAGCGTTCAAGCAGGCATACCAAGGAGCTTTTTAAATCATGTTTCATGTTTTTCATGATCTCTCCATTGATTAAAAAATACAATTAAAAAAAATCAAGATCTAAAAGAAAATTCATTCAATCAATCCAATAGAGAGCATCGTAAAGTAATCAAGATGTTACTTTATGCATCTTTTTATGCTCAACCTTTGACCCAATAATAAAAATGTCAGTGACACAATGTATACGCAATGTATCTTTACTTCACCTGGCCTCTTGTCTGTTAATAAAAATGTCAGTGTGTCAGTAAACAAACTAATGTCCCTAATGTGTGTTCTTTTTTTTCTTTTCTTTTTTTAAACAGTGGCCTTGACCGAAGTACCAGAGGTGTGAATGCAGCCAGAGAATCACAACCTCAATGTATAAGAAAATTATTTCCTCACATTTTAAACTACTGCATGTCTCTTCATTTTAGAATAATACACACGAAAAGACAATACAATACAATTCAAACAACGACATCACATCACTTAATTTCATTTATGACACTAATGATAATCTTAGGTGTAACCTGAATATCCACTCTGTGTGGTGTGCAACAGAAATATACAGCAAAGAATCAGACCACACATGCAGGCATGCAGGAGAAATGGGGCACAAAAACTGTGTTGTGCCCTAAAGTTGGGGTAAAGAGAGTTTGGTGCCTTGCTTAAGGTCCTATCAACAGTAGTCAGGATATTGACTAGCATCTCCCCGACAACTGGCTTGCAAATTATTTTATCTGCAGCTGGATTTGAACCATGACACTCGAGTTAAGTTCTTACAGATGAGCTATCCCATCATCCCCAAATATGGAGAAACAAGGATGCTTTGAAGATACCATGCATAAACAGTTGTGACAGACAATCTTAATAAAACAACAACTGTACCGTAGGTTGGCGACGTTCTGCTTGGTGAAACAGAAGAGTGTGAAGACAACTGGAAGAACTTCTTCTAATGCTTTGAGAAGAGGAGTTGAAGGGCTGTTGCCCACAACCCAGATCTGACCACAAGAACACCAGTGAAAAAAAAAACTTTGAGATGCATGACATTTGAGTTAGTAGCAAATGCTTAACCCTACAAATTCACACATACAGTACTCAATATGAACACAATAGCGCTTTTCCACCTTACAAAGCCCTCAAAGCGCTTTCCATTCAACTACTCATTGACCTACTGATGACGCAGCATCAGGAGCAACTGGGGGTTCACTATCTTGCTCAAGGATACTTCCACGTGGTCAAAATGGCATGAGATTGAACCCACAACCTCTGGGTTGGGAGACGACCACTCTACCACTGAGCCGACGCCCCCCACGCCTGTCTCGTCCTATGGCGTTTTATGGTTACGAAGCTCGTCTACACACTTTCCGGTTGGAGTAAGGATAACAAATTGTTCTTTTTTGCTGCAGTTCTTCTTTTTATTATTTTATATTTATCATGTTCAAGTGTTTTTCACACCAATGTTGACTGTAATAACATAGCTTAGTGATAGAAACCATGGGCTCTACTTTGGTGCCCAGTGCAAGTCTGATGCGAGGGAAGATCTAAATCTGCGCTGGGGCAGGCTCAACTAAGTTTTGGTATTTTCGCAGACTTATGCAAGCAGGTGCAGCAGGGCGCATTAAAAACAAAACAAAAAAAACATTAAAAAATACAAATTTAAGTTTTGTCAACATCATCGGAATCAAACTCCATCATAAATCAAGAACAACCTATTTTTACCACTTTTATCTCACCTTTTTAATGTCTTCCACACATTGTGTCATCTCCCATTCCTCCACAGCAACTTGGCAGTGATCATCATCTGGAAAAAAACATAAAGCACTTTCTTTTATTGGCATTTTTCCGACTGAAACAACAACATTTTATTGTAGTATAGAATGTTTGTTTGCCGATGTTATACAAATTGTCATGTTTGTTCATTGTTTACTATAACCAGAGACATAGGTGTATCAATCTTCTTCATGAAAGTTGCATATAGAAAATTTTAAGCCAAGTTGCCTCAAGCATCTTAGATATGTTTCAAAATTTGATCCCACTTAGCCTGTAAATTGTAATGTGCTGGAGCCCATTTAATTGATCTTAACTGTGCGGCGGTACACACCCTAGAATAGTTACTCGTCATTCACGAGGCTGATATACTGTACAATAGACAACAATTACCAACGTACACAACAAGGGACAATTTAATTAATTACTTAACCCAAGACCTAAGTTTTTGGAATGTGGCAAGAAACCTGACCACCGGAGAAAGTACACGACAAACACAAAGCGTTTAACATCAAACTAATTCCTATTTTGGTATTTTCTTGCACATTATTTTAGTTCATTGTGTGAGATTAAGAAAAAAAACAGTTAGGCACAAGGTGGTGCAATGGAGTAGAAGTCGACATTCTTTGATGCGTGTTCTATACTTTTTGTCCTCATCCAAGCATATGCAAGCTGACTTTGCAAGATGCAGGGTACAAACTAGTCATCAGTCAATGGCATGGCACACATTGACACACAACCACTCATACGTCCACCTATGGGCACTTTGGAGTCTTCATTTCATCAACCAGGCACGTACCATATTTTAGAATGTGGGAAGAAGTCAGCGTATCTACAGAAAAGACGTTGCATCGTGCTCCAGAGCACCATCGTGTCAATACTGTCAAAATAGCTTAGATATTTAAAAACGATATGCTTGACTTATTTGCTTTAGATCATGGTTTCTTGAGACTTACTGTATCACAATTCTATCTGAATCAGTGGTATCAGGCTCAAGAAGAACAATGTAGAAATACATGTCACAGATTATGTCATAACTCTATGTACTGTATGATAGATTTATTTCAATTTATGACTACAGTGAAAATAAAATCCATTGCATAAAGAATGTGTGCAACTGTTACTAACCAGCAGCAGTTATGCAGCGGTAGAGAGGAGACAAGAGAGGAACCAGCAAATAGGGCTGAGCAAAATTGGTCTTCTCTTGCACCAAGTAGAGAGCTGCCCTGGTGGCCACACACTGAAACTGTTGGGCTGTAAGCTTGTCTTTGAGGTGCAGGAGCTCAAGGATCTACACCAACATAAACCAATTAAATTCATGCAGTTACATGAGATAATTAATAAAATGATAACAATAAACACCAGATCAAATAACCCAAAATGATGGAAACAGTTACATTACAATTCAGCTTGATAAGTGTTTCATGATGGTTCTATATGAAATATTCCAACAGTCCCCTTGTTAGAGCTTTGTGTGTGTAAACTGACCTGAGAACAGACTTGCTTATAGTAGGCGTCAGCTGATGCAGACTGCTGGGGGCATGCTGTCAGAATCTTGGCTATACTGTCACACTTTTTCCAATCTGACTCATCCCCTAGAGGACATGGGCGGTATCACAGGTTAGACGTTAACAGAACATTTCTGTTTGGCGTTTTCAGGCTTCGATTCGTGATCTGCCATTCGCCCACCTGTTCCTCCCTCCAGGATGGCTCTGACTACAGCCTGGACCCCATTAGATTGCATCAGACGCTCAGATAGCAACTGACCACAAAGGCGCCTCAGCCAGGCAGGAGTTGTCCTGCTTCTGGAACCACTGGAACTTCCTACTGGACCAGACTTATGGGAAAGACATAAGACATTCAGTGTCTTTCCCATGACTGCATTTTGGTCTTATCATTTCATGTTTTTCTTTTTCTTTCTATTTATTTCATCCATCCATTCTATATCTATATCACATATTGTCATCCTGGTCATGGGTGAGCTATCCCAGCTGATTTTGGGCAAAAGGTAAAATACACCCTGAACAGATTGCCAACCAATTGCAGGGCACATATTAAACCCCCAACCTAGAACCTGTGAGGTGGATGTGGTAATCATTCTACACCATGTAGCCTCTATTTTGTTTCTTTGATTTTCATCAAGACACAGACATACCTGTTTGGCTCCACCTTGTAAAATAAGAAGCTCTTTGATAACCACTGGCTGATACACTTTTACCAGAAGACTTTGGAGAGCCTCCCGACTGTTTTTGCGTTCCTCTTCTCTGAGCTCCTATAGAGGAAAACAAATATGGAGAGAGGAATATATATTCAAAAAGGCTGCCTTGGCTAATGATGCAGTTTTAATTGGCCACAATCGAGAGGCATGAACTGAATTCAATCATCAGAGAGCGCAAATAAAACAATATGAGGATAGACTACCTGAACATCCTTTGTGCCGCCTGTCTTGGACTTCTGTGGCTGATAGCCAAGCTGACAGAGTGCCGCTATCATATCTCCCAGATGCCGCGTGAACACCAGTGTGGCAAGAGATGACAGTTCAGCTAAGCGCAACAGGATAGTTGTTGTCGTCAGAAGCTGGTGTGGTGCACTAACAGCAGTTTGACCACATACCATTTTTTCCACCATTGTGCCAAATGCAGATCTCTGACCCAGTGGTACACCTACTCCTGGAGCCAAGAATGGGCAGAGCCCAAAAGACACCACAAACTGAAGGGCTGCCCCAATTGTTTTCTGTTGCGTGAAACTGAGGACGTCTGGCGGTAAGGGGGGAGCCATCTCAGGGGTGCGTAGTTTGACAGAGGGAGCAGGTGTCTGCTTGAAAAGTTCAAGTTCAGCAGAAAGGTGGCGTGCTAAGCTGAGCAGCAGAAGGAGACACTCCTGGACAAAGCCCCACATCACATCCTCTGTATAATTTAAGAACCAACTTGCGCCAGCTATCACGTCCTCCCTCAGTCTCCTCGCTTCCTGTAGACTGCTGTCATTGTGCAGCTTTTCCAGGAAAACATCTCTGTTTGTCTTCAGTGCTAGCAGAAGTGCCTCCTCCTTTGAGGCAAGTGCATTACGCCCAGACGCATCTGTAGACAAAACATTTGTATCATCATTACACATAACAATATTGTGCCATCGCTAAAACAATTAAGGTCTACAAATGACCACAGATCATATACTTCATTATACAATTGTAAAAACGCTAAGTGGATATTTTTGCCGTGGCCGGCAACTCTCCTGCTAACGCTATTTTGCCGTGGCCGGCAACTCTCCTGCTAACGCTATTTTGCCGTGAATCGCGCGAGAAATTAACTACAAGTACCAATTCTAATGCTGATAGCAGTCTATCTCCGGTAGCATAACAAAATGAAAACTTCGTGAAAAGACACAGGGGGTGAAGTGATACAGAAACCCCGCCGGTGACTGACCAATCAGAGCCGTTCACGGCAAAATAGCACGAGCAGGAGAGTTGGTCACGGCTAAATATCCACTGCTTTTTCTCAGTCCACTTGTTACTTGGGCTACAAAATGACACAAGTACTAATGTTTGAAAAACACAACTATTTAAAAAAACGTTACAGTTTAGTTTATATTAAAAATGTTTTCTATCATTACTTGGAGGTATTTTCAGAGCGTATTGTCACATTGGGACTATTCCAGTTACGCGCCGATTTAAAAATAAAAAAACTTAAAAATAAACTAACCACTTACCTCCAAAAGGTTTCGTGAGCACATTCAACGCCGAGATTATTGCCGCAGTCATCTTATTATCACGTACATACATATCATGTGAACGAGTACTTATTATGTCTTCTTAAATTGTTAGCCAACTTGCTAAAAACATGTTAAATGGCGCTGAAATTAGACGTCACAACACATAGGAGGCTGGTAACAAGGTTGCATTCAGGAACTGTAGGAAGAAAAACACCTTCGTAAAAGCCAACAAGCAATGGCTAGCGATGATGAACGAGCATAGAAAATGAACTTCTATTTTTTTTATTGGAAAAAGCACTAGCGTTTCCCAGAGCTCAACACAAGTTTATTATCCAAATACTGTATACGTATAATAATAATAATATACTGCAAAAATAAAAATAAAAAAGTGTTCCCTTAATTGTTTTGAGCAGTAGTGTGTACTGCAAAAAAAAATAAAATCAAAACAATTAAGGAAACTTTGTTCCTTTATTTATTTTTAGCAGTGTAAAATACTTAGGTATTAACTTTACTGTGCACTGTATAAAAAAACGTTTATAGGTTCTGCCTTGTTTTATTGCATTTCCTGAAAAAAGGTGTGTGAAATTGTACAATTAGTTTCAAAGTGCAGTTATTAGATGATGCTATTTCACTGTATTACACGTTGTTACAGGACTTAGCAATGTTACGTTTATGTATTAATGCAGTTTGTCAGGAACTGGCAATTTTGTGTAATTGATATTTTGAGCTATTAGGTGGTTAATAAAACAGAAGATATTCATATTGTTTAGAAATAGAAGTTTTTAGTTATTTACCTCATGTTCACTGGTTGATAAATTTAATACTGATGCACATCGGTAATTTTATTGTGTATTCTGTAGGAAAGACTTACATTATAGTGTGCATTTACTGGAGATGTGACCCTTTGTAAAATTAAGACAGTAAATGAGACACTGTATGGGTTTAAATATTTTATGTACAAATTCTGATAAATACAATATGGAGAACACCACAGGCTTTTATCTACATTCATTAAATACAAGCAGCATTATCAATTGCCAGGTGAAAAGTATGGCAAATATTACAACTAGACTTCACTTCATTATTTTGAGACTTCATAAGATTCCACGACTGGTGTCATAAAAGATATTACAAATCTAAACTACACGTTTTCCACTTTTAAGAAAGACTCATGGAATCTCACACTTTCTGGATTCTTCTGTGACGGTTAGAAAATTATTTGCACTTGGATGTATTCTATTGTAGAATCATGTGAACTCTGCTTAGCTTGCTCTGGTCTCATTCTTCGCTTTACTGACGTCACAGCATTACAAAATATTAAACATGATATATTTAGTGACAGCTGTTGCAAAGGGAAACTGTCTGTATATTGTATACATTTACACATAAGAAAATTTGTCTAGCTCTTCTTTGCATACTGCCATGGTGAAGCATGAACGCACTGAACAAAAAAACCACCGCATTATTTCTTCATAGAAATGGTGGTTTGTAATCTGGCCCACAGTGAAGGGGAAAGCTCATAGTTTGGGTTTGAAATATCTTTCCACTCATGGGCCTTTATGACACCGTGTATTCTGAACATCTATACATTATATACATGTGTGCCACCAAAAGCTGGATACAGAAGAACATACAAAGTAAGATAAGATACAAGAAACATTTGACTCAGATTTGAGCTTTTGCCAGGTTGCAATGCATAAAAGAGAACATGTTAAATCTATCACCCTGATCATCAAAATACACTGCTTTATCTCGTCAGAATTGTCAGCCCTCTGGGCTTTAATTGCACAGACGTTTCAGGTAATCCTGTGGTATCTGGTTTGAGGTTTCAAACTGAAACATTGAAACTTTCAATGGAGATGTTCATAGAAGCAGGAGAAAGCAGGGAGGTGCTACAGCTGACAGCGAGGCAAAATCATATTGTTAAACAAGGCTATGTCACGAATATTTATTGAGTGTCCATCACTTGTATATTCCTTTAGACCACAGGTGCAAATTCGAGACCCAGGGGCAAGATCCGGCCCACCACATCCTTCTATGTGGCCCGCGAAGGCAAATCATGCGAATCCATGTCATGTTTCTTGCTAGATACAAAATTGCAAATTGTCCTCACTTTTAATAATGTTGAGATATTACAAGCGTTTTTTGTTAGCAATCCCTCTTTTCAAATAAATTTGCCTGTGACAAAAATGTGTTTGCCACCCTTGCTTTAGACAAATTGTCCCTGCAGTCTCCAAATATCCGTCCAACAAAACACTGCTGTACTGCTTCAACTTCAAGTTACTATACAGTCCAGTCTCTGAATTAAGCACACCTGCACAATCTAATGAGATCACCAATAACCCGTAGTGCTTAACCAGTTCCCTGCTGCAGGTTTGCTGTGATGGGTCAAATGCAGAGGCCAAATTATGTGTACATGACAACCCCCCCCCCCCCAACAAAAAAGATGATTTGTCATCTTCTACATAAAGGCAAAACAATTACAAACTCCTAGTATGAAGCTGTCAAGTTCCGCACAACTGCAAAATACTACCACCACAAATATATTAAGTAAATATTTATGCCGGTGTCAATTAAAACTGGCATTTTTATGGGAAAGAAAGTTGGAAACACAGAATTTGGGGTAAAATTATCCCATTGGATCCGATTAGATTTTGCATTGGTACCTCTAATGTTGTAATTGTGGCTATTATCTGCATATAACCATAAAACCTTCATTTTATTTGTCCAGTTTTCCAGAATAGATGTACGATGCTACTTCTCCTGCAAGATATGGAACAGAAGAAAATGCCATTTGGGTTTTTTGCGCAAAATATAAAAATACAGAGAAATTAGTATTTGGAGCTCCATCTCCAAACTGCTAATGCATTTTATCACTCTGTTTGTAAAAGCAATGAAGGTTTTATTGTACCGTGTATTACTGTGGATGTCCTGCATAAGTCTCCTCCTCCATTCTCTCTTCCTCCATCTCCACACCTTCTTCCATCTTTTCATTCCCTTCTCCTGGCTCTGTCTCTTCCTCATCACCTCTCCTCTCTCCCTCTCTGGTTACAGCATGGCTGCTGTGTCGTCCTCGTTGCCTCTGGCCACGGCGTACCTTATGGGTAAAGCTTTTTCTTCTTGTTCCCAAAGAAGATGTCTGAGTTAGGGCTGTGGCTGGACTAGGAGACTGGGGCAATGTGGAACATAACGAGGAAGGCGTGCATGTCTTGAACCTTGATAACGGGCCCTGGGCTGCTGTTGAGACTAATAAAGAGGGACAATCTACAGCTGCTGAGGGGTCTGCACATGTTGACGTTATGGTTGCAGAAGGGTGCCTTTGTGATTCTGAAGAGTTGATGAATGTGTGGGATAAACATTTCATTGCATCACTCTCCAGTTCTGTGCGCACAACAGTGTGGGACGATGTGCAGACTGTGGATGAATCGGGAGGTACAGAGCAGCAAGTTGTTTCATCGTGAACTATGGATGGAGAGTCTAGGGATGGGGGGGGGGGGGCAAGCACATGCTGTTTTATTAACGAAACCAATCGTTTTAAATTTGGGTTAGAATAAGAAATATGTTGTGTGTCCTCTCACCGGGGCCACTGCTGGTCTGGGACTCATCAGTCATCAGTGGCTCTGCCTCCTCCTGGATTGTCGGTACTGATGCAAGCAGACCTGAAACACAAACAATGATTAAACATGATAAAATTACAACACAGAGTATATTATAAAAGAGACCCATCAACTCACTTTTACAGATGCATTTCATCTGCTAGCTTCTACATTGTATTTTTCTACAGTCTAAAAAAAACAGCACTTAGAAGAATACAGACTTCTGCCTTGCTTTAAGTGCCATGCCCCAAAGTAAGGAAAGGGAGGGGGGGAGTACAATTTGAATATAAAATGTTGATTCATCAACAAATGAGCAGAACTTGTTAAGTAACAATGCACCCGCTTTCAATACATACAATTACAAACTACAACTACTGGTAAATATTGTAGCTGGAACCTTTCCAAAATATTTTAATGAAGAACTTCACTTATGAGCCCCCGTAAAGCTCGCATAGCAATATGAAGTGGAATATATTTATTCCACAAAGCCAAGAAATGTATCAAGAAATTCATGTCTGCCATCTACCATGGCCTGTATTCATAACAATAATACATTCCTACATAAACAGGAAATGTACTTGTTCTTTGGCACAACCCTCGACAAACCTTTGTGGAAATGGGTTAAGTCGTCTTTAAGTTAGGCAAGATAATTATGGGAAAGGAAGTAATAAGTCAATCGCTTTGAGGTACAGTGGAACATCAGTTCAAATGTCCCAATCAACAAATTGGCTTATGAACATAATTTTCAGAAAAAAAAATACTTAGCCCTACTAAGCACCTTATGTTTAAAAAGGCTTTAATGCCATCTTTATATTGACTAGTTAATTTGACTCAGTCATTTTCCTCCGGGCCCTTATTTTGAATTAAAAAAAAAAAACATCGAAAATACTTGTATTGTGATACACTTTTCAGCCAAATTGCCCAGTCCTAATTGCTCATGACAATTTTAGGAGGAAGCCTAAACGTATGTCCACTCAGCAAAGACTACCCCGGAGCAGACAAGGCAAAGGAAGATAGCCGGTGCTAATGTGAAGTACAGTGAGATAGGGGACAGGAGATTTAAAATGTCCCTTCCACTAATCTTTATGGTTAGTGTGTGAGGTTACCAAAACAAAAACGGACAAACTAACCGCTGTTACCAAATTGCAGTTGTTTGTTCATATTCAACCTAATAAGCTGCTGCGGCCAATGAGTAACATCATGCACGCTGTAAGCGTGAAATTACTAATTCAATTTCCTGGTGCCTTTGCGCTGGTCAATGGAGACTTCAATCACGTTCCTATCTCTCTACTCCTGGGCATGTTTGCACATAAATAATAACAAGACAGACTTACTGAGTCCTCTGTAATGTGAGAGTTGCTGGTAAACTTGTTTCATCCTCTCAATGTTGAGTCTGCTGCTCCCGGCGTGGTTGATCATTGGTTTCGGATAGTCCACACCCACCACACAGTTTGCCGCCTTTTGGACTGACTCTGGCGCGTTCCAGGGCTCGTAGATGTAGTGATTTGGGTAGTCCTTTAAGATGGGGATGTAACGCCTGCAGGAGGAGTTTGATCTTTTACAAGATTCAGGTCAGACTAAACAGCTGCATTATGAAGGAGATAAAGTTTCTCATAGATTCAATATAAAAAAAAAAAAAACATAAAAAACTGCTTATCACTCTTATGCGAATGGTAGGGGATCAGGATCATGTCATAAATAGCAAAAATCTGCGAGGAATTGACTGTACTGCAATTGCCTATAAGATACCTTAAGATGGCAGCAACTACCGAAAGTTGCATAACTCACGTGAATATAGTTGTATAGCACCAAGATGCTGCCAAAGCAATACTGTATGAGAAAAGGCTTTGGCTTGAGAAACAATAATGAACTGAAACCACAGTACATTTCACGTTTATAAAATGAACACAACCTAAGTATAATTAGAGCGGAAATGTCCATTTGAATCTTTGGCAATTAATTTCATACATGAACTTTCTGGGTTTAT
Organism: Leptonotus elevatus; assembly: GCF_054856555.1. Classification (NCBI taxonomy): domain Eukaryota; kingdom Metazoa; phylum Chordata; class Actinopteri; order Syngnathiformes; family Syngnathidae; genus Leptonotus; species Leptonotus elevatus. The sequence continues at coordinate 22,897,488 of NC_141242.1, read as the reverse complement.
TTTTGCATGCATTTATTACGGTTTTAAAGCAGCTATACAGTAAGGGATGTAATAATAACTGCAATATCGTGATATTGCGATATTGAAATTGCCACAATATCATCGTTGTCATGTCACGATATTAAAAGCAGCACATCTGTTAAAAAAAGGTGAGGCTGTATTCCATTTGTGTAGTTTTAGAACCCCTGGTGGTTAGTTTATCACTGCAGTTAAATATTAATTAGGAATATTTTGGCCACTTCGGTGATTATTCCTCATATAAAATCATACCAGCAAATATATTTTCAAAAATGTGGGGCAATATCGTGAGTTTTACACATGCATCACAATTTTTATATATATATATATATATATATATATATATATATATATATATATATATATATATATATATATATATATATCAATAACGCCAACCTCCCCACAATATTGTGATAATTGTCGTATTGTGAAGTTCCCATTGTGCAAATATGCAGGGTTTTCCATATAGTTCCTACCTGATGTAGTCTCCTGTTGGGTTAGTTCTTTTTCCGAAGCCAACAGGACAGTAGCAGTGGAAAAACTGTTGAAAGAAGGCACTGCAAGACAGCCACATCCAGCTGCCAGCATTTACACTCCAGTCTGCATCCAGCAGCAGCTCCTCAAACACCTGCAGAAACAAAATGTCACTCAATTCCAATTATTATATTTATAATACCTGGTAGGCAACTAAGTTTCACATCCTCTCCTACCTTCATGCCGCTCTCCCAGCTGATCCAGAGGTCACCCCTGGTGAGGAAACAAGCTACAGCGTGCCGAGCCAAGCGGTGGATCCAGCCCTCCTCTCTGAGCTGGGTCATGATGGCGTCAATCCAGGGGTATCCAGTCCGGCCCTCAGCCCATTTGGCTAATGCTTCTGGATTTTGATCCCAAGGAATCTGAAGACAAATTCATTATTATCATTTCTAACCCTTTGCATTGTCATGATATTTAATATATTCCTCCTGTTCTGGGGATAAAAAAAACCCCACACATGATGCCCACTATCTATCCAGTCATCCATTTTCTGCACTGCTTTTCCTCAGTGTCAAGTAAGCACAAGTCCATCCCAGATGACTTTAGGCAAGAGGCACAGTACACCCTGCATCAGTGGTCAACCAGAGTGCCCAACGTAAAAACTCTAACAGAAGGATAGCCGCTGTGCTACTTTCTTCAAACTCAAGCCCGAACAAATCACTGTTTACTGTCCACTTTGTTTCAAGTAGAAATCTGCACCAAAATTGCAAATGCTGAAGTTGGCCAAAAGATCTAAAAAATAAAAAATTAAGTAAAAACTGCAAAAAAATGGCATCAAAATAAATTCAAGAACCGAAAGGCAGGAGGAATTTTCGGACATAAATTGCCTCTCAATCTTCAATTTTCTGGCTGAATTTGGGGCCCAGTATGTAGGGGTGCACCGATCTATCGGCCAGCCGATTTAACGGCCCCGATTTTCTTCATTTTGGGTGATCGTGATCTTTCCCCCCAATCTTATCTCCCCTCCTAAGAGGTCTGAAAAAGTCAGCCACCGTCCTCTTCTGCTGAGATGACTAATAGGCTTGAATTTTTATTTGAGAGAACTACTTCATCTGCAGTTAAAATAATTGTATTATTTCACAGATAATAGTTCAATGTTTTCCAGTAAAACAAGATTGGAGCACTGAAGGTGTATGCTGCTTTTATGGGGGAAAATAAATAAATCAGGATCGGCTGGTCAGACGTTTTAGAAGATTGGGAATCGGCCGGAAAAATGTGATTGGTGCACCCCTACCAGTATGTCTCTGCACACAAGTACTCCAAGTACAGACATAACACTCACCACAAAAGCATCACTAGAGCTCAGTATCAGCTCCTGCATATCTCAACTCACGTAGTTCCAAGTACACACCAAATAGACACGTCTAAGACGTGACACCATTGATTGACAGTTCAACTTTCATACAAGGAGAGAAAAAAAAAATCCACAAACCTGCAAATATGCGGGTGCCAAACCGGACATATGTCCTCATATTCACATTGCTAATGACAAATTCATACCTATCAGGTGTCTGCAAGTTTGATCTGTGCCCACCTGAACACAAATTGGGTTTCCATCCATACGGTCAAAGTTTGGGTTGTTAGTAGCAGCAGTGTAGAAGAATTCCCTCCATAACAGTTGACCAAAAAGGGACAAAGGAGGACTGCAACGTTTCCGGAGCTAATTGCAAACAAGACAAGAGCATAGGGACAGCAATTGTGATCCAGCGGTTGAAGAAAGCAGAACAAACTAGCATCAGTTATATGTGGTACCTTCATGTAGAGCTCTCTGAGGTTGTAGTAGAGGACCCTGCAGGACAGGCAACCAAAGCGCAAATACGGACTCAGTCCAGTAGGACTGGCGTTTAGAGAGCACGTGTTGCCCCGAGGATGCTCAAGGTTAGCCACCCACACCTAAACACACACAGACACATTCAAACAAATCAACATGAATTTGTATTTAGTTTAAAGATACAAGAGGTACTAGGGGTTGTCAAAAGTATCGATACTAACACGTATCCGGATACGATACCACTTTGTCATGGCATCGATACTTAGATACATGGTATCGTTCTCGCAGCGCCCGTAGCGCAGCCTACTTGGCAGACGGCCTCCGGCGGCCGGAAAGCCAACTCCGCGACTTCACTTGCTCGGCTACGTTAAGCTGCTTTAAGTATGGCCAGTGAGGAAGCAGGACGGCCAAACCAGCCAGTCTTGCTGGACAAGAAAAAGCAAGATGCCTTGTTGTTTTGTTATTAGCCGTTAGCCGGCTACCGCGGTTAGCCGTATACTCAGTGAACATTGTTTTGTTATTAGCCATTAGCCGCGGCCTCACAGTTAGCTTCATGCTCAGAAAAAAAGAAAAAAGAAAAAAAAAAGTGTAGCTGAGTGCAACTGCAGCATTTTTACTGATTGTTTGTTTTTCTACCTCAAAATATAGTTCTGATTATTTGTATAGTAAACCACCCAAAAAAAATTCTTATGGGGTAGATGCCACAGACTTCCGACTTCCGGGTTTCACACATCAGCCTCGTTTCCGGCCACGTTCCAACACTCGCACCCCCACCCCTGCGCCCCCCTCAGCTCTCAGAAACGTCACAAACCGGAACCGGAAACAAAGCTGATGTGTGATACCCGGAAGTCCGACCTCCTCCGTGGCATATACCCCATTGATGTTTCCTATGTATGTTTTTACCTAAGACAACCAAAAATGTTGTCATTGTGGCAATTTTTGTATGACGTAGTCTTTCATTTGTGTTATTTATAATTTATTTGCATGTGAAAAAGTGATTGTCTTATTTTTTCGTTTTCTGATTATCAATACTTTATTTAATTGATTATTTATTTGCGGTTACGTTAAATAAAAATTTATTTTCTATGGTAAAATGGTATCGAGTATTTTCCTGGGTATCGAGCAAATACAGAAGAGCCAGTAGTGTTGCAGGGTTATAGATTAATTGAGCATTAAAAATGCAGCTGGTTGCATTGAACTGATTTTTGCCTCTTGAATCTATTCCATTCAAAATATTAACACGAAAAACAACAAGCAGGCAAGGACATTTTGCATGTAGATCACCTTTTTGTCCAAATGCTTGTTGAGTCTGTCCAACGCTTCGGACTCTCCTCCACGCCACACTGCTGGAGGCAAACCTTCTGTCTTGAAGCCTGGAGATATTGATGTCAAAATTAGTTCGGACAAATAGCAAAGAGAACCTCTTGACCATTCTACCAAGCCTGACTCCGATTCGTATTCACAATTCCAAGATCTGGCTGACATCTGTGATGATACTTGATGCTTTGGTGCAGAAATGATTAACACTATTTCAATCTAGACTTGTGGAATTTTAATGCATAACGTCATCTCTATGCAAAAGAAGATCAAGTTTCATGACTAATGTCAAACATCTGTTTACCCAATTCTTCCAGTGAAGGTATACTGTAAAGCTGGTCGTGGTTATCTGATATTTTAGTGTGACATATGTCCATCTGCTTTTGGTTGATGGGAGGCAGTGGTCTCCTGGGCAACTCCAGCCTGCTCACAATGGTCTGAAAACGTTTAAAGGTCAGAGGAGGGCTGTTGTTGTTCATCTCTATTATCCTGCAAGCAAAGGAGATTGAAAGGAACACATATCAGCAGTCTTGTCTAAGATACAATATCAAAACGTAAACTTTACAGAGACATGCCCTTCCGACGAGGCCAACGAGCAGACTTGTGGGTACAAACTAGTGTTGTCACGATACCAAAATTTTGACTTCGATACTATACCTGCATAAAATACCTCGATGCCGGTGCTGAAACGGTACCTCGACAAAACTCTAAAACATCAGCAAAAGCAGCAGATTCAAAATATTGGGATGTATACATGTTAATTTATGTACATACTGTATATATTATATATATATATATATATATATTATACATTTACGTATATACTGTATGTGCTTTCACATTGCATGCCATATTTTTGAAGTACTGTATTTGATGTCATCTGTTTTAAATATTGGCAATACAGTGGCACTCCAATGACTCAATGTAACGTTGCTTGAGTGTGCATGTCTCTGCTTTTCTCCATTTTGCTCCATATTAGTCGAATGCGTAATCAAATACTACAAACTGGGAACAAAATAATTCACACCACTTATTTTTAAGGGACATGTCAAAAATGTGTCACAACCTGTGTCTGTCGCTCTGTTAGTCGTCTGAGCTTTTTCATGCATTACTGTGATTTCCTACTGTGTGCCTGTTCATTGAACGCACCTTGAGTCCACTGTAGGAATGATTGCTGCTTTTTCTTCTGCTTCTCCGCGAAAAACATTTGCTCTTGATACAAAACGTTTCTAAAACTGAAAATTGAAAACGACACGTGTTCTTCATGTGTTTATTGAAAACATGCGTAGGCAATGCTAATGCTGTCGCGTGGCCTCCACTCTGCTTGCGCGCTCCCGTGTAGCCTTAATTAGCGCGTCATACTTCTCAACAAGGAGTGGACGTCCAGCGAGCGCTTCAGTGCGTGAAGCCATCTTCCTGCGCCCTCTCGCACGCACGCTGAAAGGAGGCGTGTCGCTTACTTAAGGCGTTTTCCACATATCGGTAGACAGGCGGGCATGCGTGTATGTGTACCCGCCATTAAAACAGAGTTGGCGGGTTGTGTCGTATTTATTTTTTTAAGTACCGGTACTAAGAAAAAATGCTACCGAAACGTGTTTGACCCAAGAACATTGAGGTACGATACTGGTACCGGTATCGCGTGCAACACCAGTACAAACATAAAATAAACGTACATGAAAACTAAATTTGCGGTTTCATCATTTATTTATTTTTTTAATCATAGTCTATCACAGCAGGTGTCCTAGCTTATTTAGTTTATCTGTACATTTCAATAGCTTGCTTCATCTTTTCTGTTCAATATATTACAATTTCATCATTTTCTATTTGTATTACTTTCCTTTAAACTTTGATTAAATACATTTCAAATTCAAAATATGTTGTACGCATGGTTGGGAGGGTTACTTTAAAAATGCATTCCGCTACAGTTACTATTTACCTGTTAAAAATACATTTTTAAAAAATACATTTAAAAAACTCACTCATTTTTTATCTCTCTTTTTGCTTTTCATTTAATACCAAATATACAATAATGGGGTAATATACAATACTGGGAAAAAAAGATTTTGCAATAAAAATACAAAACAAAATCCAATTATTTGATTAATCGATGGAATAACCAATATAATAATCTATTACAAAAATATTCAATAGGGACAGCCCTACCTGTCTGTCATTCACAACTCGCAGAACCGTAGTTACGTACGTCTGTCTTTACTATAACATGCAACAATCCTTCATAAAAGTGTGTAAGTTTCTGCTGCCATCTGCATTTCAACTTCATGGCTTATTTCTGTCTTGCCACTGAGGCTGATGACAAAGCAATGTATTTTTACTTTCTCGCTTATACAACCGGCGTATATCTGCCAGTACTGGATGCAGCGTTGCTGGATTTGCAGCAGACATGGCTTCCTATTGGTCATTTCACCGTGACTGCTTTGAATAAGCACAGTAAGCACATGTTCTCAAGCACCCAAGCAAACACCGTCACACACACAAACACTAAACTTCTTTCAGTCTCATCCGCATGTACGGTATATTCCTTAGGGCTGCAACCAACGATTATTTTTAATAAATTGATTAATCTGTCGATTATATATAAAAAAAACTTTAAAATGTCCATCCCTATATTCAATTTTTTTTTAAAATTAACTTAATTAAGATTCAGTTACTTGTTTCCTCCGTAACATGTCAGAAGATAAGCAAACTTGTTGTTCATGGTTTTACAAAGTAAATACGAATGTTTGCAAATGCCTTATTTTGATTGAACACAAAGGAAAGTCTGCTTTCATGGAGGACTACATGAATCGGAAAATATTTACTGTTGACAGGCTGAAATTCCAAGGGTTTTCACAATTTTTAATTAAACAAGGTCTCTTAAATGATTGAGTCCCAAAATCAATTGGCGATTAATTTGACAATTGATTAGTTGTCGATTAATTGTACCTTTATTCCAAACGATCATGTAATAATGACCCGAGTACTCCCCATGTAGCACAGCAGGCATGAGGAAAGAAGTTGCACAACTGGCATAAGGGTCTTTTGTCAACCTCCACACAGTCATCATTACCTCAACATTTAGAGAGCAGTGTGACCTAACAGGAGCATGAGATGCATTTCTTTCGCCTACTTTTGCCTTCTCGCTCCTCAGAACTTTGTGGGTGCCAATTTACATGCAAAAACAGAGTCAGTGGGATTACAACCAGTATGATTGTCGAAACATCAGCGACACTGCTCCTGTTTTGGAGTGCAGAGACTAGGATCATGATTGCATTGGCACTACTAGCTCTTAAGCGCAAGACACGAGTAGTGATCCACCATCTTGTTTCATAAGCGCAAACTGCTCAACCACTCCTCTAGCCACACTATAAAAATTAAAAAAATATTTTAAGGATTTTTTTTTACAAGCTGGAAGTGTAGAAATCTAAATCTAAATAAAGAAATAGAAATATACAAATATAAGTTAATTAAGACACATTTATTGATTTGGTACGTAACATGTCAGAAAACAGGCCAGAAATTATATTGATAATTGGTTTCCAAAGCACAAGGCTTATTTTGATTAAAGACAAAGAATCATTCTGCTTTCATGGTGGACGACAGAAATTGCACAATATTTATTGTTGAGAAGCTGAAATTTTGAGTGTTTGGACAAATTAAATTCTAAAAAGTATCTAAATTATGAATCGATTATCAAAAATAATTATTAATTTGATAATTAGTTAGTTGTCTAATAATCATTGCACCTTTAATGTGGTCCTTTTCTCCCCACTCCAAAATGTATTACATTGATATCTTGCGTGGCAGCATGATGGACTAGTGGATAGCAAATCAGCCTCACTGTCGAGAGCAGGCTTCAGTATTTTATCAGGCCGGCGGCCCGCCAAGCTTTCCTTGAACTGATAATCTTGACTAAATGTTTTGCTTCTTTCTCATGTCATCTTCCTAAGCTACCGCATCGCAAGCACTGTAGCTGGGGAGATTTGCGAGAACGGCCGGAGACGCTGCCATTGCGCAACGTACAGCCACCCTATTAAACCAACTGACTTTCACCCACAGCGTAGCATTCCACCCCACAGAGTAGACACAGCCCACCTAAAGCACTATAATCGCTTATTGGATGTGGGTGGTGACTGCTGTTAGTCTCCCCTTGTATGTGATCTGACCCATTAAGTTGGACAAGATTCCCATGGCATCCAACAACTAGTGGCATGTTTACTCAAAGTGCACCAGTTGGCTACGCATCCTCTAGATTTTGCAAAATGTCCGCAAAAGACCAGAATGGTCAGTTAACCTAATTAGTGTAGAAATGTGTAATTTTTAACCAGAAGAGACCCATTCAACAAATAAAAATGTGCTCCAACAAAAAATTGGAATTGAATATGACTTGTTTTGAGCTTAGCTTCATATTATATGTGCATGTATGTGTGTCACAAACCTGTCCAAGTTGTAGAGGGTATGAGAGTTTCTGACGATAGTCTCCACTCCAAACTCTTGGGCCATCTTAATAATGGCGCTGTCCCTCTCCTTCCCATACGGCTCTGGGTCATACTCAAAAGTTAACCTTGTCATTTTCCACTCCTGTAAAGGCAAAGACTTGTTCATTATCATCAGTGTTATTCACACTATACAATATAAGAAAAATAAAAGATGTAGAAAATGTAGATACAGATGTTGACAGATAAAAATGATATAATATTGATATAGAAAGCCTTTATTGTAACCATGAAGATTGGATAAGTGAGATAGACTACTCACAGTGTTGAAAGGAATATGAGTGTTAATGTTGCTGTTTTTATCAAAAATGTGTACATGAGCAAGTGGTTCCCATTATCCTACCATGTGAAAATATATAATCAATATGGATTCAATATAAAGGAACATTGATTTACTCCAAACACATTTTTAGATGGCTATGTTATCGGACATTAAACATTTTTTGACACAACCTTGTGTGACATGCAGGAACCGGGTGAAAGTAATAACCTTGTGCCTGCAGCAATGAAACGAAAATAAAACACCAAGCATACCACTTGTGCTGCATGATGAGGTTTTCATATGCCACTGTTCAAACTACTTAATTGCTTGCCATATTATGGCGGTATCATGTTGAGCACACTGTCATCATGACTACAGAACAGACCTTAAAAAGTCTTGGGAAAACCTCCGCAGGCTGCCCTCTGACAACAAACAATCTGGAGTTGAGTTTCTTCAGACTGCAATCCAAGTCCTCCAGTGCCTCCAGCAAAAACCTTCAGGCAAAAAAAGTGAGCCATTGGTCAGGGATTGAATCGCATCGGAGACAAATGCCCTCAATCTTGTTAAGTGAAGAAAGGGGAAGGCGTTATGGCAATGTAACACTGTAATCTACTGTATTTTCACAAAAGGATAGTTACATCAGTTTTGCGCCTGAATCAGATTCAATCATAAATCTGAAATAGAGATCTTAAAACACACACACACTTTTGAATGATTATTTTGAAGGCAAAATTAGCGTTTGTAGCTAGTTAATTCATTTATTTCATCTATGTGTATATTGCAAATATTGTATTGTATTGTATTTGATTTCGTTAGGTAACACGTATATACATTGATACTAAACGCGTCACAAATCCATTACATAAATCTAACACGGCAAAATCAAATTACAACCCCCGCTGCACGTTAATTATCAACGTTATATAACTCACTGACCGTAAACCTTTTACGTAAAAATTGTTTAAAGAAAATACAAAATCTCGCAGTATTGCTTGAAACAGCCAAAGTGCATCTAAACAAATTGAGTGTCTGCAGTGATGAGTGAGATCTGTAACTAACACATAGGTACCACAATTAAAACCATCCGAGGGTCTTATTATTTCAATCGAGTGAAAAGGCAAGCGGTTAGTAAGAATCGAATCAATAATGCATTTTCGACGAAAAACTAATAAAACATCGATCGACATCACTAAACGACCCAAAGTTAGCACCTCTCTCTCCATTGAAACGAGCATTAGCTACCTGACGGAAGAAGGAGGCCCGAGCCTGAACTCCTGACGTCGCATATCCAAAACGCAACGAACCATACAAATTGTGGGTTTATACGTCGTTGTAATCAGCGAATAATAGTAAACTTGAAAGTAGCAAACCTCCATCGGTTGATGCCCACGTTGGCAGCGCCAGCAAACCACGGGTCCAGGATATAAACACAACGCACTGTATTAGCTCCATTAAGGGCCTCTTGCAACGCCGGATTATCGTGCAAACGAAGACATTTGCGAAACCAGTGCACTGAATTCACCACCATGATTCCTTCTCATTCTATCATAAAAGCAAAATTCAGACGGTTCAGTCAAGAAATTACGAAAAAGGAAAAGATTATTGGTCTAAATTGGTTCCGAACGACGAGACTCTTCCAAAGTTTACTATCTGTCAAACTGGCCTGGAGGAGAGGCGAGTTGGCGTCACTTTGGCGGGGGCGAGACGGGAGCGCACTGTAGGTGTGGCCACATATCTCACGGCTTCGCTGGTTGGCTGTTTATATCATCAACAAATATAGCAGCATTTGATTGGTTTGTTTGGGAGACATTAGTGGACTGTTGGAAAAAGCAGTGTCATGCTACATTATTAAATGTCTAGAAATTTCCGCGAAATGTGTGACGTTTGCCCTTACTACCACGCATTCACACATGTAGAGATTTATTAATTTGTTTATTTATTTTCGAATAGCAGCCTCGCGATCTTTAAAACACCCAAAATCTCAAGAGTTAAATTCTTTCTCTTCTTATTTTTTAACGGCGATTGGAATCTGTTGTTGCATTACCGCCACCTGTCGCGTTTTCTCTCTGTCTCTGTCTCTCTCTCTCTGTCTGTCTGTCTGTCTGTCTGTCTCTCTGTCTCTCTCTCTCTCTCTCTCTCTCTCTCTCTCTCTCTCTCTCTCTCTCTCTCTCTCTCTCTCTCTCTCTCTCCCCAATTTCATCCCCACCAGCTGTTTCTAGTTACCACTGCCAATTAATTGGTTTGGGGACGCCTTAAAAGAGACTTTGGATTAGCTATGCAATTGCAGACAGGCTCCTTTGAAAGTTATTTGCTGTGCTCCAAGCAGGTAAGCAAAGTGTTTGTTGGCCGTTTTGAACCGCCCCCCTTTAACTATATGTATATGTATATGTATATGTATATGTATATGTATATGTATATGTATATGTATATGTATATGTGTATGTCCTTGCAGACATATCCTGACATCATTCCCTGTCCCCTCCACCAGTGTTATGTAAGTAATTTTGTTGCGTATGTGATCAAATGTACAGTGGACATGTTTGCGTGGTGGTAAAATGTTTTTTATTTTTTTATATATCATCAGGATGTGGATTTCATGTCTGCTGATTGGAAGCATAATCTGTAATCTTTTACAAAAAGGTATGATTACTTTTTGTTCTCTCAATGCTAGTGCTTTGGTTTTTATCCTAATTTTTATTTTTTTTAGATTATGGTTCTTGTGCTGCTCCCCCATTAGTTTACTCATCTGAGAAGGGTTATTGGCCAAATGTCTATGATCCATCCCAGTTGCATGCTCTAAGTGCCAGTTCCAATGCTGAGCCTGCTGGTCAAGAAAGCCAAAACGCACCTGCAGGAGATGCTCTTCAGCGTGCTGGTTTGGCGCAGTGGGCTGCTGTTTACCCTGGCACTAGTCTCGCTGACCGGTACGATGGTGCGTCCCCAGACCTGAATGCGTTTGCACCACCTGCTCCCCCACTAGTTTACTCATCTGAGAAGGGTTATTGGCCAAATGTCTATGATCCATCCCAGTTGCATGCTCCTCTAAGTGCCAGTTACAATGCTGAGCCTGCTGGTCAAGAAAGCCAAAACGCACCTGCAGGAGATTATCTTCAGCGTGCTGGTTTGGCGCAGTGGGCTGCTGCTTACCCTGGCACTAGTCTCTCTGACCGGTACGATGGTGCGTCCCCAGACCTGAATGAGTTTGTACCACCTCAGCCGGATCAACAATGGCAAGCCGCTAGCACTTATGATGCCAGAGATGAACGCAATAAGCCAGTCTTCAGTCATGTATCTCACCTAGAGCCAGTCTACTCCTTTGACTCTGGTTCAAGATACAAACGAGGAAGAGTTGTGTTTGCTCAAACTCGTTACTTCCCTGGTGAGCCCGTTTATCCCTTTGGGCCATTCAAACAGCATTTTGGCAAATATTGGAAGAGACCTGCTAAAACTGGAAGGTTTGGTGGCTTTTGAAAAGGTCCTGCTGGTAAGACTTAAACTAACTGCACAATTCATAGTCGGTCTGACACTAATTTAGTGTTTGTTTGTTTTTCCCTCGCTTTCCTTCTCCAGGTCTGGTGTTCAAAGGACTGACTGCAGCTTCTGTCTCCTGGAGGGCTGTTTCTTGGAATGCCAGTACAGTCTAAATAAAAGAACTTAATAAAACACAACTATTTGGGTTTGTAGATGCATGCCCGATGAGCTGGCGTCTTTAGTGGCTTATTTGGTGCTATTTCCTTGCTTTATTTTTGCTACAAGAGGTTGATCCACAATTTTAGAAGAGTAGATCATTAATGCTAAATGATGCAATGCTTAAAAAATAAATGGGTTGAGCACTAACTTATGCAGCTTTATGTCTGCTTGCGGTGAGTACAGACTGTCCTTCTCATTCTATTTCTGCCAGTATCACGCAGTAGCGGCCCTAGCCAGTTTTACCTAGGGTGGCGGGAGGTTCACTTGGGCGGGCAGACATTATAACCCTAATGCACAGACACATTTCCAATTCAGGGTTCATTTTCTGTATTTTGTGGCAAGTTTTATGTTAGAAGTTGAGCTGTAACCCAGGCCTTGTAGACTATGTAATCACAATTCTCAACTAGGGGTGCCACAAATGATTATTTTGCTTGACTAGTCACTGATATCCAATAAATTGACTAATCTGATCATGGGTAAATTGCAAACTGTTCTTGCATAACAATTGGCTTCAACTTAAAGGTTGAATTTTTTAAAGTTGCTTTATGCTGAAAATATAATTTTAAAAAATGCCTCTGCACACTCCCTTCTCCACATACATACACAATGCACGCATGATGTCACATCTGCAGACAGACGGTGGGAAATTTGAACCCGAATCCAGTCTGAAAGCTATTGGTCAGTAACTCAGTACACTTGCAGGAGTACCCATTGTGAACAGCTAAGGTGTTAATTAGAAGATGTTTGAGTCATAAATGGTCAAATAAAAAGGCTAATATATTACATAAAATATATTTTTGGGCTAATGTCTACATTGAGCACCTTTAAGCTAAAACGTAAGAAACCTTGCCATGATTTCTGACATGCTTATGATGGTGCATGTAGTGGACCAAACATGGACGAGGATAACGTTAACTTTATCTGCCATTTTTAAATTTAGTCTCAGTTTTAGTCCAGTTTCAATCACGCTGGTTAGTTTTTACCATAGTCAACCTCATCCCATTTTTATTTAGTCAATTTTTAGTCTATAAATCTAGCATTTTAGTCTATTTTAGTCCAGGAAAACGTAATTTGATTAGTCTAATATTAGTCAACATTTTAATATAATTTGTCAGGATAATAATTTTAACCCTGTGTTTTTTTGTCAGCAGATTATATCGAACATTTCGGATCTAAAACTATTTTACATACAATTTTCTCAACAAGTGGCTACTATGGCTCCATGCTTATGAGCTAGTAAATTAGCTAGCATTAGTTAGCGGTCGGATTAACATTATTGTTGGAACGTTACAATTGTTGGATTAATGTTATGTTATAACTATATTTTACTTATTTTTTTAACCATTCACCATGAATCCACCTCCCCTCTGACCCATGTGTTTTTGCATGTTGCACTCGCTAGCTGCAGATTTGAAAGAGGGGGGTCACATGACAGACATATTAGCACAGACAAGATTTTACAAAATCATAATTTTCATCTTGTTTTTGTTCAGGAGCTAAAATGTCCATAGATTTTAGTCCAGTTTTTATTAAATGAAGTACATTTTTGTCTCGTCTTCATTCGTCGGCAAAAATGCATACTGATTTAGTCCCAGTTATTGTTTATTAATGAGGATTTTAGTCAGTGACAAATGCGTGTTGATCAAATAAATTTTGTTTAGTTTTAGATAAGGACACAGGCCCTTCAATTTTAGACAAAATAATTTTAATCAAATCATAGAAAAACTATAACAAAAATTCCAACATCAAATAATAGCTAATTTTTTTGGCCCAATTTAAAAGAGGTCAACTAAACATAACACAACTCAAACTGGACTGATCTTCAAACAAACAACTCAGGTGGCTTAGACCAACCTAAATGAATGCAAATCAAGCAAAATTACCAACTTAATTCAATGGGAAAAAATCAACAAAAATAAATAACACTAACAAGTGAGAACTAAAGTGCATTTAAACCAAATTAACAGAGAGAAATACCCCAAACAAACCATTAAACAAGCACATTCCCCCCTCCAGTCTTAAACAGTGGCAGGTGCCAGATCTCATTCCACCTTTCGGCCTGGTTGCTTCCTTCAAACAAACAAAAAATGCAGTAAATATTCAGACAAATATTACCTAAAGTGAAGTTAGAAAACACGCGTCCAAACAAAACTAAGGACTTATGTTAACTGAAAATATTAAATATTTACCGGAGCAAATTCAAACAATACTAACACTATGGTGGTGGTAATGGTATCCACCACAGTGTAACTTCAAATGGAGACACTGTCCTTAACATTTTTGGCTTTAAATGGTAAGTGCGTTTTAAAATGGAACCAAAACCGATACACTGTGCTAGAGAGAGCTTGTGGAGGAATATACAGTAACTGCGCATAAGTGACTTTCACTAGAGGCAGTATCATCCAGGGTACAATATAATGTGAGAACTTAGAGAGGTTGGGGAGTGGTAGATTTGTGACCATGTGGGGGTCACTACAGCCTTGAAGTGCCGTGGTCTTGACTTCAACCGAACTGGACCACTCTGCTTTGATGTCAAACATGTTTGTTGCTCAGCATCCCTACTTAATTTCATTCATTATTTTGTGAAGGGATATTTGTCCTTCAAGGCATTCGGTACGGTGTACTCTTGTTTAACAGATCAACACTCACAGTGATTTCTGCTTACGGGACGCAGCATAAGCAGATGGAAGAGCTGATGATGTCATGCCTTGTGATGATTGGTTGGTTATGACCTCCTCTCCTCCCCCTTTTCTCCCCGTTTGCCTTCTTTTAACCGTCCATCCTCATTCACCTCATCGATCTACATCATCCACCCACTCTTCTCTCTCTATTTCCCATTTTACAGCCGTCTCTCTATCGCTCGAGTCTGCTCTGCTCCTGCCAGGAAGATGATGGTGACGATGATGATGTGAGAATGAGCCTGGCCAATGATCAAGCATGAAGGGAGTACAAGGGGTGTGTCCAGCTGTCTAGCTTGAGGCTGATTCAGGAGTCAGAGAAGGAAGAAGGGGAGAGAGAATCTGGGAGGTGGAAAAGACGGAGAACCTTCACCGGTTTAAAACGGGGAGAAGAGGAGGAGGAGGAGGAGGGAGGGTGGAGGCTCTCACCGCTCCACGGGGGCTCAATCTGTGCTGTCATGGACAAATATCGACCAAAGAGGCCCACTACGCTAGCTCTAATGACACAACGACCACAAGCCGGCACCCAGGTAGGGATTAGGGATGGGTCCACCCTTGTGATTTGTCAGTCATTGAAATGAGCTGAGGGAATATGTGTCTGTTTGTGTGTGTGTGTGTGTGTGTGTGAGAGAGAGAGAGAGAGAGAGAGAGAGAGAGAGAGAGAGAGAGAGAGAGAGAGAGAGAGAATGGGTGGATCCTTTACTTAGAAACAAGCATCATTAGTCCAAACTGCATGTATTAGTGTGTCGTGTGATGCTGTCTTCATCATGGTACAGCAATGCCTGTTTTTGTGTCCGTCTTTGCCGTCTGTTGTATGTGTGCACAGTTTCTGAAAAACATTAGAAATTTACCAGCAGCGGCCATTGAAAAGGCATTGTACTTTTTTTTTTTAATATATATATTTGTGGCAAATTCACACAAATGCATCATGTTGTCGCTGTAGCAGGTCAGTGCATAATATGTTATTTTAATAACCTCAACAGGAACATACACGTACTGCACAGTACAAGACATGCATACAAGCCAAGCCAAGCCAGCTGACTCATAGTTTCATGAAGAATATATAAACAAGTTTATAATTTGCAAGGGTTCAGTGATGAGAAGTGTTAGTAGGCCAGACCTAGCAGGAGCAGTACCCCTTTAAATGAGCTGCATCCTGTTTACGGTGTCAGTTCGTATCAGAGTGGAGTCATCTCACCGCAACATCCCTTCAGCATCAGCATCAGCATCCAAGTTTCTCTAAAAACATGTTCTGTCACTCCATGCAAGAATAGTAATGGACAAAATGTGTTTAGATCGTGTACGGAATGCAAACTCTGGTGGCGGTAGTTCAATCTGTAAAGACTTGCCATTTGAACAGAGGGCCTAACCCAGACACTTTTGATTGACTTATTTATTAGTTGCATGCATTTTTTATGATGAACGATAACATAGATATACATAAAATCCTTCAATGCCAGGTACATATTTCTTTCTATATATCTGTCTCGAGAGAGGGGGCGTAGAAGGAGAGAGAGAGAGACAGACAGACAGGTTTTTTTCCCATGTGGTATGGTAAAGGAGGGTCTGAAAATGGCTGGCACTGAATGAGTTTAATGTTACATTCCAGGAAGGTGGGAAGTCGGATTTATCCCACTCATATTGTGCCAGTTGCAACCTCAAAGTGTTTCAGATTCAGGAGAAAGTAAACAGCAAAGATGGCTGATTCCGATAAATTGTTTTTTGTTTTGGTTAGTTCAATCATTCTCAAACAAGGGGATGGACCCTCAGTTGGCGCTGTGCGATGCTAGAAGAGGGGCGAGTGACCCAAAGGAAAACTTTTTTTCCCGCCTGCAGCAAAGCGGAATTGCACATCCACTACAGTAGATGGCAGTGGCATCCTCATTTGTGTGTGCAAGGAGTATTAGCATCTCTGCAGAGGTGTACTTACAACAATTTTATAGACAAATGATGCTATTTATAGTCATGGTGGAAAGTTGAGGGGGCGTGAATTATTTTCTTTGGGACGTAACAAAAAATAATTGAGAAGCACTGGAATCAAAACACATTTTGAACTCTAGCAAACCTTCCTTCATAATTTCCTTTATATAACTGTCATACATTTGACCGCATAACTTGAGGGAGCTAGTGGTATATCTTCACGTAGTCAGTACAAATCACAGCATTATGTGAAGTTATATGGAGTAACTCAATTAATTTAATAATGAATATAGATAAATATGTTTCTAATCTTGTAAATTATGTTTGTCCATTCATGGTCTGTGTCCCCTTGGGGGTCGCCACTGTCGAGTGGCATCAGATTGAAGTCGGTTGGCGAATACTTTTTTTCTCCAACTTTGCGACTTGGACCTCCCAGTTGCATTCCACTTTTCTTTGTCAGAGGTTAGAAAAGTCAGACTGCCTACCTTTGGGGAATGCGCCATAAGAATTTGTTACACTTTAAACTTGGCATTTTCTTTAAGGCTACCTTTGTAGCCTTATTTGCACTGCAGATAGATATGGAAACACAAAGTACATAAATGTGTTGGTGGAGTCTAAAAACCTGTCTATGAAAATAAAGGTCAACAGTTATGTTGCGTGTTTCTTGACAAGAACTGTAGGCATGAGTATATTCAGGAGACTTTAATGTGACTTGATTACTGCAGCCTTGATGAGAAACTGAGCTCATTGGACCACAAGGACATGCAGTATTGCCAATTAACTATTGTGTCATTACTGACATTGTCTGTGACAGAAAAAATCAAATACAGTAGTAAAAAAATGTTGCACATCTGTAGAACAGAATACTTTTAAAGCACGATCCTGGTGAAACATATGGGTTGAAAATTGAAGCAAGGAGAGTGCAGTGGTACAATGGTTTTGACCTCTGCTATTTTTAAGCATATTGGATTGGATGTCTTCAGTCGGGGTTGATATCACTCAAAATCAATAATGGTTTTTTTTTGCACCGAGATGAAATGAATAATAATCGCATAATTTTATTTTGTGAAAGATTTGACATTTGCTTCAAGACAACTGGAATACCTGTTTCACATTAAATTGAATAGTAGGATTTGCATGTTTTAAGTAAATGAATAATAATTCACAAAGTCACCCGATTATTGTGATTGTAGTTGCAGCGGTCTGGAATTGTATTGCGCCATATTGGGATGTGCTGCTAGCACTGTATTACAGATAATGATTTCCATTTATTGATTTATTTTATAATTGAAAAATTTGTCTTTTTAAATTTAGAAATACATATTGTATAGAAAAAAAAATGTTTGCATGTATAAATAGGATTCCGGACCCGTTTATGAACAACATAACCCAATCAAGTGTTTTTCTTCATACAGTTACTTCAGAGCTTGCTATAGAGTCAGCTTTTGACATCTCTCATGGCCAAAAGCTATGAGTGCCTGCTATAAACTTTGTCCTCCGTAGCCACTGAGCCAACTGGACTGACCCCAGGATCTGCATTAGCCAGATCACACATACTACCACTTGCTGAAACACAAAAAAAATGAAACAAATGTAAAACAATACTTAATTCTTTGTAGTGAGTCTGACACCCCCCCCCCCCCCCCCACACACACACACAGATTGATTCTCAGGAAATTCGTTGTTTATGTTACAATCTCACAATTATTTTCATACTATATTATTCGTACTTGTAATGATTTCCGGAATAAACGGATAGGGGATCCCACAAACACAGAGACACAAAGGGTGTGGATTGACAAATTAAATTTGACAACACAAAGCGCTGGACAAAGCCAGGAGAAAAACAGTTAACAAAAGTCGCTTGCAAATTATGCAAGGAAAATAAAGTAACAAAAATTCACCCGAGGGCTGTAGAATTGCACAACACGAATAAGAAAAAACAAAATACAAAACAAGCTACATAAAGCAGATAAACTAAAAGCGCAATAAGCCGAAGAAACAACAACATAAAACTACGTGTCAAAAGACTCACGTGAGAAACTGGAAACAAAAAACAAAGCTAGCGATAGGAATTTGGAACACGAGGTCAGAATAAAGCTCTTGGGCGAGGACGTAGCAAGGTCAATACTCTAGCAAGGAGTATCAGCAGTTCCAGTCCTTATAAAGCGATTTGTGAATGAGAAATAGGTGCGATGCTGGAGGACACGCCCCACTACTCAATCAGAGACTGAAAAAAACAAAAACACAACGCAATGAAAGCACAACCATAACAGTACTTTTAAAAACAATGAGTTATGCTAAATGCTAAAATTACAGTTATAGTATGTGACTGGTTATTGTTATTGTCATATTTTATTCTCAGCCCAACACCATAGCAACACTCTTTAAGGAGTCGTCTGACTGTAAAATCCAAGTACAAAAGAGAGGTTAGCAATGGCTCTTTTAGGCTTGATTAACCCTATTCTGTTTTTATGTTACAGCATCTAGTACTTTCAGTGTAATCATGTAGACAGTTGTAAATAGGTGTTATATATCACAGAATTATAAAACAAAGCTGCAGTTATTTTTGGTTGTTTGTTGTTGTTTTGATTTGCAAAGACTGCAAAATCTTGTTTTCCCCCAATGGAATAAATACTAAATCTGGAGTGGGACTCATTTTCAGCCCCTGTTAACATTAAATGTTATAATGAAGATGTATAATTTTACCCTTAATGTACTAATCTAAAATAGATTAATATTTAACGGACTGACGCTAACTTCACGATTGCCCCGCAGCAACAGGTACATTAAAGAACGTCACATAAAACATTCATAGCAAAATACTGTGGTGAAAAACAGACTCAGTTTAATCATAGCAATGTGCTTGCATACATTTGCACATGAATTCGATTGACACTACTTACTGGGTCATTTTGTTCAAAACAATCCAAAAAATGTGTGTTTTGTACAAAACAACCCAGGAAGTAGCGGATCGGTCCATGTTTAAAGCAAATTGGTTTATTTATTGACCCAGGTTTTTAGTGTGTACAAAAACACTTGTAAACGGTGTTTACTGGGGTATTTTGTAGGGCCTGACTGATTAATTGGCCGGTTTAACGGTTTATGACCCTTATTTGGCCAATGTGTGTCGATTGTTTTTACCGGTACCTTTATTTATTCTAACCATTTACTGTACAGAAATTGTAGACAACATAACAGTAGACTAGCAGGCTGAATGAATACAGAATAACATGTATCATTTTGCAAGTTACAAAGTACAAAAATGTATATGTTGTTTTTGTTATTGACTATTCAAAGGACAATTGTCATTCCAAGCTAAATTATCTGAACTTTTGTCAGGTTTTCTTGGGAGAGCTTTCGGTACTTTGGTTTATTTGAGAGGTGTAATGGTATTGAGATTATGGAGAAAGGCAACACACGTGATGCACATCAACGCAACTGTAGTAAAATAACATTTTGTTCATCTTTGTGAACAACATGTGTCATTGTATGGTGGTGATAATTGTTATACTGAATTATGTTGTTCACTCTCACACTACAACTCTTTTCTCATAATTTCTCCCCAGGACACCATTAACAACAATTCTTTAGGGAAGAAGGACAGTTGGAAGGACTCCCGATCTTCATCTTCACACATTACAGGTAAGGACACTCTGTGTGGAAAAATGGAAACAGAATAGAACGTAACAGTATTTTGTAAATCAGCAGTCATGTAATAACTTTGCGACAATAATCGCCATGAACCTTACATTAGTTGCTTATAGTGCAAGTTACCGAAATTATATTAGATAAAGATCCCTGTCCCAACAAAGTAATCTAAAGAATGGGTGGAAATCAAGACTATTTTCTTGTGTATGGCTTTACCAGACCTTTCCCAATTTCCACATGAGGTTACCTAATAAATAATCTGATGCTTTCCTTTGTGTTTTAAGGGGATCAAACACAACCTGTTAGCCAATCAAAAGCAGAGGACAAAGTCCGACCCTGCACCCGCCGCCCAGCCCCTAAACCTCCATCTGCCAATGGGACCAACAGCAGAGCCAGCACTCAAGCTGCAGTTAGAGACGCGCGGGCTCGACCACGAGAAAAACAGCCGCAAGGAGCCACGCATACTCAGTCCGATAGCATGCCTAGGAGCCAACGGAGAGGGGGGGCAGCAGGAGCAGGAAGAGGTAGAGGGGGAGGGAGAGGAACAGTTGCGATGCGAGAGAGGAGCTTGGGGGACATCAGAGGGAAGGATGGAGTGGCATCAGGGAGGGAAGAACGAAGAGGTGGAAGACTGTGTGATGAATCCAAAGGGAAGGAGAAAGAGAAAACCATAAATCAAAGAGTGAAAGAAGCAAATGGACTTAAAAGCTCAGGCTCAGATGGGAGGGGAAAACTCTGTGCCAAAAAGGCTAACCTGGGTGGAAGGGGGAAGCCCAACAACTCGCTCCCTAACCAGGTTTACCTGACAGCCATGGTGGTCCCACGCACACCTGTAGCACCAAGGAAAGAGGACAAGACCCAGGTCCAAGGTAATAGTTCATCTATGACTTCAAATTGAGGATTTGCTTTATTGGTGTGTTAACTTCTTATGCAAGACACTTGATCATTAATAATCACTATATAACAAATTTAAATTGATTGATTAATATTGTGTTTGTGAAATATGAATTAAGCAGCATAATTCACTAATTTTTATCCGTCTTGGGGGCGGCCACTTGCTGTCAATTGAAAATAACATCACAGTGCCAAAGGCTCAGTTAAGCACCAATCACAGCTTACCTGCTTTCTGGGTTTGGTCATTATATTTTTCCTTCAATGTGAATCTAAACATTTTTATTCTGATTACTTTTAACTCATTAACTCCCAGCCATTTTCACTGAAGCAAACCCCTTCTCTCCCAGCTGTTTTACTGGATTTTGGCTGATTTTGCAACGGCCACAGAATATTGTGTTCTATTGCTATAAAAACATAGAACCTACTAAAAGAAAGATTTGAGTCTCTTCTTTCATCAGGAAAAAAACTTATATTTCTATCTGTTTCCTTTTTGCGTCAATTAGCATTATAATATAGCTAAATTTCATCATTATTCACAAATCTGTTTAAAACAATGGGGAAAGAGCCTTTTTTCAACATGGCTCTGGTTGATCTCTTCTACTTTGCTGCCACCTGCTGGCCGTTTTGTTTTGTAATAACTACATTTGCTTTAAGCAACCTCTTCAGGTCAGAGGCTAAATCAAAGCCTTCTGTATGCTGTAGCATAAAAAACATAAATGGCAATATTTAAAATAGAACGTTTTTGTCATGTTTGGGTTCTGTTTTTCCTTGTGTGTCTCCCTTGGTCTTGTTAAGTGTAATCCTGCCCTTCCTCGTGTCAACCAATCAGTGCCCTCAGCCACTTGTGTCTTGCCCCAGGTGTGTCTTGTTGTGTCATTATTGTTTGTGTGTATTTAGTCTCCTGTCTCCCCTTGTCTGCGTCGGTTCATTGTCATTTTCCTCCTGTCATGCTGCCGTTTTTTTGCCTTGTTGTCCTCCCCACGTTTTGTTTTACTGCCATTTTGAGTTGGCTTTTGTTTTGAATAATTAAATTCCTTTTTTTGTACATCACCTCTGCCTCCTTGCCCTGCTTCCCTGCGTTTGGGTCCTCCACCAAACTTTACCCTCATGATAGATTTTATACGTTTTTGGGAGAAAATTAGTTAGGGGGATAAAAGAAAATAGTCTCCTTATATAAAAAGTCACATTGATCTAGCTGATAAATGATCCACCAACTGGTTTGGGGATTACTGCCACAAAAGGCACCAACTAATTTAGGGCCACAACTCCAATGGTAATAGAGACATGGCCCACTCACTCACTGTCCCCCGCCACCCACGGAACATGGTCAAACATCTGCCCATACGGACACTCTTGTTGTTGAACATGTTGTTTGTTATGGACAATCTGTGCGTAGAGAAATCCAATAACAAAGAAAGCACTACTTGGGTGAGACAGTCCTCTAATAAATACAACCACATAGGTTGTTACATATTTTAGTTTAGCGACCTCTATCGGCCATGTCAAATCCAAAACTGAGACTTGAACCCGAACCCGCTATTTGTCCAGTGATTGCTTTAGTGTTGACTGCATTTTTTCTTAGTGTTGACTAAATTTTTCGGTCTACAATCTCACTGTGCCTTTTCTTAATCTCAACCATTAGTGTCTTATGTAAAGACATCAAGTGGCAGTGTTAGTGTTGACTACATGTTTTCTTAGTGTTGACTACGTTTTGTAACGGTCTACAACCTCACTGCCTTTTTCCTAATCTCAACCATTAGTGTCCCATGTAAAGACGTAACGTGTACTGTACAACCTCACTAAAAGCCTCATCCTAACCCCAACCATTAGTCAGACGGCGAATTGACACACATGTCAACACTAAAAATGAACAGTAAGCTCATTACTGGGCAGTTAGCTCAGTAAGATAGACGTTAGTCTTTCGACCAGAGGATCTGGTTTAGAGTCTAGTTTTGTATTTTTTTTGCTATGGCCAATAGAGGTTGCTAAACTACAATATGTAACACTAGTGACGACCAATGTGGTTGTTATTGTTGGAGGACTTGTTGACTTGGGTTCAGAACATGGCGCCTATAACACCTTCTCAATAAAAATTGTCTTGTAATATAATAAAAAATATTTATCAATATTCATATCTTCATAAGCTAATCTTTGTTTATTTGCTTGTTTTCCTAGGCCAGAACCATGACAGGAAAACTGTTCGTTCCCAGTCTAGCAGTGAGGGGGCTTCCAACAGAATGTCCCTCAGCTCAGACACTGAGGGACCTCTACCAGAACCTCAACATCCCCCTGTATCCAATCGAGCAAACCCAGATATCCACGAAGAAGAAGGGGAGTGTGCATTTTCCACTCAGAAAACCCAAAGTACAGAATCCTGCCCTGAAATTGATGCAAAATCAGAGAAGACCCAGTCAAAAACGAAGCCTGCGCATGGAAAGGATGATAATGTGACTAAGGCTGAGAGCACCAAATCTGTCTCTCAGGGAGGTCTTGTAAGCGCACAAACTGCACCAAAGAGTGATGCACCTGCACTGTTAAATTATGACTCTGTTAAATACACTCTGGTGGTTGATAAACAGGCTCAACTGGAAGTGGTTGGAGTCAAGGACTGCTTGCACAGTAAGAGTGGACACAATGATGACAGTGATGCAGAGACGGTCTATCAGTCAGCCAATGAGGAGGAAGACCCTGAGTATCAAGAGGAGAGGAAAAGGAAAGAAGAAGAAGCAAGGACACAAGGTGAGACATTTTTAATTCAAACTCGTGTGAGGAATTTTCATTCATCCGTCTGCTTTCTAGTGGTTAGCATGTCAGTTTGGAGGTTTGGGGTTCAAATCTCTGCTCTGGCCATCGCGTGGCGTATGCATGTTCTCCCTATGCTTGCGTGCAGTTTCTTCAGACTAGATGGATGAATGGATGGATGGGTGGACGGATGGATGGAGGTTTTTATGTGCTTCAAAGCCAAATGTAGCAACATAAAACAATCATTTTGAGGCCAAAAGAATGTAGCTTAAAGGCATGCTATTTTCATCAATGTTTGTCATTCAGATTCCCATTTTTTAGGAGTTTGAAAGTACTGTACACCAAAAGTATTAATTAAGTAGATCTGATTAGTTTCTGTGTTTTTCTTCTCCAAGGGAGGAGGAAAGAAGAAGAAGTGAAAAGAAAGGAGGAGGAGAAGCGAAAGATGAAAGAAGAAGACTTGAGGAGGCGGCGGGAGGAGGAAGGGAAGAGGAGGAGGGAGGTGGTGGCGAGGGTCAGCAAGCAGCCCAAAATGTCAACCAAAATATCAGACCAAGAGGAGTCTAATGGGGGGAGAGCAAGTGCTCCAAGAAGCAAGAAGTTCCTCAACCTGTTTTCTTCTGACGACTACAGTTCCACTGGTTTGTTACTATTTGTACTGTGGTAATTTTTTTTATCACTGAATAAAATATAGTAACAAGCCAAGCATTTCAAATGTGATATTAATGTGCAAAATTAAATGTGATGAAACGTGATAGAATGACATTGTCCTAAATTATCGAGTCTCTTAAAGACCTGATGTGGGTTGGATAAATATGGTAAAACAGAAAGGTGATCATGTGTATGATATGGATCCATATTTTTCAGGTGCTGGCTCATTTGGTGTGTTTTCTTGTGTTTTGGATGGAGTGGAAAAACAGCAAAGCCACAGAGCTGTGTACAGGTCAACACATTTGCATGTGAACTTTCTGACTGCTGGCCTGTGTCAATCAAAACATTGGACTGAAATGTGTTGCTCTTTCTCCATGATTAGATTTGTTCCCCGTCATTCTGATGAGCTGTACCTGGAGACAGATGACCCAGTCTTAATTCTCAACCAGTCTGAGGATCTGTGGTGTCAGGGTTACAACATGAGGACCGGAGCTACTGGAATCTTTCCTGCCTTTTATGCTGTCAGGTTAACCAAAAATACTAACAAAGGTGAAAAATGTAATAGAAATGTTTCTGTCTATATTAGTCTTGACATGGGAGTAGTATTAATTTAGTGCAATTAGTGGTACAGTGGCCATTGGTTTTTACTGTACTATCGTCTCAAAGCAAGTAGGTGACTTATTTTAATCTCTCAGTTCAGCCTGGAGTTCATACTGTTTATACCATATGTTAAAGTTGTGTTTCTCAACCTTCAGAGCCAAGGAACATATTTTACATTTTAAAGATCTTGAAATTGTTGTCACCATACAGCGGCTATTCATCCCCCTTCAATTTTTCAACATTTTGGCACAGTACGACAACAAACAAATATATTTCATTGACATTTTTATGTGAAAGTTTAACACAAAGTGAAACAAAGTGGATATCTTATTTCAAACTTGTTTTACAACAACAACAAAATGACATTTAGGGTGTGCAAAAGTATTCAGCACCCCCCATCCCCCTGTTTTGCAAGGAGGAATGGGCAAACATTTCACTTACTAAAAGTGCAAAACTGATAGAGACATACCACAAAAGACTTGGAGCTGTAATTAAAAGTACTAATTCAGGGGGGTACTTTTGCAAGGCGCTGTATGTCATTGGCATTGATAGATGAACAAGGATATAATATTTGCAGTAAATAAATAATAATTTTTGGGTTAACACTGGACTGATAGAAAATACCCCATTACTGTTCCATGATGCTGGCAAGTGGCAACCCATGCTACATAACTCTTGTTCTCCTTTAAGAGAGAAATTTAGAGGATTTAACTCCTGCTTGTCTTCTAGACTGAATGATAAAATATTTCTCTCTCTCTCTCTGTCTCTCTGTCTGTCTCTCTCTCAGGACAAAAGGATGGTTTGATTGAGCAGTTCCTGGTGCGATTTTTAGGTTCTGTTCAAGTCCCCATCCACAAAGGCAGTGCTGTGCTGTGTGCTGCTATGCGCAAGGTATACAAATACAAATGTACATTAGTACAGTACAGTACAATAGCCAATAGATACCGGTATATGTATCCTATCCACCCATCATTTTTTCCCTACGACTTGTCTTGACTGACAAGGGACTCATGAAGCTGGAGCCTATCCCAGCTGACATCAGGCGAAAGGTGACAGGGCATATAAATTCTGTAATAAGTAAATCCTAAATCCCATCTTCTTATTTTCCTTTTGGCTTTTCCCTTCAGGAGTCGTCACAGCGAATCAGTTGCCTCCATCTAACCCTGTCCTGTGCATCCTCTGCTCTAACACCACCGACCTTCATCCAGAAACCTCCTCTTTGGTCTTCCTCTAGACCTTCTGCCTGGCATTTGGAAATTCAGCATCTTTCTGCCAATATAGTCACTATCTCTCCTCTGGACATGTCCAAACCATCTCAGTCTGGCCTCTCTGACTTGATCTCCAAAGCCTCTAACATGTGCTGTCCCTCTGATTTACTCATTCCTGATTCTATCCATCCTGGTCACTCCCAAAGAGAACCTCAGCATCGTCATCTCTCCCTCCTGTCTTTTTCTCAGTGGCACTGTCTCCAGACCAAACAACATTGCTGGTCTCACCACAGTTTATAAACCTTTCCTTTCATTTGAGCTGAAACTCTTCACACCTGACACTTTTCTCCACCCGTTCCAGCCTGCCTGCACACGCTTCATCACTTATTTTCCACACTCTGCATTGCTCTGGACTGTTGACCCTAAATACTTAAATTCCTCCACGTTCTTGGTCTCTTCTCCCTGTAACCTCACTCTTCCACTTGGGTCCCTCCCATTCACACACAGATACTCCGTCTTGCTACGACTAACCTTAATTCTCCTCCTTTCCAGGGCAAACCTCCACGCCCCTAGCTTCTCCTCCATCTGTTCGCTGCTCTCACTACAGATCACAATGTCATCTGCAAACATCATAGTCCATGGAGATTCCTGTCTAACCTTGTCTGTCATCCTGTCATTACCATAGCAAACAAGAAGGGGCTCAGAGCTGATCTCTGATGTAGTCCCACTTCCACTTTGAACTCCTCCGTCACACTTACAGCACACCTCACCACTGTCTTACAGTCCTCATACATGTCCTGCACTACTTGAACATACTTCTTTGCTACTCCAGACTTCCTCATACAAAACCACAGTTCCTCTATGGGCACCCTGTCGTAAGCTTTCTCCAGATCTACAAAGACACAATGCAGCTCCTTCTGACCTTCTCTGTACTTCTCTATCAACATCCTCAAAGCAAATATTGCATCTGTGGTACTCTTTTTTTTGGCATGAAACCATATTGCTGCTCACAAATGTTCACCTCTGCCCTCAGTCTAGCTTCAACTACTCTTTCCTCTTTCTCATAGCTTTATTGTGTGGCTCATCAGCTTTATTCCTCCGTAGTTGCCACAACTCTGCGCGTCTCCCTTGTTCTTAAAAATGGGCACCTACACACTTCTCCCCTATTCCTCAGGCATCTTCTCACTATCTAAGATTCTGTTGAACAACCTAGTCAGAAATTCTACTGCTACCTCTCCTAGACACTTCCATACCTCCACAAGTATATCATCAGGACCAAGTGCCTTTCCACACTTCATCCTCTTCAATGCCCTTCTCACTTCATCCTTACTAATCTTTGCTTCTTCCTGGTCCACAACAGTCACCTCTTCTATTCTTCGTTCTCTGTCATTTTCCTCATTCATCAACTCTTCAAAGTACTCTTTCCATCTTCCCATCACACTACTGGCATCTGTCAATACACTTCCATCCCTATCCTTTATTACCCTAACCTGTTGCACATCCTTCCCTTCTCTGTCTCTTTGCCTTGCCAACCTGTATAGATCAGTCTCTCCCTCCTTATTGTCCAACCTAGCATACAAGTCATCGTAAGCCTTTTGTTTGGCTACTTCTACTTTCACCTTACGCTGCATTTCCCTGTACTCCTGTCTACTTTCTTCAGTCCTCTCAGTGTCCCACTTCTTCTTAGCTAACCTCTTTCTCTAGATCCATTTCTCCACCTCCTCATTCTACTACCAAGTCTCCTTATCTCCTTCCCTTCCAGAAGACACACCAAGGACTGTCCTATCTGTCTCCCTGATCACATCTGGTGTAGTTGTCCAGTCATCTGGAAGCACCTCCTGACCATCCATAGCCCGTCTCAACTCCTTCCTGAAAATCATACAGCACTCTTCCTTTTTCAGCTTCCACCATTTCGTCCTCTTCTCTGTCTTTGCCGTCTTTGTCTTCCTCACCACCAGAGTCATCCTACAGACTACCATCCTGTGCTGTCATGCTACGCTCTCACTTACCACTACTTTGCATTAGCTGATCTCCTTCAGATTACACCGTCTACACAAGATGTAGTCTACCTGTGTACTCCTACCTCCATTCTTGTAGGTCACCCTATGTTCCTGCCTCTTCTGGAAGAAAGTATTCACGACAGCCATTTCCATTCTTTTTGCAAAGTCAACCACCATCTGTCCTTCTGTGTTCCTCTCCTGGATACCAAACTTGCCCATCACCTCTTATCACCTCTGTTTCCTGCACCAACTTTTCTATTGAAGTCTGCACCAATGACAACTCTCTCACTTAAATCCCATAATACTGTATAATTCTAAAAGTGAGAAACTGATCCACATGGTACATTTGGTATGAACATTTTACAAGGCTTTTTCTATATTTCTCTTTTTGAATGATTGTTATTATCGTCTTCATTTGATTTGGTGATTCTTTTATTCGAAGAACTTGTGGATTTAAAACTTAAGCTATAAAATCCTAGATCGTAGCCATTCACTTGCTTTACAATTTGCAGGAAACAAAAACTTCAGCTTTGGTGAATACTTCTTAATTATTATTTTTTTTAACTGCAGGTAAGGCTCTTCATACAAGTTAAGACTGACATCAGAACTCATGTGCTAACAGGTTGCATATAACAGGCGATTAGCAGGGCAGCCTCCCTCGGTCTGCGTGGTTGATGTCAGTGTGAAGGGTGTGAAGATCAGCGTCCAGGACCAGTGTCAGTCTGCTCACAGGGTATGTCCACAATAACAACTGATCACTTTTTGTGCATTTATACTCTTTGTCTCTCTTTCAGGGAGACCAGTGTTTCAATTTCTTCAATTTGAAGAACATCTCATTCTGTGGCTGTCATCCAAAACATAGCAAGTAAGTGGAACTAATGAGTTACCATAACTGCATTACAAAAGTCATCAGTTGAACATTGTCTTATCAGTGTCAATTGATTTCTATGTTCTCTGCATGTGACCATAATTATTGTACTGCAGGTACTTTGGTTTCATCACCAAACATCCTGACCAACAGCGCTTTGCCTGTCATGTAATGATGGCAGACTCAACTTTACATCCTCTGGCTATGTCAGTAGGGTAAGCTGTTTTCTATTCTGCTCTGTCTTGCACATTATGCATCGTCCACTTCAGTTTTTCCAATTTGCATTAGTTCTTCGCGATACTATAATTTACTGACCATTTTCGAGTACTGTATTGCAGTCTTTCAAAACAAAACAAGTATTTAAAGTGGAAGTCAACCTTAAACATTTATTGACAATAATGATATTACATTTTTGGAATGTGAGTTATGAAGCAAAATCCAGCTGTTTTTATCCATCTTACGGGGCGGCCATTTTGCCACTTGCTGTCAACTGAAGATGACATCAATGTTGTCAGGGCTCAGGCAACGACCAATCACAGCTCACCTGTTTTCTGAAGCTGCGTTGTGATTGTTTGTTACCTGAGACCTGAGCAACATTGGTGTCATCTTAAGTCGACGACAGCAAGTGGCAAAATGGCCGCCCCTGAGATGTATAAAAACGGCTGGATTTTGCTGCTTAACTCATATTCCACTAACGCAATATTAAACAAATAACATATTTAGACTAGTGGGGCTGCATAGAACATATTATTGTCCCCCCCAAAAAATTGGGTTGACTTCTCTTTTAGAGGTAGGATTCTAAGATGCTGATGTTACACTTGTCTTTTATAACTATGAAACCAAATGAAATTTGGAATTGATCGTGCATCCTTTCTGTTTTACAGGAAGGCCTTCCAGCAGTATTACAAGGAACACATTGGCTACTCGTGTCCTACTGAAGACATCTTCATTGAATAACGCTTCTTTTTGCTTCAAGCAACAGTCCAGTATGTCTTATATATATTATTGGTGTGCATGTGCAAGTCATCCATTCTATTTATTTAGATTATCAATCACCTAGACTAGTGGTGCCCAACCTTTTTTGACTTTCAAGTTGCCAACCGCTCAAAATCGACCAGTTCAGTGTTACATAGCCACAAACCTTCTTCAGACTGCAGTAGCTAACCGCACAACACTAGACTTCACATTGCTCTCTCTGCTCCTCACTCACACACACACACACATGCACGCACACACGTACGTACACACGCACGCCATTATGAGCAATAGCCATAACTGACCCTAACATAAATGAGGAAAGAAAAAAAAAGATTAAAAAAAACCCCCAGCAGATTATTGCCTACTTTAGTGGGAGACTTGACGCTGGAGGGCGGAGAAATCTCTACGGTAGGCAGGGCAAGGCAGATTTATATATAACGTATTTCATACACAAGATAACTCAATGTGCATAGACTGAGAACTATGAAGTACTCAACTGTGGAGATAGAGGGTGCGTTCAGAAATTTACTCTGATGCCCTAACACAACTGTGAGAGCAGTGTGTTCGGAGAGGCAGAGCGCTTCCCTCCCATTAATTTCTAAACGTAGCCTGCTATGCTATAAAGCAATCAGCAACTCATGCTTGAACTGTTTCCATCTGTACTTTCTGATGCTCTGGGCACTCTGTGTTCCCTGCTGGAACGGCACTCCTTTTTTGTGGCACTCTAAATAACCGGACAATGTTCAGAGTTTCTGAATGGTCTGAGTGTGAGCAGAGCACCGTTTCCGAACACACCCATAGCGTTAAACTGTTTTTCTTTTAATTTTTACCGATTTGGGGGGGGGGGGGGGGGGGGCTGGCATGAGTCTCCCCTCTACAACTATATGAAAACTGGAGCACTTTTGTTCACATCAGTATTTCATCCAGCACAATTGTAACATTCAGTTAGCTAGCTAGCTATGGCTACATCTCAAAAATGGATCTTCACTTCGATAGTCCACAGGCCAGGCCACTGTAGAGCATCTTGTTGTCGGCGTAGCCAATTTAGAATGCCTTGTTGTCACTTCACAGAAAAGCCCCACAATGATGTGGGATAAACTGCAGCATTGGAGATTTTAAGCGCATATTTTTTGTGGCTCAAACATGTAGTTATGTGTAGGCATAGGTAAGATGCTAGATAAGTAGGTTTACTTGGCTAAGTAGACCGCCTATGGATTAATGAGAAAAGGATATTGGATTCTAACAAGATTTGTTAGTGAGTTGACAATGGTTCTGTGGTGTGTTTAGAAGAAATGTGTTTTCACTTTACAGGGACTTTAAGTGTATCTTTCAGCAAAGGAAGTGATTTGCGTTATAAACTAAAAACCATGTGATCACTTGTCATTCATTTACAACTCTTACATTTAGGGACTACGAGACAGTTTGAACAGAAGAAGCCTTTTGGAAAACAGGGGAAGCATCTTCAACCACAAAGAAGAAGTCCAGTTGCCTTGGAGGCAGTCTTGGTGGGGGATTGCGCCACAAACTGGACCACCTCGATGACAAATGTGAGACTGCTTGCATGTTTGATTTCCTTCTCGTCTGTATCCACATACAGGCAATTACTCTTGCCTGTAGCTACTTTATGTCACAGAGAGATGTCAAGATGGAAGTTTGGACCACACGTGAACCATCCACAATTGTAACGTACAACATACCTGCCCTGGACCACACATACTCAAAACAGAATGTACTTTATGACTAAGACTACTTAAAACGACAACAAAATACTGTTTGGTTGATCAAAAGAGACAATTTAGTGACAAGAAATGTGGGCAAGAATTTCAGATCAATGCATTCCATCAGTCGGTCAGACAGATCTGACCCTTTAATCATGTATGAATAAATACAAGTCACAGCCACAATAGAAGCTCTGTGAGCCACCTTTAACTGATCTATTTACATTCATATTGACGCTAATTGTATGTGTGGTTGTGCACTTGAACAAATCTGTGTTCCTTTAGTTCCCATATTCTACATTTTTATATCTATCTTTTTTCTTTTGACTAAAATGGCAGTTTGCTTTGCTGTAATAGATTCTTGAAAGCACACATTCACAGTTGATCTTAAAAAGTGGTCAAACTGCAATTGGAGATTTGAATGAGGCATGAAGTGTGCATCTGTCCTTAGCAAGACTCCTGCATCACTTGTCTGTAGTGTTTTGAGTAAAGGCAAGTCAACTCCTTGTGCCTCTCTCTTCTCAGTCAGCAAATTGTCTTCTTCATCGATTCAGCACAGCAAACAAGGGCTTCTTATTAACAACTTCCAGATGCTGTTTAAAAGCTAGCGCTAGTGTATCATAAAGTAATGGCCCTGCTTGTTTCTTTGCACATACTGTATGACAAAGTGTTTAAAAAGAACATATAAGAAAGTAAAACTGTTTATCTTATAACTCCAAGACAATCTATGCTTGTCCAACTGTTTCCAGATTAGTTGTCAGTAATATTCCTAACTAGGGGTTGCACGATTTGATTTACGTAGAAGAGACACAAAAGCATTGATGTGGGCGGGGACGATGCTTGAAACCTGGCCTTGTTTTGGACCCATCACAGCAGCGGGTTCTGCATAGTGGGAATTTGCCATGTTTGCAATAATGAGGGACCTTCTCCTACAGTGGAATAATTTGCCACTCTCCTTCCAATAAGATTGTGCAAAAATGTCAAAATTGTACATGAGCTCTGCTTTCTCCGCTAACACCCCCCCACACACACACACTTTACAAAAGCCACACATTCCGAAAATAGAAGACAATTTCAATCAATGAAGGTACTGGACCAGTTCAGCACACTCATTTCACCTCTGCCTCCTCTTCAAGTCAAAAACACGTGATTAGCGACTTGTCAATGTCATGCTTGAAAAACGATATTGTGGAGTTGTAAAGGTAACAAATTGACTGGTCTTAACAACCCGTATTCCCGGCATCCATGTGTCTTTAAGATCTCTACTGTGACGAGGCCCAGGTGTTCTGTGCAATCTAGTGTAACGTTCAAAACTGCAGCCTGTTGTCTTATCAGTCGACATCACCCTCCTCAGCTCACATGATCTTAGTTTGTTGTTTCCTGCTTAAATGTGATCAGAGTAATTATTGCACCTGCCTTAGGGAGAGTGATGAATTCATCAACCAGAAGAACGTGAGTTTCAATGTGTCCTGTGATTGAGAACACAAGCTGATGAGCTACGTATCGGATTTAAGCAGGAAATGTACGTTGAAGTGTTTTATGCAAAAAGAGTGCCTATTTATTTTCTTATATGATGATTTCTGTTCTGTCTGTATTTACTGTTGTCTTCAGATGAGTATCATATTTGCACAGCTTGATATTAATTGGTTCACTAATATAGCTACCATGGCTATTTCAGATGGAAAAAAATGGTAATAAAGTCAGCAAACCTCAGGGTTTAAGCTCAAGATAGAATTTTGAAGTAAAATAGAACGAAAAGTTACACAATTAACAAATTCTAAACTTAAGGAAAAAAATGGAGATTTTAATCATTTCCATGCCAAATATTCCATCTGCAGTGAACGTTGTTTTGTCCACTACAAAGTCTCATCTCTTCATTTAAGCATCTTAGGGATCAATTGTATATAATTATCAATATACATAGAGACTGTATGTTTGTATAGAAGTTATTATTCTATACTGGAGGTTTGACCAAAACGTGAAGAAACGCTGCATGATATTGATGTTGACTTATGCACAGACTGGCGCTGATGATGATGGTTATTCTTGTCAATAAAACACATTCACAACAGCAGAAACGATATCTTCATTTTTACGATATCACATGCTAACTGGACACAACATTATAACTGCTTGCACAAGCTTTTTTTCTTTAATATAATGTCTATACAAAGATCTAATACAGTATGAATTAATTTGGCCTGATAGCACTTGTCTTAGTGGCTATAATTTAGGAATGCTGCTTACCTAACCCAAATGTCAGAAACAAGTCTCAGTTATGACATTGTGCAGTTCTACATAATTGCAAACCACAACCACTGTCTATAATAAATGTATGACGCCTGTCGCTTTTCCAACATTGTCAACCAAAACTGAACATAATTTTTGTCAGCCGCAAAAATGGCATTCAAAAATTATTCGTCTGATTGCAAAAAACACATACAATTAAATAAGTGTATTTTCACAGTTATTAGCTAATTTAGCTTTTTTTAAATTTACTTAACAGCGTTACCATTTACGTTTTAAAAAAACATGCAACATGATTGTAAAATTTTTTTCCTTCTCAGTATGAGCAATGCGCACCATGCTAATAAACGAGAGAAGCTATTTTGTGTGCATTTGTTTTTCTTTCCCCCCAGTATGCCAAGTTATTAAAAGGGTACCACACTGTATACAACTGCTGTATCAATAAAAAATAAATGCTTTTCCTACATTTGATTCTTTTTTTTTTTTTTACTTTTACTGTACCGGTTTTGAATCATGCAAGCAGTGGTACATGCTGGATAAATGACACTGGGATACGGAAGCGTTTTGTATAGGATAATCCATTTTCTTACTATTTTCTTAATATGTAAATAAAACCAATAGTTATCAGCCCTTCTTACTACAGATAATCAGTGGAATTTTGCTAATCTGAAGTGTAAACTGTGGACAAAAAAAAACTTGACGTGCTAGAAAAATAACAGCAAATTTTTGAATCAGCATGCCAGTTTTAGTTGTAATTAGCATAAAAATCTAACTCAACAGAATCCCACCCCCTAATTGTTCCCCTGTGTTAAAATTAAAAAGGGCATCCAGCCTGAAAATTGTGCCGAATAAATTGCGTGAGTGGCTCGTGACAACACCTGATGGGACAAACCAAAAGTTGCAAAAACAGACAATGAATCATTACTACTGCTTTTATTTTAAGTATCTCTGTACTTCTTCTTAATTCAGTGTGAGCACATTTGCCTTTACATATTTTATTTGTCAATGGTGTAATCATTTGTGTGAGTATCAGAAATATCAGTCACAGTCTCAGCTACGTCTTTAATAGCTATTATATCCTTCAGTCCCACCAAAAATAATGAGCATAATGTAATTAAGTGTATAGTTAAAGGACAGCAGGTGACCTTTCAGGCACCGTTTTCTAAAACAAGCTTAATACGCTACATTTAGACAGTGAGGTCTTCTTGTCATACTTGCTTAAATTTGAGGTTCACGTATTTTCATGCCACTACACTACTCAGGTGGGAATCAAACTAACTAGTGCGAGTTGACACAGGCAAGAAAATTTCTAGTGCAACAGAAGCATGGCGGAAGGTGAAAGCTCAGTTTTCAGATGAGTCCGTCTCCTCTGTAGAGCCATCGCTCTCCACCTCCATCTTCCTCCTGTGGTGGATGTTCCTTCTGGGGGAGGCCTTTCTTTGCACCTCCTTCAGCATCCCCACCGCACTGCCACTGCTGTTGCTGCCGGGGCTGACTGAGATCTGGGCGATGCTTCAGGGAGAACGTGAAATTGGGCCAATTGAAGGAAACGGAGCAACGAGAACAGAAGGGGAAAGGCGTGAAGGAGGAATCCAAAAAGGTAAAAAAAAAAAATGATGCAGAATATCATCAACTATGCATAACTCACAGTTTGTCCAGTTCCTGGTCCATCTCTGGGTCAATCAGTACCTCCGTCTTACTCGGTAAGGCTCCTGTGACCAACATGTAAAGATGGAAAATTTCAATTTGGAATGTTCCACTTTTTAATCCTGCCTTTGGAGTCTGTGGTACGCTTATACTTCTAAACCAGTGATACCGTTAGAACAACTATTGTCGGCATAACATAGGAGACAAGAGAATATTTACCGATCATTTGGTTTATGCTTTCCTGTTTAGCCAGACCCATCAGTAAGCTGTGGTATGACACCTTGCCAGTCTCTTCTAGTGCTTCTTGTAAACAGGACCTAGGAGGGTGGCTACACACAACGAATGCACACACAAGCACATGGTTTTTGGTTGGGTAAACCTAGCAGAGTCCTGACCTGCACAAGGCGCTTGGATGAAGTGAACAATCAGAGGGAGTGGGAGATAAGAATGAGAGTTTTTACAAAATGACAAGTATGAATTTGTTGACAAACACAAAATGGAGAAAATAATGTATTACATACAGGTGCAACAATGAATCCATTAATGGACAAATAATCAATTATCAAATTAATCAATAACGATTTTGATAGTTGTTTTGAGACATTGTGTTCAATTTAAAAAATGTCCAAAGCCTCGGAATTTCTTCAGTCCTTCATAAAATAAGCCATATCATTGTTGTGTTTGATTTGCTTTTACTTTGGAAAACAATTACCAACATTTGTGCCCATTTTTTTTTAACCAAACTAGTAACTGAACGATAATTAAATTTGGCTTGTGCATTTTCGGCATTGTCAAATACTGTTGTTTTTGAATAAAGGCTGATAAACTTAAAATGATACTTTACTAATTTTGCAATTTTCAGGTAACAACCTAACAACCTAAGCCCTCAACACGTCATGTCATTTTCAGTCGACAAAAAGTGTCAAAATGCCTTTTTAAAGGTGTTAATAATAATATGACATTATCAAATTCAAATAGACAGCATATCTGCTTTTTACTGCTGAAAATTGCAAAATTAGTA
The DNA here is from genome assembly GCF_054856555.1 of Leptonotus elevatus. Lineage (NCBI taxonomy): Eukaryota > Metazoa > Chordata > Actinopteri > Syngnathiformes > Syngnathidae > Leptonotus > Leptonotus elevatus. The sequence continues at coordinate 22,860,577 of NC_141242.1, read as the reverse complement.
AAGTATCCCAAAGGTGAATCATTGATTAATTGAAAAAACTGACAGATTCAGTATTAGTTAGTTATTAGTTACTTGCAGCCCTAGTACCTTAAAACAAAAGATTCTGAATCCTCACATATGCGTCAAGTTTTTGGTACCCCATAATGGCAACAAAATTGTAAATAAATAAATAGATGTGACATGATAATGTCACTGAATAGCATATTTGGATCTCCCCACAGATGTTCAATACAAGGACATTCAGAGCTGCTCCAAACCCATTGCAGTGCTTGGTTTCTGCTAAAAAAATACTTGGTAGAATTGAGGACAAAGATTTACACGAAATTTCATCAGACCAAAGAATATTATTCCTCACAGTCCTTCATGCAGGCTGTCTACGTGTTCCTGGCTCACTATTTATAGACTTTGTTTTATCTTGCCCTAAAAAGATTGGTTCAGTTATGTTCTTTTGGAACTTCCTCCCATCTTTCCAAGGGATCTCTGGAGCTGATGAGTTTCATGTTTTTCACGGTCATCAAGGTTCTTTATCTACAGTTGCACAAATCTGCAGACATTTTTAGTAGTTTTGCCACCTGTTTGTCAATATTGTCTGTCTTTAGTCGGTTCAATGGATGGCATTTGACTTGGTCTGTCAACTGGAACCCTTTTAATCAGAAGGATTTTTCATTTTTCCAAGCAAATTTTTTTTTCTGTTATTTTGGTTTGCTGAGTATTATTGATGATGAAGAAGAAATGTTTTACAATAAGGCTACAAATTAATAAAAGTTTTTTTATAGAAAGAATGAATTCAGAATATGCATATTCTGATATGTAGTGTTAAATGAATTTGGTCTACCTGTTTTTGATGTGGTCACAGAGGTCGTTTATACATTCAGCCAAAGTGGAAGCCTCCACTTCGAAATCCTGTTCCTTGCTATTTTCCTCTGTGGCCAAGCAAGGAAGCTGTTCGACGGAAGTTGATGTGGGGACAATGACGGTGTTTGGACTCTTCCCAGCTAACAGATCTTGGTAGATCAGCAACACACTATCCAGGAATTCTACAAGCACAATTGGGAGTAAGGCAACCACAGACAAGGGATGAAAGAATGTAGAGTTTCCATTAATTTTCTATTGTATTGTACTGTATTGATTTAGGAACAAAAAAAATGACTGAAGATAAATCTATCACTAAGTGTGATACGGCCTTGAATTAAAATAAAAGTTTTCTTCCACAAAATTTCAGATTTTATTGATCCCCACTTTGCTTATAGAAATAAAAATAATATCTGTTCGGAGCCAAGTTGTTAGCAGTGTACTGCACGCCAGCGGGCATACGAACAATACATTTTTCAAAGAAAAAAATAAAAGAACTCTACAAGTAACACTTGCATGTCATATCCTTGTGGCTTCAGAACATGCAAGCAGACATCCATGCATTCGAACCCGGCAGCATGGGCGGGCATTAGGTGGCCGTGCCCGCCCTGGCAGTCAGCTGTGCCTGCCTTGGGTTGGAAGCTGTTTTGAGAGCCCTCGCCAATACGCCAATCTGTTCTTCCCGTCAGTCACGTAAACTTGCGTTGCTTTTGCTTCAATTAAAGTATGGCTTGCCAACCAACCATAGCCTACACTTCCTTTCAAGTTTGGCTTTGATTGACAGCTAAAGCTAGCAAATGACAACACATACATACATAACAATGGATGGCGGGTGGGCGGTCAGACGCGCGTCCTTTGACAGACAAATCTAGTTCTGGGTTATTAACCAGCGCGCACTCGCTCGCTGGCCGAATGACCGCCCACGCAGTGGTGTAGTGGTCCCTGGAGAAGTGGGTATAACTCTCAATTTTACCCAGTTTTTTAAATTTATTTTTATTTTTAGTATTCCAGGAAAACGTCCGCTTTTAGAAACGGTGACATGTAAGAATTAAGAATCCGTCATTTGTACTTTTAACTCACAATAATAAAATTATCATGACTTGTTTAGAACAGTTTGGTAACAATAAGCAGCCTGAAATAATGTAAAATGTATTTATCATGAGGCAAGCACAAAGTATATGTTATAAAACAATTTTAAATATTTTGTGAATAATGAACAAAAAAAAAGTGAAAAACAGTCTGATTAGACTTCAGTCTTGTTTTGTGCATTCTTGTGTTTTAATTAACCGGTACTTAAAAATCAGGTACCAGCCAAGAGCTACTAGAAAACTTAACTAGAGCATGTAGCAGTACATGTAACCCGCAGCGTCCAGCCTGGCAATTGAACCCATGTTGTGATCAAGTATCCCGTGTACGAGGGCAAATCAGTTCACCTGAGCAAAATTTCCGGGTCGCCATTGTGGCTCGGGTGGGCATTTGAAGGATTGTTTTCCTCGGCATAACCCGCCCTACTCTGCCTCCAATTGGCTCATCAGTCCTCATGCCAAAAGTTACCCAATCTAATCAGCGTATGCATGGAGTAGCAGCCAATTAGAGGCAGAGGAGGGTAGGCCGTGGCTGAACGGTGTGCATCAGGGAGGATTTAGAAGTGGGTATACTCAATGCTGACTGAAAAAGAAGTGGCCGCGTATACCCTGGACTACACCACTGCGCCCACGTCATGTTTATGTAGGAACTGCTGCCTTTTTGTGAATAAAAAAAAAGTGATGCAAAGCGACATATTGTACTGTTTTTTATGTCATTGAACCCATATTATATCGCTATTGGATCATTATCAGTTTTGCAGTAGAGGCAAGTGAAAAGAAATAACACAAAATAAAATTAATATCATAAATAGGTGATATTGGCGATGATGAGTAAGATGAGATGAGTAAGCAAAGTTGTGTTGTCTTCTTAGTGTGTCGGGCTTGTTTAGTCTAATTGTATGTTTATACTAATTGTGTGTCTGTGCTGTACTTATATTTTTGTATTTTATTGCTTTTTTTTAACATCATGTCCAGGGGACTACAGAGGGAAAATAACTTGGCTAATTCTCCCTTTTTTAACTCATGAATTTCTATGCGTTTTATTTAATTGCACCGTCTCCTTTTAAATTAATCAAATCAAATCAAATTAGTACAAATACATTAATAACAAGAAATAGGGAAGTGAATATTTGTAAGTAAATAAGTATCAATAAAATGACACAAAATACAGCATGCAGATGCCATGAAACACTAAAAAAGTACCTTGGTAGTAGAATTGCAACTGGAAGGCGTAAAGAAAGTCCGAGAAAGACATCAAGCATTCTAAACCATCATTCAGCACAACAATTCTATAGGGAAAAAAGAAGAGCAGTTTAACACACTGTACTTACTACCAACAAGCTAAATGTACTGTGTTAATTAACATATTTATATGAATATACTGCAGAGTGCACACATAGTATAGTATATACTATATTTGCAATGAGTAAAACAGAAATACTTGAACTCAGTTAAAAGCCACAATTGAGTTAATCTGTTTTTTCTTTTTAAAATCTTAGTCAACTCTACACCAAGATTGATATTGACTAAGTAAGTGCCCCCCCCCCTCCCCCCAAAAAAAATATTGAGCAATTAAAGATAAAAACAAACACATATCCAGGAATTGATATTGACATTTTGTGATCAGTGATGTTGCCATTACGGACCTGGCTGCACTCTTTACTATCTCCATTGGGAAGTCTGGACAAAGCAGCTGGAGCAGGGAGCTATACTCCAAGATGGACAGCAGATCTGAAAGCAACAAACATAAGGACAAGAACAGATGACTTGATTTGCAAGATGCAAATCATAAATAAATAAGCTAATAAATAATAATAATAATAATGTCAATTGCAGTAATGAAATGCATCAATGTCCAAACACAATCAAGTGGTCAATTTGTATTTTTTATCCAAATCAGCATCCTGGAGAACTGTGCAACATGTCCTCTCACAGCTTTCAAGGCCATTAGGTAAAATATATCTTCTGACTATTTTTGTGTTTCTCTCACCTCCACTCTTGCCAATCTGCCGGTAGCATCTCCAGAAAACTCTGATGAATGAGGCTCTGTTATGAGGAGTGGCCCTGATGTAGTTAAACTCTCTGAATAGGATGTGGTTACCATTCTTTACACTGCTAAAACTACAGATACAAACAATAAATAAATACGTTTTAATCATCATAACCAGGTGTTATAGATCAGATTACACTCAATGTAAATGGGAAGCCGAATAAATGTGACATACTATTCAGCGAAGTAGCGGATGACACCAAAATGGGTGTATTCCTCTTTATGTTCCAGCAGCTGGGTCAGAGCATCACTCAGGTAAAACAACACATTACTCTCAGCTGTGAAGCAAATGAACAACAAATAAATACCAGCTTGAACCCGGGAGGCATGGTATCCTGCTGAAACGCAAAATTTCACTTTGGGTTCTCCCAAATATCCAAACTTACAAAGGAAAGAGCAACGTCTATGAGTCTCGATGGAAGAACCTACCGAGATATTCGTCAACCGTGACAGTCGGGTTAAAGCGATTCATTCCTGACGTCATATCGAGAGGAAAAAGTCGAACATTACATGAAATCTTATTCAAATGTAGGCAGCTAGAAAACTAATATACAGTACTCGCTCTGGTCGGTGTAAATGTTTGATGATGCAATCGTGAGATTTTACTACGTCGTTTCTCCCCTATCGATTATTCAGAAGAAAACGGATGTTGTGAGTCACTATTTCAATGGCGTCGAAAAACACAACCCAACAATTGGTTCCTGCACTTCTCTTTGGAAAGGCGAATGGGTTTGTTCACGGCAACGACACTTGAAAATGGTTAAAGGCAGTTGTCAGCTCTTTGGCTTTGATACAATTTTGAAGATTTTTCTTGCAGAGAGGTTATATTGATATATTGAAATTGTGGTCTTTTTATTATGATTATTTTAATCAAACATAATGGGACAATGAACTGTTATGGTTATTGAAAACATACCGTTAACATATATTTCTATATTTGCAAAAAAAAAAGAAGAAGAAGAAAAATAAAAAGAAAGGAAAAAGTGTGGACTTTTTAGTCCACTGACCAGTGCCAAGAGGGTGCCAGTTTGAGTCTTGTACAGTAGAGGGCGTCAATTATTTGTCATAATTTAAATTGACGTCTTTCAGACGCTGCCATTAAACTATGCCACTGCGTATGCACAGTGGTAAACATGGTTCTTTAATGTATTTGCATTATATGTCTAATTAATGTGATAATTTTCAATGGGCACATGAAATAGTAACTTCAACGGAGCCGTTTAATATAACATTGTAGTCCTTATGGCCATTAGAAAAAAGTTTTTGGGGGGGGGGGGGTATTGTACAATAGTGATACAATCATATTCTTTACTATCTTAAACCATAATATCGATACTTCTACTTGAGCAATAAATTTGAATACTATATTGAAACCTCTGTGGAAGTTATAGGGAGACCAGGGCTAGTTGTATCACTTGTTATACTTTTATCCAGTTCTTGGAATAAATACATCATATATAAACAAAATGTATACCAGATGAAAGACGTGTGTTCATGTCATTTTCATACTTTGTGTCAGTGCAGAGATATAAGCTATCAAAATGAGGGAGTGAACATGTGACATGTTGCCCATTCAATGGGTAAGTTGTCACACTGGATTTTGCAACTGATAAAATAAAAGGACAAAAGTATCCCTTTTATTATTATTGTTTTATTATTATTTTTTTTACAGCAAGAAATGTTTTTGTCATTGTTCTTGAAAATTTGCTGTAATCATTGAGCAAACTAACATAAAATATTATGCAAAGTTCTTAAGAACTGCTAGCATGTAGGTCATAGCTTTCAGCCTCAAATGCCTGTTTTGCTTCATTTAAACTGGACATTTTAGACTAAATTGAATATAGAAAAATAAAGCATTTCCGTTAATAGATTGATGGATGGTTCATCATGAAACTTAAACTAGTCCTAACATGTGAGCGTACTGTAGCTCCATCAACAACTGGAAAAATCTAACCTAGCAAACTAATTTCCTCACTCTTTAGACTCATCATTTGAATAGTAATTCTGGCATATGTAAACCGAGTTGTCAGAGGTGCATTTTTCATTGGCCCATTCCTTGCTTATGTGACAACAAACCCCAAAATGACTGAGACAAATTGCCCCAAACTACCATGTTGGCTAATACTTCCTCTAGTTTAAAGTTAGCTTAAAACAGAGCAGTGACTGAGGCATAACAAGATGCCTGAATCTCTCTTCTAACAAGTCCACACAATTTGCTGCTAGAATTTGTCTATATATGACACCAGTTTCAAAATATATGAAGTTGATTTTTTTTTACTTTGGGTTGTGCAAAACAGATAACTGGCCCTTATCTCAGCTCGCAATGTGCTATTTTCTTCTCAAACAGTACACAGCCCCTGGCCATTTAGGCGAAGAAAACTAGTATTCCACTATTTTCGTTGCGCCCTCTTGTGGAGATTTTTTTTTGCAATGTGACAATTTACCCGTGATCTAACTAGCCCCGGTCTCCCTACATATCGATTGAGAGATTTTATATCAACGAGAAATTTATTGGCCAGGCCTTCAGAAGTACTTTTTATTATTATATTATTATTATTTTTTTTTTTTACACTTGCTCATTTATCAAACAGTTTTCACCATTCTAAATTCAACATATTCCAAAATTCATGCCTTCCAGGATGCTATTTTTCTCATTCCAAAATATATTTTTTTAATCCCAGATTTCACATTTTGCACACCAAAATTAACGATTCATTCCCAATGAGACATTCAACAAACAGGTTTAATGTTTCACATAGTTCCAACTCAAATTTCAAAATATTCCGCTGTATCATTCAATTCACCTTTTCAACATTTCTCAACATTTGCTTCAAATTTCACACATGCCAAAAATTTCACATTTTTATACTTTTACAAGTATTGCACTTATTCTTTTTTTTATTCTTGTTTGAAATAGATAGAAGAAAACACATAGGGAAACCACAGCACAACCACAAAGGTGATGTGGCCAAATTTTAACTAGTTAAAACTGAAGCCGACCTCGGACCAATTAAAAAGTTCTTCATTTCGAAAGTTGTACTTTAGGGTGGGGTTTCGGTTCAAATTTGACCAATCACTGTTCGACACTCGTGACCTACGAAGACGTCCCAGGACCAACATGAATAAATAATTATTAGGATAAGCGATATTTGTGTAAAGGTAGTTGGCCTTATATTCGCATAGTTAAAAAAAAAGAAAAGAAAAGAAAAAATGACGGTTAAAAAAAAAGCTCAGCCTCTCCCATTCTTTCTCCGCCCTTCGAGACGTTTGAAATTATTGAAACAAGTTCGATTCAACTAACAGTGTCACACCGGAAGTAATACATATATGAATGCTAAATCATTGTAATCATTTAAACAAAATACTCATTATATTTAAATAGAGATCATTACTTTACAATAACAAAATTACACTACATAAAACACAACTTAGCTTACCAGAAGACAGTAAAATGTATAATTTTATTTTGTACCGGATGTTGTATTTTGAGTCCTGCGTGTGCGGTATGACTATTCTATAAAGCTTGATTGAGGCGATTGCATTTTCATCTCCGTCTTACCACCGGACGTCTGGCATCATACTGTCTCCAAGACCCCTCAAGAGGTATTCAATCAATATCAAATCAATTGTTGTCTCGTCTTGATTAAAACGTGTATTTGGCACATAGTGTGATAAGCTACTATGTTTCAGTTAGAGGCGATGTGCATTGCGTTGATAGGCCTGTTTATGTTGGCGCGGATGGTTAGCTCGCAGAGCAGCTAAAGGCGGCTACCGTCCGCTATGAACAAAAAGCTTTATTCCATGACAGTCACGCGGTTGGCATACCCCTCAACGCGTGTTTACTTTTGTTGTTGTTGATATACATACGTTGCTCAATAAGTGCGCGCGCGCGCAGGTCTTGCTTTTTCAGTGGAAATATCTTCACCCCGAATGAACGATGGAACGCGCTAGCTTGATACAGTCACTGTTGTTGTTGAGTGTACGACGTTCGTTCACCCACAAAAAAAAAAAACCCCGACAAAAAATATTTTTTCAGTTTGCCGACCGACAAAAGGGTTCCAATAGTCAAAAGATTTGTGTAGTGTAACACCCGGAGTAGTTTTTATTAATGCAGAATTCAACTGATCAAATTGATCTTTCAGGCCTGAGTGAATTCATAAGTGTGTGTGTGTGTGTGTACTTAAAAACGTATTATGCTGCTAACATTTTTGATTTAATTGGGATAATGATACAAATATCTGTGTAACTTCTTTCTTTGCATAAATATTGCAATATGAAACAAACTCAGATGTTTTTCTGTCTTCAATGCACGGTCGTTTCATTCTGCTGATAATATGGTCAAGTTTGCTGCTGCTGAAAAGTAGGAACGTATACATTACTGGAGCTTCATCTTAAAGGGGATACTTTGTGCAAAGTAGTCTGTTTTAATATGAAAAATTTGTATTTTTTGCCGTGACTGGTAACTCTTACTATTTTGCTATGAATCACACAAGAACTAAAAGTACAAATTCTGCACCAGTAAAAGCGCATAGCTTGTGGCATAAATGGTGAAAGCGATCACCCCAAAAGTGCGAGGTCACTGGTTCGATTCCCCCTCTGTATATTGCACGACAATTTATTCACAACAACCTATGCGTTAGGGTTAGGCTGATAATGCCAATAACAGCCAATGCTTTGAAGTTTATGGTTAGATAAGTAAATGCTAATAACAACAAACAGCATATGCTGTGATATGGCTATGGTTAGGTTTAGGCCGGTAATGCAGACAATCTTCGGTGGCAAAGCAGAATGAAAACTTGGTGAAGGGGATGAAGCGAGGCAGGAACCACTCCCAGTGAGTGCATGACTTGGTTCGGCGGTTGACCAATCAGAGCCATTCACGGCAAAATAGCGCTAGCAGAAAAATTGCAGGACACGACAAAAATATCCACTGACTTTTAATATACGTATAAAATAAATAAATAATAAAGTTATTTGCTATGAGCCTATTTCTCAAAATGTGCCCGTGAGCGTGCCATTCTGCCGCCTACAGTTCGGCTAACTCGCATAATAGCAAGTTAAAGTTCTTTGATGAGACTGACAAAGCACTCTTATGTCAAAATCAAAAGAAACAGTTCAGTGGCGGTATTCTGTATTCCCCTCGCACATTCTTGCATTGTTGAGGCTGGTCTTTCTTAAGACGCGTATTTATTCTCCCAAATTTTGGTGGGCTTCTGAATAGGGCTGGGTATCGATTCTAATTTCCTCAATTTCGATTCACAAGAATTCAGTTCGATATCGATTCTTCACGATTCAATTCGATTAACTTGAATTCATTTCGCTATTGATTCTTTCTGGAACATTAATTCTTCTTAAATATCAAGGACATAATAAAAACTCAATAAACATACAATTTTGCGAAGGCAGTAACTGGTTAAATGGTTTAGTTTATTAATGAAATGTTATAATCACTGAAATTATATACTATATTATACAAACATTGACATACGCAAAGATGAGATGAAAGTATTTTCATAACTCTAATTCAATAATTGTAAATATAAATCAAAAAGATTCAGAGTTATCATAAAGTGCAATAAGTCAGGTCTTCCATAAATTTAAGAAAATAGTTTTAAATTAATGTGAACATTAAAATTTCAAGAGAACGGTAACATACAAAAAAATGGCCTTTAAAATTAAATTTTATGGGGGGAGGGAGATATTGAAATAATCAATTCATTGCCTTATGAATCTATCAGGCATGAAAATAAGAAACGATTCTTTGTTGTTGTTGTTTTTTTTTTAACCCAGCCCTTCTTCTGAAGTATGCAACATTCAACTTTATAGGTTCCACATGTAATGTACCGTTTTATCTTGATGGAGTTCAGTCAATATAAAATGGAATGATAATGGGCTATCCTTGACGTGCATTAGTCAATCATGTGCTAATGCTTTTGTGCAAGTGGATGCAAGTAATGCAGCTGAATACATGACAGTATTTTGAGTCCTGTCCTATTGTGTGAAATTTGTGAACCCAATTTTGAGGCAATATTACTTTGTCTAAAAAGAGTGTAATTGATGATAGAGACGATAGGTAAGAAAGGGCACGATAAACATTTTTCTATCGTCATGGCGATATATATTGCCATATCTCCCAGCACAATGTATCGGTGCCAATACCAGTCTTATTTTAAGGTATCGGTATTCGTGGCGGTGACCTATACCATTATCGGCCGCCGTCCTGCAGCTATTTTATGATCAGGGACGAGAAATGAGAAATTAAATGAATACAAAGTTGCCATTGATTTTTGCCATTTTTTTAAAACTACAATCATTACAAATTCATCCACTATTGTTCAGTGTTTTTGTAAAAAACTATTGTGTTAATTGTATATACTGTGTTTTTATGACATTGCCGATGGCTGGAGCGCGCCACCTCTGCCTTACAACCATGAAATGAGCGTGTGCAACGGTTGCTCCATGATCTGTTTCTTCTTTGCCACATTAAAGTTAAAAAAAGAAAGCTATTTCTTCTTCGGTTGTTGCTTCAGGTCTTTCTGGTGAACTGCTGTTGATATAGCGCCACCATAATGGTGCAACACTGCAACTGCAGTTAAAATGCGTTCCTACTGAGCTCAATCAACACAGCTGGAGCGCTGTGTTGAGTGATATCAGTGGCTCAGGCTGTAGGTGGCGGCAAGTAGTTGTATTTGTAAAATCTGGTAATACAGGAAACCCTCGTTCATCGTCCCAGACCCTGCGATAAGTGAAATCCAGAACATAAAAATACCCCATTTAAATCCTTCAAAGGCATGTTTTTAATTGATGGGTGAGTAAATATCAGACTGATACCATCATACTGGCCTTATTTCAAGGTATCAACTTATCAAGTATTTGTGAAGGCTGTTGATACCAGTCACTGGTGCCTTCTTGTGGTCATTCTACTATTAAGAAATTAATGGCTTGGCATGCAGGCTGGCGGAACGTTTTTGTAAGTGAACTGTATCCATGTAAATCTTCTCAAATGACCATTAAGATGCAATTTATGTAAGTATACTTGCATGATTGTTCCTAAAGTTTATATTAATGCTTAGAATGAGTTATTTGCATGGCTGACAGTTTCTTTCTTGAATTCCATCTACTGTAAAATGTAGAGCTTTTCGAAATTAATCGATTAATTGACAAGTAATCAATTATCAATTTAATCCACAACTATTTTAATAATCGAGTAATCATTTGGAGCCATTTTTTATGTAAAATTGTCCAAATCCTCTGATTTCAGCATATCAACAGTAATTGTTCACTTATTTCTCTAGTCGTTCAGAAAATAAGCCCGATTATCTTCTGTGTGTAATCAAAATAAGACATTTGCAAACATCTGTTTTTACTTGGGAAAACAATGACAAAAACAATAACATAGTACAGCATCAAACCTCCCTTTTTTTTTTAATCACTATACTGTATACTGATATGAAGTACAAAAAACACACCAATCACTGGTTAATAAACAATAATCAGGAAAAAATGCTTTTGTAATACACTTTAAAGCAAAATTAAAATGAATCAGATTAGTCGCTTAAACGATTGAATAATTGATAGCTTAATCGATTCTAACAATATTCTATAGTGACCACACTAGTAAAATCCCATCTCTGCAACAATTCCCCAGTTAGGCCTGTATGGTAGAGTGGCCAGACAGAAGCCATTTCTTAGTAAAAGGCACATAGAAGATCGCCGTGGAGTTTGTCCAACGGCTCCCGAAGGGCTCAGACCGTAAGAGACAAAATTCTCTGTTTTGATAAGGCAACGATTGAGCACTTTAGTGACTGACTGCCCAATGTCATGTTTGTTGGAAAGCAGGCACCGCTCCATCAGGCCAATAAATGCCCTCCGTACAGTGAAGCATGTTGTTGGCAGCATCATGTTCTGGGGATATTTTTCAGGATTTAGGCAAAAGGAATGCAGCAATCTACAGAGACATCAGACAGACATGACAGTTCATCTTTTAGCAGGACAACAACCCCAAGCACAGAGCGCTAAGTTATCAAAGGAGTCTTTTTTTGGTCTACATTAATTGTGACAAAACCTGTTCTCAGTGTTCCAGCTAGAAGCCAGAATTGTATTTTATTGAACTTTACTAGCGCCTTCTGAAAATGCCTGATTATTGACGCCTCCACCTACGCAATGGAGCTTGATGGGTGTGAAACTGCCCAAAGCTACTGTAGAAGACTTGAGGGTTGTAATTGCTGACTAAGGTGCTTGAAAAAAGGCAGGAAATACTTGGCAGTGTTTTTTTTTTAAATAAATCTGCAAAAATGTCAACTTTAAAAAAAAAAAAAAAATTATTACTTGGTGTGTTGTTTTTGAGGAAATAATAAGAATTTCTTTCCATTTTGAAATAAGGCTGTAAAATGTGAAAATAATATCCATATGTGCTGTACATACAAGGGGACAGTACATGCAAAAAAACAAGGTTACTCTGTGTCCAATTTAATTGGAAACTTCTGTAGATTGGGAATATACAATATATATATATATCTTTTTTTTCTTTTTTCTTTTTAATTTGAGTTCCATCCATCAACTCAAATGTACAAGTCATTGATTTTTTTAAATTATTATTTATTATTATTATTTAGCTTTTAACGCTCACCATTTCCTGCAGAATTTTAACTGTGCTTAATGTTTTTTTGTTTTTGTTTTACATTTTCCAGTTGAGTACTTGCCGCTGCAAGTGGCAAAATGGGGGACGATAGTGAGTGGATGAAGCTTCCCATCGACCAGAAATGCGAACATAAGGTACTTGTACTCCAGTGATATTCTAATCTATATGATCCTCTCAGCCTATGACCAATTAGTTAGAAAATAGCAAAGTGGCAATGTGAAATCATCAGGTCATAGTGTAAATATAGCATTATTCCATAAAATTACACAGGAATTGTTGTCGGACTTCACATTGGGGGATATTGGCCACCCAAAATTTAGGGCTAATAGAGTGGTCTAGAGCCAGAATCAATGCTTTTGACAAAACACAGTTATGCATTTATACTTTTGCTGTGAACTTTTTGATTTCTAGGTGTGGAAAGCCCGTCTAAACGGTTATGAAGAAGCTCTGCAGTTGTTCAATAGGATAGATGACGAGAAGAGTCCGGAGTGGGGGAAATACCTTGGACTGATAAAGAAGTTTGTCACAGAGTCCAATGCGGTGGCTCAGCTTAAAGGCCTCGAAGCAGCCTTGGCTTACGTTGAGACTGCCCACGTAGCTGTGAAGTAAGTAATGAGAAGTTCAATTATATAAATAAATCCTTAAATAAATTGATAAGCAAAATATGGTTATGTAGACAAACGAAACATTTGCATTGACTAAATTGATTCAGACACTTATCAACATTGAATATCGAAATGTATTTGTCAAACACTAAAAGGTCTCAAAATAATTCATACAACAGGGTCCGACATTCAGCCTTGCCAACTGGGAGACAGTAGCCAAATAGCCGTCTTTGAATTCTTGTTTTTGCCTGAAAACATTCCTTTCCTATCCAATTCGAGCAAGATGAGCCGGAATTCCTTGAAGGATAGGTTTGTTTGAATTCTAGAAAAGCTTAGGAAGGTTAGCCTGGCAAGCTACTTTCTTGAAGGAAAGAAAGTGGATTTGAACAAGCTGTCATTGATTACCGTTTGGCCCGGTTCAAAACGAACCGTGGAATAATATTCATTTATTTGCTGTGACATATTCTACATGAGCAACGTTGCTTTTCGGCACCGAAAGTCCATCCTCATAGCGTTGAAAATAGCGGACGGGAGAGACAAAATATTTTTCCATTCAGCATTAAACTCATTTTAAATGACTATGAACAAATTGGCCATTAAAACCCTGGCGGCTGATGGCATTGGAAGCATTTATTTAAAAAGACATGTACTTCCACGAATCGCTTATCTGACTTCATGTTCGGTTTTTGCTGATTGGTTCATTCCATTGTCTGTTTGCTTGGGTTTGCCCCGCCTCAGAAATGCATTTGATAGTAACTGTGACCAGCGATGAGTCTGGGTTTCAGGCTATTGGAGAGGTGGCAAAAGGAGATTTGACTTTCTGAAAAATCCTCTCCACCATGTCTTTAGGTCCAAATCCGAAAATGCACTTCTGCCATTTTTACACAACGGAAATGTTCAGTGAGTTAGTGGCACGATCTGATTGTAGGTAGTGGAACTGGAACCACAAATAATATTGAACTCTGTATGAACAGAACTTGTCATGCAGCTTATTGTCCACGTTTTATAAATTAAATACATAAAAAAAGACTGCATATAGAAATATTAGTAGTCACTTAATATATTTTAAAAATAATCATTATTCTAATGCTTATATATTGATTATTAGATGTTGCGAGTGCTGGCATAGAGCATTGTTAATTTTTGCAGGACAACGGGTGACGTGGTGTCTGGTGTGGTGACCAAAGTGTTTAACCAGCCAAAGGCCCGGGCTAAGGAGCTGGGCACAGACATCTGTCTGATGTACATCGAAATAGAAAAAGCTGAGGTGGTGCAGGATGAACTTCTGAAGGGACTGGACAACAAGAACCCCAAGATAGTTGTGGCCTGTATTGAGACGCTCAGGAAGGCTCTCAGGTCAGTGCTACTTTCCAATGTAGAGAAAATCACTGTAATGTACGTTAAAAATATTTTATGAAAAGTACTTTCATACCTTTGCAAGAACAATTTGAGATAATTGTGAAGATGGTAAATTGACTGAACTTGAATCTACTGGTACTCAGAATATGTGACTAGCACAGCCAGTCATCTATTTCATTTTGAAACATTAAAAAATGCAATTCTCATAGCTTGCATACATTCATCATTTTCATGGGGTTTTCTTTCTTCCAGTGAGTTTGGATCCAAGATTGTGACTTTGAAACCAGTAGTGAAGGTTTTACCCAAGCAGTTTGAGTCCAGAGAGAAGGCGGTGAGAGACGAGGCAAAGATGCTTGCTGTAGAAATCTATAAATGGATCCGAGATGCTTTGAGACCTTCACTGCAGCATATCAACTCTGTGCTGGTATGACATGGCTCATCTCTGGAAACAGACATACTCGCTGAAATTATTTTAACAAGTGCCGTAAATGACACTGTCTGTGCCTTCTCGGCAGCTGAAGGAGCTTGAAGAGGAGTGGGTGAAGCTGCCGTCAAGCCCGCCCAAGCAAAGCAGGTTCCTTCGCTCCCAGCAAGACCTGAAGGCCAAGTTTCAACAACAACAACAAGCACATGGAGAAGCATCTGGTATTTATATATTAAAAAAAGATACTTGCTGAATTAGACGGTACGTATTATTTAATGATGTACCGGTAGTTCAATTAATTCAATATAATTAATATCCACTCTTGCTATAAATTTGTTTAGATTTTTGCAATGGTCTAAAACTTATACAAATATGTAGGCGAAACTGTAAAAAATGCAATTTAAGATTTATTTATAGTTTAATCAAACATTTGGAGATTTTTAAATGCAAATGACGCTTCTTGAGAAGCAAGCCAAATTCACTAAGTGCTATTTTTGGTTTGAAAGTAGGAAATCCAAAGGTGATTTAAACAAGTGATTCTTAACAATCCAGTAATTAAATAATACAGTACTTTGTAATTTCCAAAGTAATTTCAGCTTTGTAAATCTGGGCCGCAAGGGCAGCTTTATACACATGTAGCAGGGTATTTTTAAAACTGAATAATTCTAGTGTATTGTGGATCACTCAAAACGAAGGTCGTGGGAAAGAAAACGTCATTTGGTGAGGGCAATAGCTTCCAGCACAACTTTATTACGTCATCTCGCGCTCGAAAAAACAAAAACAGTCTCAACTGTCAGTGTTCACACATAAATGAAGGATTTTATAAAGCTTAACTAGATTTAATTTAGTTATTAAATACAAACTATAATAAATCAACATAAATCATATTTTATGAATGGGCCCGGGCCACTTTTAACAGGAAAAAGTTGGGCCCCAAGGTAAAAAAGGTTAAGAACACCCGATTTAACTCACTCACTGCCATAAATTCATCACAAAAAAAAAGATTATTAAAATTTAGGAGCAAGAGGCGATTACAATTTATAATTGTAATTAATCGCATGACTTGCCTAGTTAACTCACGATTAATCACAAATTTTATATTGGTTCTAAATGTACAATAAAAAAAATAGGTTTTCATACTCTTGTTAACAAAAGTGGGGAAAATTTAAAATTATTATTAATTTTTATTTTATTATTATTAATTTTTTTTAAAAGTGGGGAACATTTTTAAACTTATATAAATAGTTAAAATGATTTTTTTTTTTACGTTTATAGTCGTCAATGGCAGTGAATGGGTTAAAAACAACAATATTTATTTGATAAACCAATCTGACGGGGTTTCCCCTTTTTAACCCACCTTTTGCAGAAGAGGAAGAGGAGGAAACGGCAACAACAGTGGATCCTTATGAGCTGATGGAAGCTGTGGATATTCTTAACAAGTTGCCCAAAGACTTTTATGATAAAATTGTGAGTGTGGTATGCTTAACTGCATGCAGTGGCCATCTTCTCCCCATAAGGAATTAAGTTTTATCTATGCATTCTTTAACTCCATTTTAATTGTGAACCTCATTTTCTGTTTTTGCAGGAAGCTAAAAAATGGCAGGAGAGGAAAGAAGCTCTGGAAGCTGTTGAATCTCTTTTGAAGAACCCAAAATTGGAGAATGGGGACTATGGAGATCTTGTTAGAGCACTCAAGAAGGTACTTGGTCCAGTTGGTTTCCATCATTCGAATCATTTTATGATAACGAACTGGAGTATTAATGAAAACTCGAATGGCCAATTTCTGCCTGACTGGTGGTATTGTGATACTGGAGGATGTACGATTAAGTTAGAGTGCTGTTTGATGTGTCGTAGGTCGTGGGGAAAGATACGAATGTCATGCTGGTTGCACTAGCAGCTAAATGTCTGGCTGGGCTGGCCGCCGGTCTCAGGAAGAAGTTTGGAACGTATGCAGGGCAGGTAAGTTGCAAGAAAAATCTCATTTTAATGCAACTATTTGAGGAATCAGGAATCACCTGCAATTGTTGATTGACATTGAAATATCACAGCAGATTTACGAGAGGAAAAAATACACGCTATAATATTAATCAATCAATATTTATTGAACGCTTTTCATACATGACAATGTAACTCAAATGCTTCACATTGTTATAATCACCCCCACACCGCCATCATAAACAAATAAAAATGTAAGAGAGGAGTAGATTACGAAAATATTAGAGGCTGGGTACAGAGCATCTTGTGAGGGAAAACTTGCCTCATGGATTAGCATTTTTGTGTTTATTTTGCGTTTCTTTATTAGAGCAACACTAACAAACTTTCCGTTTGTTTATTATGGCGCCGCCATATGGACAAAAGCGGTAATGTTATGCCTGAAGGAAGAACTCATTTTCCATGAGGACAAGCGCATTGGGTCGTTTTTGAGCTCATGCCATTTAGCGTCGACATTCAAATTGACTTTCATCTTTGTAACGAATGGGGGAAGGGGGAAGTGATGTATGCCATAAAGCAGTCAGCACATTTGTATTTTTGTGTGTGGCAGTGTTCCTGCCTTCCTCCTCAAAGTTGCTTAGTGCCAGTAAAAATTATACCGCCCCCCTCAGACCATGGCAAAGGTATCATTCATCAAGAGTTATGATATTTTATTAAGGTTGAAAAGTTCCTAAGTGCTACTTTAATGTCACTGTGCTGCCATTTTTATTATTTTTGTTTGTAAAGTCTTTTTAGGAGGGAGTAGGAGTAGGTTACATTTTCCATGGTGGGCTCTGTAATGAAAAATTGATCCGTGACAGGGATACTTGACTCACTAAGCCATTTTCAGCAGTAACAAGTTAATATTTTGTCCATAATTAATTTGATAACTTCCTTATTTTTCATGTACAATTAACACCTTTAAAAACAAAAAATTCCACTTGCTGTTGACTGGAAAATGACATTATCTGTGCTGCGGAAATGGGTAACCCACAATCACGGCTGGCTTATTTTCTGGGTTTGGTCAGCAAACTGAGTCATGATTGGGTGTTACCTGTTTCCTGAGCACGAGTTATGTCATCTTCACTCGACAGCAAGTGGCACAATTAGTTTTTAAAGGTATTTATTGTTCATAAAAAAATAATGGTGTTATCTTAGTCATTATATACAAAGTACTGTATTATCTTCTAACTGTTGAAAATGTCTCAATAAGTTAAGAATCAAGTGTTATTTATTAAAATGGTTAATATCTATCCCTAAATAAGCGGTGCAATTTCCCCCGCTCCGCAGGTTGTTCCCACTATTCTGGAAAAGTTCAAAGAGAAGAAGCTTCAGGTTGTCCAAGCCCTGCAAGAGGCTATCGATGCCATTTTTCATACTGTAAGTATACACATTCCAAGCAGAGGACGTGTCTCATTTAACCATCTGAGGGGAAAAAATTAATACAAATAAGTTATAAAAAAAAAAAAGTATTTAATGAATTAATTGCACTGGTTGCTAGTTCTGGTACTTGTGACCCTTGTTAAATATCTGTGGCAATCTGGTTTGTAGAAGAAACTTTTTTTATGTTGTGAGACACACCATGAGCCACTCTCAATCCCCAATGAATGTATATTTTTCAGAATTATTATTTTTTTATCTTTAGTCACTCTGCCCCAAATGAAAGCATTTGCTCCCTATATTATATGCCAAGAGAGAGATCGTTCCGGGATGGGAATGGGAACACTTGCAGCATGGGGTTGAGCCATAACATTTTTGCGTGTGACCCCAATGTAATATGTAACTCTCTCTTAGACTACTCTACAAAATCTGTCGGAGGACATCCTGGCTGTGATGGATAATAAAAACCCTTCCATAAAGCAGCAAGCCTCTCTGTTTTTGGCCCGCTCCTTTAGACTATGTACTCAGGCCACACTGCCCAAGAGTGTACTCAAACCCTTCTGTGCTGCCCTTGTAAAGGTACGCGCACGCGCGCACATTATATATAAAGAAGGAAAATAAGTCTGTATCGCTCCTCATCATTACTTGTCTCTTTCTCCATCAGCAAGTGAATGACTCTGCTCTAGAGGTGCGTGATGCTGCCTTTGACGCTTTGGGTACAGCCATGAAAGTGGTCGGCGAAAAAGCGGTGAACGCTTATCTAGCTGATTTGGATAAACTAAAACTTGACAAGGTAAAACATGATGATCAATCTGACTGAATGAGATGCCCCTGCTCAGTTGTTTGACCCCTGTTGTCCTGTGTTGTTTGATGACAGATAAAAGAGTGTGCTGATAAAGTAGACCTTCCAGGAGGGAAGAAGAGTGCAGGAGGAGCTGCAGTAAAGAAGCCATCAGCTAAAGCACCACCTGCTGCTGAAGCTCAAACTAAATCCTCTGCTCCGCCTAAGAAGACCTCAGCTGCAGCCATTAGCAAGGTAACAAATTCACAGTTTCATAGTTTATTTTCTGGATCATCGAGTACGGCTTCAACTTAAAACACTTTACTGCGGTGAGATAAGACAAACAGTTGCAATCTATTAAATACCCTGAAAGGAGAATGAGTCCTGTAGGCATGAAAATCCCTCACCTTTCGGCGAAATTTGACGCGCTGAAACCAAAATAGGTCACCTGTGTGAGTCATGGAGCTCCGTTAAGAACATATTTTGGGAGGGGTGGGGGTTGTTTTTGGTTGTTCATGTTCTCTTCCAGCTGTCATTTTTTTTGCGAGATTTTACTCCGAGTTGGGTACAAATTCATCGCTCTATGCAGGCACGTTCTTGAAGTAGTTTCAACAATTGTGCAGTTGTTCCTTAAAGAACAAAAAAAAAACACCAAATACAATAATTTATCTTCTGATCTTGTATTACTGTTTAACCTTTCAATTCATTGTAAAGAACCTTGCTTCTCACTTTGTAATTTGCAATATTAAATTATTTTTTTGTATTATTGATACCTAATTGATGTTATACCTTGATTTATTTTTAATTTTTATTTTTTTACTCCATCTCCGGTTCATGTGTTTTTAAATTCATTAAGTTTTATTTAATGACAAATAACTGTAAAAGTGAATGTTTTTTTTCAATAAAATTTATTATTTTATTGTTAAATAAATTAACATTTACTACCACAAACAACTGAACAAAAGTACAGAAATTGGTAGTGATACCCCGATACTGTCAATTGGAACCAAACTGGTTCAAATGCAAAAGGTACCCATCCCTACTTGAACACAGCGCATGCTGATTTTTCCTACATCCATCCTTGGTCCAATAAATGTAGCAAAGATGTTCGCATTTTTGCAAACTGTTTCTCTCGACTCTGTAAAAATTTTTAACATTAAATTCGCCATCCCTTCGTCCACTGCATGCCCCCAACCCGTTTGACGAGTGCTCGACGAATATTAAAATTTTGGTCAAAGTGCTTCTCACCTTTTTCACCCCTCACCCGTTTTCAAGCATCCTACATGGAGAAATATTTTCGACAATTTATATTTGACAAAATTCGATTTTTTCCCATTTTGTAAATGTTGCCTTGTTCAGACTGACAGCCAAAATCAGATTTTTAACCCAATCAGATTGAAACTGGTTGGCTCTTTGTAGTCCGAACAGTCACAAAGCACATGAAATCAAATTAAAAATTTTTGTGGGACTGATTGAAACCACATTTGTGAAGTAATTTATAAAAATAGCGCTTATGGACAGCCTGAACACAGATATTTGTCTGTAATAGGTCAGTATCCGATTGGCTCCACTTGCCAGACTGGTTTCTTGTATGCTGTGGCAGTCAAATGCATAAAGTGCAACACTGCCTCGTCGGCACTTGGCAAGCGCAACCAGAAATACAGTGACAGTTCACTTTACTTACTCAAATGCGTAAGCTGGTCCCGCAAAATAAATAAATAAGGTGGTCATACTACGAATTTGTACATCTTACGGTCTCACACGCTTTTTAACGCACTTGCGAGGAATCAGTCAGGCAGTGCGGAGCGGTAAAAAAATGTCACAATAATATGACGTCAAACATTACATGTGCTAGGTGACGTCTCCGCTTGATGTCGTTGCGACAGCAACTTGTCAGATGCGCCCAGTCTGAACAAGGCCAGATCCAATGGACACTCAGCCCTAAAAATCGTATTTCAGGAGGAATCCAATTAGAATCAGACATGCCTGCAGTTTGAGCGCAGCCTTGGTCTGCTGTAGTCATGTGCTGATTTTGACATTAACTGTAAATTGTGAATCTTTCTGTAACAGTCTGCTGGTCCACCAAAGAAAGGCAAACAAGTCTCTGTTGCCAGTGGAAAACCCAAAAAGAACACGGAAAGTAAAGACTTCACAGAAAGCGAATTGTCGGTAAGTCGGAACTCTATTAGGGCTTTGTGGCATTACATGGTCACAACAGCTTTGTTGTTTTTCAGTCACTTGACTTTAGCTTGATCTGATTTTCAGTAATCATGTGGCAAAAATAACCTTACTGTCAGTCAGAAGTGGCCATCTAATGCACCCTCATTTAACAGCACTCATTTTGCAGAAGTGCAATATGATGAAAGCTTGTCCCACACAAAGCAATGCGGCTAAATGCAACTGGACGTTTTTTTATGAGTGGCTGACTGTCAGCAGTTTTTCTGCTATTTGAAATTTGAATCACTGATCAATGGTGACAGAATCCAAAGGGCAATTTCTGGGTGTGCCGATGTGAGTCATTGACTAGATTTTGTTAGTGATTGTCCAGTTTAATAGCATTTTACCATGTTGCTCGGTGTGTGTGACGGGCTTAACGAGAGCCAGTTGCTCATATTACAGCATAAAGTGGCACCAACCTCTTAAAATTGTACTTGTTTTGACTTGATGAATGACAATTACCCTCAACCAGTGACGGATACCTTTCCCAACGTCAGTATTTTCAATGAGCAAACTGAACCTCTAAGTAAATTACCTGATACCAGTCGGCTCGACTTGTTCTTGATTTTTTTTTCTTTTCTTTCCAATTAAAAGATTACTGTTCATGTTGATGCTCACGTGGTGGAAAATGATTACGAAACAGTCGAATATAATAATTAAGGAAGGTTTTCATCACAAAAAAACACTACATAGCTAATGCTATTAGAGCTCGGACTACATGTACATGAACTTTGACCTGCATTTGTCCCATCGCAGTGAACACTCACTGTTGTGGCACACACTAGAGCAGATGGGTGCTTCAGCGCCCGGGGGGCAATTTGGGTATTGGTGTTTTGCTCAAGGACACTGCAGCTGGGTGTCCGGTGATGGTCTTGAAGCGGGGTCCCCACAGTGGCAGGTGACAATGTTAACCGCTTGGCCATGGCTGAATCTGCTGTTTGTCAAAAACACAGGGATAAACCGGAGAGGTCAGATGAGTTCTGATGACAGTTTCAAGTTCAACCAATTTATTGGAATTATAAAGGCAAACTACCAACACAACATTTAGGCTGATAAATGACTACACAGCTATTTCTTTAGAAGTCTTTATGATTTATATCAAAGAAATTACCTTGTACAGTTTCTGAAGCAAGGTTTCATTTTTGTATGTAGCAATGGCCATTTTGTTGTTGACACTATTTTGTTGTTGAGAGAGTACCGTTGCTCGTTGACCCTATATTTTGCCATTCACATTTTAATTTCAGGTTGAGGTGTGTGAAGAACGAGCGGCCGAAGTACTTCCTGCATCCTGTCTTGAACAGCTGGACTCAGCTAATTGGAAGGAGAGACTCGCCAGTATGGAGGAATTTCAGAGGGTACTTTTGTTTGCTTTATTTAGGAAATCCTACCATTTTAAGTATATTTACAACATATTTAGACCATCATTAATATCTGTGGTTAATACCTATTTGTTTTGAAGACTTTTGTTGCCTGGAAAGCTGCTAAGCAGTGGAATGACTGTTCATGAATGTATTCATATTTCTTTCTAGGCTGTTGAGACTATGGATAAAATGGCAATGCCTTGCCAAGCGTTAGTCAAAATGTTGGCCAAGAAACCAGGCTGGAAGGAGACAAACTTCCAGGTAACATTTGTATTATTTTGAATGCAAGTTAAACTAAGCACCCTATTGAAATTATTCAGTATTTACTGTATCTTTGTTAGTATTTGTGATTCTAATTCATCCCAATGTTTTGGGCTGCGCTTTCTTAAGGTCATGCAGATGAAGCTACACATTGTGGCCCTTATTGCCCAGAAGGGGCAGTTTTCAAAGACTTCAGCCTCTATAGTTTTGGATGGCTTGGTGGATAAGGTTGGCGATATCAAATGTGGTGGAAATGCCAAGGAGGGAATGACTGCAATTGGAGAGGCCTGCTCACTACCATGGACTGCCGAACAGGTTTTTACCTATTTAAAAAATGCATCTTTTCCATCACAAAAAATAACATGATAAAATTAAGTTGTTAAACTTTATGGGTCGGCTGGTCCATATTTAAAACAGTAATGCTGCACACCCTCATGCACTTTAATCCTCTTGCCATGTAGCGTTGGCCAAGTGAAGCAAAGCGATCTCCTTTGGCAATGTTCAGTATGATTGATTTTCACCGGGCTTCTTTTGTCAAACACAAAACAATGTGAAATTATTGCGCTCTTCTTTTCCGCTTCGTGGTGGGAAGTAACTCGCTAGATATGTATTTATTCTTTTATTTTACATAGTCATTAATTTTATAAGCCAGCTCCTCTGTTTTCAGCTATGTTGTTAGCATGGCAGACTTTGACCTACAGAAGTCGCAAGAATAATTGTCCTGAAAATAATATTGTAATGTATTAATTAATTACTCCTGCCCCACCAGAAAATGAGCCACAGGATAGCATAGGTTTTGGAACGTTATATTGAGTGATTGGATAAATGAAGCTTCATGAAGCACTTGTGACATTTTTTGGGGACTTTTCTAGATGGTACTCTTTGTTTAAAGATGCAATTGCACTAGCCTTTATTGTTAAACCAAGAGCACTATCTAGAGGAGTAAAAAAAAAAAATATTGCAAGTGCTCCATGAAGTTAAATTTTTCTATTACTAGTATTTACATTGGTTATTTATTTGTTTGTTTATTTTTACAGGTGGTGTCCTTGGCATTTGCACAAAAGAACCCCAAGAACCAGGCAGAGACTCTCAACTGGCTGGCTAATGCCATGAAGGAGTTTGGCTTTGCTGGGTAATTAACATATGTGTTTTAGTCACTTGCAACTTAAAAATAATTCTGAGTACAATATTCACTGGACTGTAGAAACTTTTAGCAGGAGTAGAGTAAAAGGAAAAAACTTCAACAAAACTGATATGCCATTTTTCCTTCTCAGTATTAATGTGAAAGCTTTTATCAACAATGTGAAGACGGCCCTCGGAGCTACTAACCCAGCTGTTAGGACGGCGGCAATTACCCTGCTGAGTGTAATGTATCTCTATATGGGAGCGCCACTCCGCATGTTCTTTGAGGATGAGAAACCAGCTCTCCTGTCACAAATAGATGCAGCATTCGAGAAGGTAAAGCTTTTTGTGTATTACTCATGGTAACCATACAAACTACGATCTTTCATTTCTCTTGTGTATTTCTGCATCATAGATGCAAGGCCAGTCATCTACAGCTCCGACAAGATTCACCAAGAAGACTGGAAATGAGGATGAATGTGACAATGCAGAGGAGCAAGAAGAAGATGTAGGAGGACAGGACATCATGGACCTTCTGCCCAGAACAGCGATTAGGTGACTTACCGAAAATTAAAGCAAATTTTTGTATGCCTGAGTTGTGACTAGGTTCACCTGTTTTTTAATCATTCAAGTCATTTTCTTACTGGATACTTTATTTTGTACTTTTTGTCATCCAAAACTACTATAAACTGGTAATAATTCATTTTTGTTGTTGTTGCATGTACGTTTTTTCACCTTCATTGATCAAATTGTCAATATGCTCTACACTCCCAGTGTGTGCTTCACAAAACTGTTGGAGGGGAATGAGACCAATTTATTTTAGAAACAGACGGAGAACATTTGGTCTTTTCATCAAAATATTAATCTGAGACCATTTAGAATTAGTTTCAGCTATTTACACAACTTGGAAGGTAATCCCCTCTGTGTAAATCCAAGCTTTTTTATGTGAGCAAAAGTATTTGATTATAACTAGGGCTGTCACTATTGAATAATTTTTCAATAATTTTTACCCCTCCAGCCAATCACAGAGCGGGGGAAGGGGGCAGGGGGCAGGCGCAATGTTGACGAAAAGAGAGATAGTTGAGCCATGGGAGGAATCAGTTTTGAATTGGTTGTGTTTACAAACACAAACGGTTGTGTTTACAAACACAAACGGTTGTGCTTACAAACACAAACGGTTGTGCTTACAAACACAAACGGTTGTGCTTACAAACACAAACGGTTGTGCTTACAAACACAAACGGTTGTGCTTACAAACACAAACTGAAGACCCCACCTTTAATCTACTTTAATATAATGTTTTCCAATACTATCGATATATCTCACTGAAACGTTTAATGTTTGATTTCAAACGATCAAATGTTTCAGATGTAAATCCCTGGAAATAATAGCTGAACTGTTGATTTATTTTCTCAAAGTGTTTTCAGTCAAAAACCTTGCCAGTACTTTTGAAAATCACTCTATATGAAAAGTAAACAGAAACTAATTAAACTTTTTGTCCTTTCTGTTAGCGACAAAATCACTTCTGATCTGGTTTCTAAAATCGGCGACAAGAACTGGAAGATTAGAAAGGAGGGTCTTGATGAAGTGGCAGCCATTATCTCAGAAGCAAAATTCATCACAGCCAACATTGGAGACCTCCCTCTGGCCTTGAAAGAACGACTCTGTGATTCCAACAAGCTTCTGGTAGGTCTATGGGAGGGATGGGGCATGCTCACATTTGAATGCCCCCTCAAAATAATTTACAACTTGGCCAACATCCTGACTTCATCGGAATTGAGGTTTTTACAATTGCTATGTAACATCATTCTGTGTTCTGCAATACAAATGTATGACTACAACCACGGGGGCATACAATATAGTTTAAATAAGTGGTCTTTCGACCTTTAATTAAAAAAATGAACCTGCATGTGTCCAGGTCCAACAGAGCCTGACTATCCTGCAGCAACTTGCCACAGCCATGGGGCCTGGACTCAAACAGCATGTTAAAACGCTAGGATTCCCCATCATCACTGTGCTTGGAGACAGTAAGGTACATAAACTGAGGGAGGCAAAATATTCATGTCCATTATTTCAATTTTTTTTTCATAATTAAGACTGCATTGACACCGTATACAGTTCGTGCTCTTAATGAACAATGTTTGCTTGTAGGTCAACGTCAGGGCAGCTGCAATGGCCACTCTGCAGGCCTGGGTGGGACAGACTGGAATGAAAGAATGGCTGGAAGGGGAGGATTTCTCAGAGGAGTTAAAGAAGGAAAATCCCTTTCTACGTCAAGAGGTACAGATTAACTACAGTAAAGTAATTTCTGGACTACAAGCCGCTACTTTTTTCACTTGCATTTGAGCACTATAAAGGAAGCGCGAGAGCGTCAGGCAGAGCAAAAGAAACCAAGTGAGTCCAAATACAGTAGGAGAGACAGAACGAGAGAGCGACCTGTGGCTTATAGTTGGGTGCGGCTTATATGTGCAACAAAGTCGAGTATTCCCTCAATTTAGCTAGCGCGGCTTATAGTCAGGTGCGCTTTGTAGTCCAAAAATTACTGTAATTAATTCCTGATAGACAAATGGAGACCTATTGCTCTTAATGCCATTATTAGTTGTATTAATTATCATTCACAGCATAACTATTTCCTTCCTCTCAAAGTTGCTCGGCTGGTTGGCTGAAAAGTTACCCACCCTGAGGTCTGTGCCAGGTGATCTGATGGGTTGCGTCCCCAATCTATATGCGTGCCTTGAAGACAGAAACGGTGATGTGAGGAAGAAAGCTCAGGATGCTCTTCCCATGTTCATGATGCACCTTGGCTATGATAAGATGCACAAGGCTGCAGGCAAACTCAAGGTACCAGAAAATGTTTTTGAGCTTTGAATTGTAAAATAAATTATATATATATATATATAAAAAAACTGTTTCTCAACAATAATACATTACAGTGCTTCCTATAATACTT
Organism: Leptonotus elevatus; assembly: GCF_054856555.1. Lineage (NCBI taxonomy): Eukaryota > Metazoa > Chordata > Actinopteri > Syngnathiformes > Syngnathidae > Leptonotus > Leptonotus elevatus. The sequence continues at coordinate 22,833,518 of NC_141242.1, read as the reverse complement.
GATGTGCTTATCCTTGCCTCTTGTTAGCCATCTTCTAAAGACCAGGTTGTAGCCATGTTAGAAAAGGCCAGAGCAGTGATGCCAGCTAAAACTGCTGCTCCTGCCAAAACTGGAGGAGCAAAAGGCCCATCGGAAACAAGAGCAGGTTTGTATCATTCAATAACTGTATCACTGTGATGAAGCAGTATCAATCCTAATTCGATATCACGATTATACTGACCAAAACAATCAGTTATTAATACTGTATTATGCTATTAAGGGCTCTACAATACAAACAAAAACTGAGCAAAACTGGCATTTATTGATACCTGTTGCTTCTATTTTCTGGATAATGTGTACACTAAATAAAGTTTTAACAATAATTATAGTATGTAAAGGTTCTAAATGTTATTGTCAAACTGTAAAATACAGTACTCAGTATACCAAATTGACATTGCTTTATAACTTGTATTTGCTGTATTAATGTGGCTCAAGAGTAAAGACGTTATACTATTTTAGTATATTATTTTTGTGGTGTGTATGTCTTTAGGAAATGTGTTGTCTTTCAGATTTACACTTATGGCTAGGTTCACATCTATGGTGCTAGATAAGTAAAATCATACATAGTCTGCTCTGTGTGTAATTCACTAATGTTTTCATATTTGTTGCAGCCTCCAGGTCTCAGGCTGTCAGTGAGGATATGGCCGATAATAAACCTGAAGCCAAAAAGGTCAGAGGGGGAGTAGCTACTAAGAAGGTATGTATGTCTGTGTCGACGCGTGTTTTAAACACAGTAGCAGTTATTATTACTGCAATTTATGTGGATTTTGGATTTTTCTTCGTAGTCGTCGTTTCGTTTGTTTGCAATCGAAATCTGAGCATGAAATCAAATGTCTGCTTTTGAGAAAGACAATCTGCTATTTTCCACCATTCCGTCCGTCTGTGTTTGACCACGATATTCACGAAAAAAACTTACTATTACACCATATGTATAGAATTGAACGTGGATATATACAAACTGGAATAATTCTATTGATTGTAGCTTCCTAGCATAGTTTGCATGGCCATGGAGTATTTAAATAAAAAGGTGTCTAATTGGATTAACGGCAAGGTTTTCAGTTTCAGAGTAAACTCAGTTTTTTGGTTTTCACACAGGTCCTCTTTGTACTTCAGTTCTCATATCTGATATCAATTTAGTCGGTGTCATGCCTCTGCTAGCTTGTCTCCACAAACACTATGGTTTTATCATGTGCTACAATACTGACCTTTCAACTGTACTTTTTTTTTTATATTGCCTTTTCTAAATTTACACCAATTCAAATGTGATTTAAACAAACAAAAAGTTAGATACAGCTTGCTGTTAAGTAGCTTTTTGTTTTTTTAACCGACACAACAGAAAAATTTAAATTCAGCTAACTGGTGAGCTATTATTAGAACTGCCCCACAGGCTATTCGTGTGGTCTGTGGGGGCTCCCTGCCCACAGGCACCATGTTGATGACCCTGGTTTAGACATTTGGTTAAGTTGTATGTACTTTATGTCTGTGTATATTATTTGTCACCCCTCAGTTCGTTTTTGACTGAGTTGTCAACATTATTTGGTTTTTCTGTTCGCTCAGCAACCCTCTCTCCCTGAAGAACCTGAATCTATCACTCCCTCAAAGGACAAGGACAGTAATGCTAATAAAAAGCCCCTCAACAAAGGGAAGACTGCTGCTGGCAGTCAACAGGTAGATGTGGAACAGATGTGCTCCTGATGAGACAATTGTTACACAACTACCACTAATCAAATGTTTCTGTGCTCTCTTGTTTTCAATGAGGAATAGTCCAGCCAACATAGAAAAGTTTTGATAGACTAATAAGTGTGCACTGAGCTTTAACGTTGATCATGACCCTTGGCCTGGTGTTTACACTGTTGATTACTGAGAATGTAGTCACTAATGGCGGTGTTACTATTTAAATGTTTAATTTAACTAATACACTTCTCTCTCTTCGGTGAACACTTACTAACCCATCCACACATCAGTTTTAATTTAATCGTCCTTCTGACAAAATATTACCGGTATTCAAACCTGCATGCTTACAGAAATGAACGATCACTGTTTTCATATCACTTAACTGCATGAATTGAATTTGTTGCATGTTTAAGAGCTAGTCACCTTCCACTTGTTCTATCTCTCACACGTTTTTCTTTTCAGTGTGATGTCCATGTTTTGTAATACAGCAATTTGATTTATTGTGTTAAACTGATTGTTAGTATCAATGTCTGACATTTAGGCCTTGTCTCACTTTCAGAGTATGGCTACCAAGAAGCCAGTTGCCAAAGGCATGAAAGATGATGAGGATAGGTCTGGGCCTCTCTTCACCCTTGTCCCCAATGCCAAGGAGCAGAGGATCAAAGAGGAGAAGCAATTGAAGGTACCTGACTATAATTAAGAGAGCAGATAAACATCTGTTAGTCTTTCACTCACTATTGAGAAAAGTCTATTCAGGCAATGGGAAAAACACACTTCTGCACCGGTATATGAAATATAATGTGATTAGTATCACTGAAACAAGAACCTATAGTTTCTGGAACCTTAAGTAGAATGTAACACCTGAATTTAGCTTTGAACATGTTTTGTCCTAAAGTGAGGTGTTGGGACTTGTTGCGCACATGCCAATAGCTGTGGCCTCAAGTCCGGGTATCTCCGTGTTTGTGCTTTGGATTCGTATTTTTGCCGGGCGGGATACGAAAATGTGCATGACTACATACACACAAAATGAACTCCTTCAGTGACATAGGAGAACCGGTGGGATTTTTCATCAGATTCCTCGTGAGTTCAATCGGTCCTTCCGTGGATGTTGAGATATACTACGCTAAAGGCTATGAGATGGAGACAAAAGCTGTTCACAATGTGAGGAGATGGATAGAGATGGCTCCTGTTAACAGTAAGGTGTTTCATGAACAATACACAAAGCCATTACTGACTATAAGGGGGCGTGTGAAACCTGGTGATTCTGCCATGACCAATGAGTTTAACTGCTTCTACAGCAGTTTTGACTTTGTCTGGGTCCTTCCGCTTTCGGCAGCTGTTCCATCTTTGCTGCTGCGGCCTTCTGCTCCATCCAGCGGCTGTATCACCTTTTAGCAATCGGATCCCCAAACCGGTGGAAAGCCTCCTGCTTCGTGACAGTGCCCTATGATGGGGATGCTTGATGTCTGTGATTTATGAAGATACTTGAGAGGCTCTTCCTCGTTCTCCTGGGACCACAGCTGCAGCAGGCACTGGACCTGCTACAGTTTGCCTATTGGGAGAACCTGGGAGTGGAGGACGTCATCCTGTACATGTGCCATTAGGGTCCTCATTTTTCAATGGCATGAGGAGTTATGTGAGGTTAATGTTTTATGATTTTCTCAAGTGCTTTCAACACCATCCAGCTGCCGATTTTGAGGTCGAAACTTGGGAAAGTGAGGTTAGAAGTAGCCTTCATTAGGTGGGTTACAGAGGTATGTGAGACTCAGAAGTGTGGTCTCTGGTACTGTACTGACTTTCTCCGTAGCCCCCCCCAGGAATAATCTGACTAGTCGACTAATCATGCCAGCCCTAGTTGAGAGTAATGACAAATATCAGACAACTGACAAATATTTGGGTGTCTATCCACCTGGATCACAAACTGCACTGGTTGGAACATGCATTTAAATACTGCATACAAAAAGGGACTGAGCAGACTCTTCGTTTGTAGAAAATTGAGATCTTTTGATGTCTGCAATGAGCTGCTCTACCTATTTTTTATTTATTTATTCTGAGTAGTTTTGATCAGTGCCATATTTTTTGCTGCGGTGTACTAGGGGAACCGTCTCAACAAAGTGGTGAAGTGTGTTGTCAGTGATGGAGTAAGGTGGACTCTGTCTGAGAACTGGTGGAGAGTAAAATGAGGAGGCAGCAGCAAACATCCTCGCGACACGACACTGTGGCATCTCAGAGAAAAAGTCTTAGTGACTGATTCTTCTTCATTGTGCTGCAGGACTTGGAAGATTTGTACCAGTCGCCATTAGATCGTCAAACAGATGTTGTTAACATGCATTTTGGTACTATTGCTAAATTATGCTAATAACTTGTTTTTTTGTGTTTTTGTCCTTTTCTTGTTGACTTTCCATGGTGTAAAAGTGTACTTTTTGCTACTGGACACCTTGAATTTCCGCTTTGTGGATTAATAAAGTATTTATATATATCTAATCCATCTATCAGATTTTGAAGTGGAACTTCAACACTCCTCGAGATGAATATTTGGAGCAGCTTAAAACTCAGATGTCGACCTGCTTTGCAAAGTGGCTCCAGGATGAACTCTTCCATCTTGACTTCCAGAGACAAGTAAAGGCTATTAGTGTCATGATTGAGGTGAGAATGCATGTGTTGACGTTTCCTTTTTTCAGATGAAATTTCACGCATACGGACTTTAGGCCATTGTTTTTGTATGCATAGTTCACACTGAATCATCTAAGCAGTCACTTTGCTTGTGTTATTTAACAGAGGTTGGAGAGTGAGAGTGATGCCACCATAAGTTGTCTGGACTTAATTCTTAAGTGGTTTACTCTGCGCTTTTTCGACACCAACACGACAGTCCTCATGAAGGTGCTGGAATATTTGAAGCTGCTTTTTGCCATGCTCGATAGGGAGAACTATCATCTCACTGAGTATGAGGCAAACTCCTTTGTCCCGTTCCTTCTACTCAAGGTCAGCACACACACTACACTTGCCTAGACAAGCCTTTTCTCTGTGAATGATGTGTAAGTCTAGGTTCCTCTCTGTTCTTTTCTAAGGTTGGAGAGTCGAAGGACGTGGTTCGCAAAGATGTTCGGGCAATACTGACCATGCTATGTAAGGTTTACCCTGCATCTAAGGTCTTTCCTTACCTTATGGATGGAACCAAGTCCAAAAACTCCAAACAAAGAGCTGGTGGGTCGCTATAATTTTCCAGCTAACTTTAATTGCATTAAATTATTCAAAATTCATTGTTTTCTTACATTGTGTCTTTGGATTTATGTCTTAAGAATGTCTGGAGGAGTTGGGTTGTTTGATAGAAGGTTATGGACTGAATGTTTGCCAACCAACTCCAGCCAAATGTCTGAAAGAGATCGCAGTTCATATTGGTGATAGAGACACTTCTGTCCGAAATGCTGCTCTAAACACGGTAGTGGCCGTCTACAATGTCTGTGGAGACCAAGTGTATAAACTAATAGGAAATGTAAGTGTGAGCGTTGCAATAGTCTAGGCTTATTTAAAACTCAACTCAAAAATTGACGTTGCCAATCCATTATTTCTAGTTGTCGGAAAAAGATATGAGCATGTTGGAAGAAAGGATCAAACGTTCGGCAGCGAAAAAGACAGCTGCTACTCCAGCCAAGCAGAGTGCAAATGAGCGCTCTCAAAGAGATCACCCACCTAACCCCAATGGCACTTTCCTTCGCAAGTCCTCGCAGGAAGACCCCAACAAACTCAAGTAGGTCACCAAAGAGCCCAGAGTGGAACATTTGCACCATGGATGACCAATTGCATAATTCTCTTTTTGAGTTCGTGTAGGTGTCATGGCCCAATATAATACTTCTGTCCATATATGGACTTACTAGATAGGATCTGACAGTGAAAGCAAACCATGTGTGTCTTTTGGCTGGGAAGTGGGCCTGCATGTCTCTTAACTCCTCATCTTTTCCACCCTGTGATTTCCTCCTTTCTGTATTCTTCCTGCCTTCCTCTGCGGAGCAGAATTATGTATCGCACTTATAGGATGTGAGTAAATCTTCCTCCTGCTCCTCTTGTTTGTGTCCGTTGCAAGGAACTTAAATTATATTTTATCATCCTAATGCAAATGGACACCATCTTTTGGATTTGCCTCATTCAGTAGATGGTGCAATGCAAAGTATTACATTTTCTTTATTCAATTCAATCCAATTATCATCATCCATTTTTAGTTGCGCTGCATAGCATCATCAATAGGTCAAAAATTTTGTTTCATATAGAAGTTCGTTTTGTTTAAACGTGTAACAAGTCTCTTGCACCAAGTGGAACCAAAATTGTACTGTAGTTGTGGTGCCTCTAATGATGAAGCCGATTCCTAAGTTATGTGCATTATGTACAATTAGGGGTTGAGTTGTACAGTATTTATAATTTCAAGTAGTTAAATCACTCATTGGCAGTATGGGAATGTCTTTGTCAAAATTCAATACTTTTAGGGGTTGGCTAGTTGAGGACTAGCAACAGGTGAAGGTGATATAAGGAATTAGGCATCTGGGCTCATTTTTAAACATACAGACACTTCTGACACTTTGTGTCCTCTGAAATTTGCTGTATTTGTCCTGCTTTTTAAAGTTGTATTTGTTTTCCCCTCCAAGTCTTCCCCCCCACCAACTTGCACAGAATTAGACAACAATAGAACTAAAAGAATAACTCAAAACTAAATCAAATCCTCACCTTGCCCAATTATTAGTATCACACTTCAGCTGACATTTGGTTCTCTTTCCTAGCCAAGCCCGTCAGAATGCCCAGCACAGTGAGTCCTCTCAAATGCCCATCCCCAAGAAGTTCCAATTAGACCTGGATATGATTGGGATGGATCTGAGCAGAGTCACCGAATTGCCAGACCTTGTCCAGCACGAACTAGATGAGTTGCTGGAACCCATTGTCATCCCTGAGCCCAAGTAAGTTTACCTGATGTGCACAAGATGCGTCAAGAACAGATCTTGGTCTTGCAAGTTGATGTTCATTTGAATGCTGCTGCGTTTTGTCTTACCAGGATGCGTACTATTTCCCCACACTTTGATGACCTCCACAACAGCACTGCGTCCACTATAAACTTTGTCATCTCTCAGGTGGCCAGTGGGGACATTAACACCAGCATACAGGCACTTGCGCAGGTGAAGGCCCTCTACTGTGTGGGTTATTGCAACAGCTATCTGACTGTAGAGGCTTCCACTGTATTTAAAGCAGGCCACTTAAACCCAAATTCGATCTTAAGTGGGCCTAATAAGCTAAAAATAACGACAGGTCAAATTATTACTCGTTTTTGTGTCGCGAAAAACTTTCTGCAGAGTAATCTGAATTTTAACAAAAATGAGGACCAAGTTTTTGCATCAGAGTAATAGCCAAATTTCTGAATGCCAGTTAAGTGGTCGTCAGTCGACAAAATTAGCAACAACAATTAACTTTAGTGAAAAACTGCAGTTTGTGGTCTGTCCTCACAGGCCAGATTAGAGCCCCTTGACAGGCCGGTTCTGGCCCCGGGGCCGTATATTTGACACCACTGATTTAAAGGGATGCTTGACTCATTTAGCCGTTTTCAGTAGTAAGAAGTTAATATTTGGTCTATTATTAATTTGATAACTTCAATATTTTACATGTACAATTTATATCTTCCAAAACACATTTTGCTACTTGCTGTTGACAGAAAATGACATCACCTGTTCTCAGGTAATGACCAATCATGGCTTAGTTTGCTAACGTCACATGACCAAACCCAGAAAACAGGTGAGCCGTGATTGGTCACATTGCCACAGCAGGCATCGTTAAAGACTTATCGTTCAAAAAATGAAGCACAAATAGCTTTTAAAAAAAAAAGTATCTGTTGTGAACCCTGCTAAGTATTAAATCAATGCATGATGTAGACATTAATGCTGCAAAATTGTCTGTCCTCACAGATTGATGAAGTATTGTGGCAGGAAAACAAGGCAGAGGTCATGTCGGGACACATTGACCAGTTCCTCATTGCCACCATCATGCAGCTACGGCTCATCTATAATACCCACATGGCAGATGACAGGCTGGACAAGAAGGTTATATTTAAACTATATAGCTGCATCCTTGGCAACATGCTGTCTGTAAGTACCTTCCAGTCACATAGGAATTCAATTGGATGAGCTGGAGGTGGAGACACTGCATGCGTTAATGGGTCGCTTTATTTTTGCCTTCAGTTATTTTCTTTGGAGTCTTTGGCGAGAGAAGCATCCATGGGTGTGTTGAAGGACCTGATGCATGGCTTGATAACGTTGATCCTGGACAGCAGGGTGGAGGACACCGAGGAGGGGCAGCAGGTCATCAGATCTGTGAACCTACTTGTTGTCAAAGTGCTGGAGAAGTCTGACCAGACCAACATAATTAGGTAAATGAGCCCTAGATGTGAACAGAGTATTTTAAAGATTGAGATACAGATTATTAAATTGTATATGTTCATGTGTGTCTTTTTTTTTTTTTTTTTTTTTACTGTCAATTTGTTACTCTGCAGTGCTCTGCTGGTGATGCTTCAAGACACTTTGGTCCCAATAGCCGGGTCTCCCATGTTCTCTGAGCTGGTGATGAAGGCAAGTCTCTCAGCAGAGCACACCAACCTGACGTTGCAGAAACTGTCGATGCTTAGACGGAAATGAAAGCTAATGTGACGTGTGTTTACTCAGTGCCTGTGGAGGCTGATCCGCCACCTCCCGGAGACCATCAACAGCATCAACCTTGATCGGGTTTTATTTGATGTCCACAACATCATGAAGGTTTTCCCCAAAGAGAAACTTAAGCAGCTCAAGAGTGACGTTCCACACAGAACCCTCAAGACTCTATTACACACGCTTTGCAAGCTAACTGGGACTAAGGTAACAAACCTCCATGGACTGTTTTCCTTATTCCAGACTTCTTTGCCATTGAAGTAAAATTTCGTGTTACCACTGCATTAAATACAAAAAAACTGTAAAAATGATCAGTGATAGCGGAGGAACACTGTATAGTAAATACCACTTTAAGCACACGAGAAGTGTTCAGTTTTTTTGTTTTTGTAAATGTAGTTACTCATCTTTTTCTTAATCGACAGATCCTGGACCACCTTTCAATGATTGAGAACCGAAATGAGTCTGAATTAGAGGCTTATTTGAGGCGGTCTGTCAAACAATCGGGTAACCTGTTCGGTAGCAAGAGTGACCGAGGTAACGAGAAGGGTAGTCTGCTAGTGGTGAGTAACACACTTAATGCAAATTATTGTATAATATCCAATGTACAATGCATATTCATAAAATCTGAGGGTATGGATTATTTTGACTCCTTATTGCTGTTAAAAAAAAACACTCTGAAACTTCTTTATGTTTTAAAATGGGGAGATTGCATTTCATGACATTTTTTGTCAAAATCACGTGATCCACAAGGTCAATTTCAAGGTCAACTAAAACAAAAGATCGAAAGGTTACTTACACCAATTTTCTAAATGATTGCATATTTGAATTTTATTTTCAACAATGCCTGCTTTGTAAAGATTGACCCTTCCTGAGATAAGGGTTCAAATTAAGCGGTCATTTTGATTTTTGCAAAGCACCTCCCACCTAAAAAATAAATAAATCTGTTTATACAGAAGAATTTACAGTAAATATATTTTTGAGTAGGTTTTTTTTGTTTTCTTACTAGTATAAAATCATACAATAATTACCATTTGAATGTAAACAAAACTAAATAATTGCCTCAAACATCTTTCTGAAGCCTTAGTTGGCCACCAAGGTGCCTGACATAAAATACAAAAAGCACAAACGCAGCAAATAATGACTGAAAGAAAACACAACCTTAACCACATGAAGTTTGAAGGAACATGATTATTTGTGAAAGTTCTTCAAGTTTGAACATTCAGCTTCAAAAATCTAATTTTGTTCCCAGGAGGATGGCATGTCAAAGGCAAAGGTCCGCGACATTCTGAGTGAAATCTTCAAGAAAATTGGTTCCAAGGAGAATACAAAAGAGGTCAGTAATCGTTTTGGCAGCAGTTCAGCTTGATACTGTACAATATTCAGATACACTCTAAAAAGAGAATTGTTGAACCCATTTAAAATTACAAATTGAATCGTTCACCAACTTTAAAAAAAAATTGTTTTTATTTTTATCGCTTCAGTTGGTAACACATGATTTAATTAAGTTAGTCCAAAGTGAATATTTTAAGTTTAATTAATTATGAGTTAAATAAACTTAATACTTTGGATTGGGGTCACTTTGGATTGATTTAATTCAGGGGACTATTACGTTTAATGAACTCATAATTAATTAAACTTAATGTATTCACTTTGGCTAACTTAATTCATTCATGTTACCAATTGCAGTGATTTTTTTATTATTATTATTTCTTTTTAAGTTGGTCTACAATTCAATTTGTAATCTTAACCCCTTCAGACCCATACATGATTGCAGTGGACACAACATATTTGCGTGTCCAAACCAATAAAAACACGTAATTTGGATGATGTCAACACTTCTGGTGCATGATTGGATCCTAGCTAACCAATCACAAGTTGATTTGCATGATCATGTTAAATAAAAATGTTACATATAAGCTTGGTAAGTTTACAACACGTTACACCATATTATCCCGGCGTCCACTACAACAAATAAAAACATTGTTCTTATGTCGGAAAAGAGTCAAAATCAGTAAAAAAAAAAAAATTTTTACCCAGCAAAAAAAAAACGCTTGTCTAAAAGGGTTAAGTTGGTTCAAGAGTGTATTTGAGCATCAGTAGTTGCATGTATTTAAATACTGGACCTGAATATCACCAGGGTTTGACGGAGCTGTATGAGTACAAACAGAAGTGTACCGATGTGGACCTTGAGCCCTTCCTGAAGAGCACGACCCCATTCTTCCAGAGTTACGTGGAGCGAGGGCTTCGGATGATCGAGTCCGAGCGAGAGGGCAAACCTCGCATTCAAAACCCAACAGGTGAGAAAATAGACAAAACGTGTTCCCGAGCTTTGGCCACACGCGCAGAAATGTCAACTTATGTGTGATTATGCAGTAATTGCACAGCATGCTGCTGACAACAGTCTGAGCAGTAACGACGAAGATCTAAAGCCGGCCGTCTACTACGAGAGACTGAAGATCCTACGTCAGAGACAAGGCTTGGAAAACATCAGGGTGAGTTTCTCATGCACACTCAAATCACAGTTGCGGATGAAAGCCTTTTCTCGATCGTCACAAGTTTGGATTGCTGTGCGCCCAGAAAGCCTGAAATTGTTGAGGTTTTAAAAATAATAATAATAATGTTTTTACACAAAAAGCCGAAGGAGGAAGTTCAGGTTTTGAAGTAGTTCCCCCCCCCAGTTTCAATTGCAATGTTAACTCATTCACTGCCATAAATTCATAAAAGAAAACAAAGATTATTAAAAATTAGGGGCGATAGGCAATTAAAATAATTAATTGTAATTAATCGCATGACTTCACTAGTTAACTCACGATTAAGCACACATTTTAAATCTGTTTAAATGTACAATAAAAAAAATCTAAGTTTTCATACTTAACAAGTGGGGAAAAAAAGTTAAACTAATAGAAATAGTTCAAATGAATTGTTGACGTTTATTGCCGTCAATGGCAGTGAATGAATAAAAAAAAAAGACAAGATTATAAAAAATTTGGGGTGACAGGCAATACAATTTTTTTTATTGTAATTAATTGCATGACTTCACTAGTTAACGCATGAATAATCACAAATTTTACATCTCTTCTAGATGTACAATTAAAAAAATCCAAGTTCTCGCCCTCTTGTTAACAAAAGTGGAATTTTTTTTTAAATTAATAGAAATAGTTCAAATGAATTTTTGACGTTTATAGCCGTCAATGGCAGTGAATGAGTTAATGTGACACCACAAGAAAAATGAAAAGAAAAATCTAAAGAAATACAGCAGTTTTATAGTCTAATTACTTTTAACATCGTTAAAGCAACACTAAATAGGATTTGAACCTTCAATTCATATCTTCATAATTCTGCTGATGAAATATCGATTTACAGCTAGATTAATGAAACCTTTGTCATGGCCTGAGCGGGTCTGTATCATTTTTACTGGCATTAAACAACTTTGATGTGGATGGTGTGAACTCTGCCACACACAAAAAAAAAACTACAAACGTGCAGACTGCTTTACGGCAGTCCAAGTCCATAGCATGAAGTATACAAGGTTATTGTACAGATGTATGTGTCAATAATAAAACCATTCTGACTTATTTACAACTGCTGTACTGTATATGAGAGTACATAATTGGGCTGGAAAATAGCAATCACGATTATTTGATTGAGATTGAAATCATGATTAAAACAATTTGTGATTTAAAAACTTTGTATTTATTCAACTACTTAAAAATGTCATGGTAGCATCATGCCCGTTCATCCCTGCACTTAAATTAAAAAATTCAAGCCTCTTGCATTTTTATTACTCATTTTTATTTTAAGCATTAACCTTTTCTTTTATATATTTTTATTTTGTGTTATTTTCACAAGTCTTGGGACTTACTGGGCTAACCTGGTACACCTCGGTGATTGTATTTCGTGCCATGTTATGTGAAAATGTGTTAAGACAAAAAAAAATCCTTGGATGTTTGCATCCTTGAATTTTGAGAACATAAATGCTTTGAAATATCAAATTTAAATGTAACTTGAAAGGACAATGACAAAATAAAAATGTGAAATAAGAATAGAATATACTCAAATAATAGCAACTGAAAAAACAGTAAGAACAAATACTGACTGTTCCTGTGCGTGTTTGCCTCTTGGGGGCAGTATGGTGCCGTGCATCCATAAAGTGATTACAGAAGAAAGTTACGATTTTTTCGCACATTAGGAAGAATTTGTGCCTTTGTGTCGTGTTATCTTACCTGAAGGTATGTGTTCTCACACCATTTGTGATCCTGAAGTTGATGCTAACTTCCGGTTAGCATTTGAATGGGATCCTCCCTCCGCTTTTAGTATTAGCGCTAGGCTAGCGATGTTTTAAAAACGAAGCATGTTTTGTATTTAAATATACAGTGGATGTTATTCTTATTGTCGTTTTGTAGTTAACGCCAACTGTGATGTAATTAAACAGCTTAAAGGAGGCTTGGGGGACAATACAATAACATACGCTACACACGTGCTAATTGCTATTTATGATACGCAAGCAAACTGGTGCATTCAGGGTACTTTCACAGCGTCAGGCCCTACAAAACACCCCAAGAAATGAAGATTTGTGTCTGAGGTGACAATAATAATGATGATGATAAAAAGCCTACCTGGATGTGGATAAGAGCGCACAGGCCCGGATTTCACTCGCTGGCGAGGCAAAAGAAAACGACGCTGCCTTTGCGGGGACTCGGCTCTTTTTAGCACGTAGCTTTCCATGCTCAAATAAAAAATAACTATGCTAATGTTAGCTATTGGAAAATTGCGTGGTAGCAATAAATAGCCATCAACTTGATGGTTCACTTTTCCACACTGACCCGACCAGCCACGCAACACTCAAAAATTGTGTGCTTTCTTGTTTACAAATGCTTGTGAATGCATCGCGGGAGGGGGGAGTGCAGTCATTTGTGTGTATACAATAAAGAAGGTAATATCACAACCACCGTCTGCTGTTAACATACTTGAGAAACGTTAGTGCTGTATAAAGAAAAAATAGAAAATAGCCACTGGAAACAATGTAATTCAGTCCAACTGCGGGTGCCTGGGGCGTCCGGATTTCACGTTGATTATGCGCTTGGCCTCATGGTAAATGTGGTTCTTTCAAGGGGAAACTATATCGCTTTTGTCCAAAGGTGCTACCATAATCAACAAAAACTGAATTACTTTAAGGGGGCGTGGCCTAGTGGGTGATGTCATGAATATAGTCGATTAGCTGTGAGCGTATGGATGAGTTTTAGCGAGGGCTGCACCAAAGGATTATTTTAATAACCGATCAATCTATTTTGTCAATCAACCGATGAATCAGATAATTCCCATCCCGTTATTTTAAAACTGGTCATTATTTCAGGTTGACTGTGCAGAAAATGCACAATCATAAATAATGTTTGTCCATAACGTGTTTAAAAAAAACAAGCGCAAATATTGATTATAGTTTTACAAAGTAAAAGCAGAAGTTTGCAAACGTTTTATTTTTGATTCAACAGTCTTTTTTCATGAAATCTATGAATATTTTACTGTTGCGTCCTCTACCAATGTAGTTTTAGCTAGACTGTTATAAAGAATTTCAGATTTATTATACACGTTTTTGTCTTCTACTTTAAAATGAAGGCAATTTGAACTAGAGATAGACCGATATGCTTTTTTCAATACCGATACCAATTATCAGTCAGGAAGGCCGATATTTGAAGCCAATATAAATTTGCAAAAAAAGTTGGTGTCAAAAATATTTATAATAATAAAAACTCCAGCACTTGACTGCTTAAATGCCTTCAAGGACATGTTTATTAAACGGCTATTGTGATTTGCAACATGTTAAAGGTTTTTTTTTCTGCCATCAGCTTTTGCAGCAACTATAATGTAGCTTCCGCACGCTAACTCCCAAATGCCTGCTAATTCACGGGCTAACTGTTAGCTCGCGGGCTAACATTCACCCACACGCTAACCCCGGGATAACTCTCAAATAGCCGCTAAAAAACGGCTATTAGGTTAGCCTGCGAGCTAACCGTTAGCTTGCACGCTAATAGCTGCTAATTGCTGCTTATTGGCTGTTAGCGCCGCACGAGCAACTAATCAGATGGTGCTGTGGGCGGGCCCAATGCTGCAGGGAGTCAACAGCCGCTGACGGAGGAGAAAAGCGCCTGTCGGAGCAAAAATAATATAGTTTTTAACATATAGGGCATCAAAACAAAAACGGATGTTGATATTCATAAAATGCTGAATATCGCCGACGATTATCGGTCTATCCCTAATTTGAACCATGACCTTATATGGATTTCAATTACAGTTGTTAACTCACAGCACTGGAGGGATTTTGAACACACAAGTTTTTACTGAAATGTGATGTTACATTTAAACCAGATGTAATGAGATGGACTGAAAAAAGTTGTCTTTGCACATGTGTTGCAGGGCATCAGCAGCGGTGGTGATGACGAGCCGCAACAGAGAGCCGCGATCTCCTCTCTGCTGTCATCCAAGCCGGCGGTGGCCTCGTCCACCGACATGCTCCAGAGCAAGCTGTCGCAGCTCAAAGAGTCCAGGGAGCTTTATCAGCAGGAACACAACGCTCAGCCCCGCTCGCCGTCCAACGCGCACACCCGCTCGGCCTCGCCAGCGGCAAACGTGGGCGACCTGAAGGAACGTCTGGAGCGTATCAAGAAGAACAATCGGGAGTAGGAACTCGGCAAGCGTGTCACCTGTTGGCCGGCATCCTCGTTCTGTGGTTCTCTTCCTGCTCTCATTAGATGGACCTAAGAAGCATTTGGTACCTAAACGCCATTCTTCCTGTGTATAAAAAGAAAAAAGTCTTCTATTTCCAGTAGAAGTTCCAGTTGAAGTTTTTTTCTTTTTTTAAGATGTTCATCTGTTACATTGTATGCAAAGTGATGCATCTCAAAATTGACAGCGCTCTCAACCGAGGGGAGCAGTTCTTGTTTTTATCCTTTGATTAAAAAAAGTTGCCAGACTTTCTCTTCAACAGGTTTTTGGTGTTTAAAGGCTGTATAACCACTGCTTTTACTGTGGATGACAAGTTGCACAGTCAAGCCTAGTCTTGTATCGTCGCCATTCATAATACGCAGGGCCATATCGGTATGTGTTGAAGTCGATTGTGCTGTGCGTGGACTCGATATGGAACAATGTGAATTTCATATCACCATTATCGATATTAGGATATCCATTCATTTTTTTTGTCCTCACTAGGGTCGTGGATGTGAGCTGGCGCCTATCATGGCAACGCCATAGACTGATTGCAACCAATCACAATATTCCCAACATATGGAAACAAAAATCAAAGATGCAAAACAATCTGACAGGCTACATTAAGTCTCAAGATATATATATTTTTTTTTTACAATGTTGGAGCAAAAATAAGATTCCTTCCGGCGAATACGCTGATTTTTGAGTGGCCAATAGATACAAACCTATCACTTATAAATTCAAGTTGTCTATACTTTATTGACTTTTATTTGACTTTTGGTCAGCTCAAGTGCTTGGCTCACTTCATAACTGTTTGTAATTGAGGCTCCAAAGACCAAACGTCTGCTGCCCGAGAGCTAACGTCAGGGATACCCGCACTGGAGGAATAAGTCCCCGTTCCACAAACATTCAAGGAATGAATGGACACAGACCATGATTGTGGTCGTCTCCGTTATTTATGTGAAACGTACCGAAAGCCGTTTTTTTTTTTGTCACTCGCCGTGGAACAGTCCACGTACAGCGAAGCACATTAACGATGATTTAGAGTCGAAATGTTATTGCCGTTTAGCGAGTTTCATCCCTAGCGTGGGCGCTGTGAGTCCCTGTAAATACAGTTTTTATGTACTAATGTAATGTCTTCGTTTAACAGCGAGAGACGTTTTCTTTGGAACGCGAGTCCAGAGCCTAATGAGTGTCACGAAAAGCGCTTGAAACCAACCCTTTTGTTCGGCTCTTCATCCCACTGAAGGAAGTTCTTGCAGCCCAGGGTTAAAAGAGCATGGCATTACATCAGTGATTGTTTTTATTTTTGTCATGTAAATAAAGTTTACATTGCATAACATGCGTCTTAATTACTGTTCCATAAAATATTTATCTAGTTTTTACCACAAAAAAAATGCTATACATACTGCATGTGTACACATGTAGTGAGGAAAACTGATGAATCTATTACAAAAGAAAAAATGGAGCCATGCACTCCTGAAGTATGTCAACACTGAATTCCAGATAGAAAATAAATTATTCCTGCACCCAAAAGCTGGAATTTGAGCTTTTCTAAGTCAATGAATTCCATCAGATTGCTCAACCACATGGTTTTAGAGACACTGGGGTTTTGGGTTATTTTTTGCATAATATACATTTCTATGGACTAATTAATTCCCATCAGTGACACACATTTTTTGTATGCAGCTGGTGGAATTTTTCAACAGAGGCTATAAATATAAAAAAAACCTTCTACATTGCCGGTTCCAGGTTAGCGGACTATTATAAATAAAAACGATTTACAGTTCATAACTTTTTTTTCCTGCTTCCTGTTAATTTCATGTGTAATTCCAGCGTTGACCACTAGGTTGTGGCAAACTACGTGATTTCAGCTCAACCTACTTTTTGCTAAAGATAATTGCATGATGTCACGCCTCCAGAAAGTGACGGTAGTAGGTCCAATTTTAGAATACGTATCTTTTGGCACGATTATTAATGTCTTTCGTGAGATAAGCATAATCTGTTAGTTTGGAAAGAACAGGATTTGTTTACTGTAAACAGGGATCGTTACACTAATATGTGTATTTTATTCATTGATCTTCCTCTGTCTCGATATTGTATATGTTTGTATTATTCTGCATTGGACGATGGCAGGGGTGGTCTGGAACGTAACGCCCACGATGGACGGGGGTTACTGTACTGTACACCAGGAGCGGGCAAACTCGGTCCTCTGCTCGAAGGCCGGAGTTCTGCAGGTTTTGGAGGTTTCCCTCTTCCAACACAAGCTGATTTCAATCAACAGGATCGTTATCGGGCTTATGCAGAGCTTGCTGATGAGCTGATCATATATCAGCTGTGCTGGAGAAGGGAAACATCCAAAACCTGCTGGATTCTGGCCCTCGAGGACCGAGGGTTTGCCCACCCCTGCCTTAAGGATTCCTGGGTCACCGACGTCTTTACCTTGGACCCCCATCGGCACGCCACTAGCTGGATTTCAGCAAGACGAGAGCAACCAACCAACAGCTGCAACTATGTCAGTTGCAGATATGTAGTTGTCCACAAGGTGGCAGTACGCACCCAATCATTATGTTCTATGAGTTCTCAAGCGACCTGATGCAACCTCAGAGGACAGTTTGCGCATGTTTTCGTGATGTGCAGACGGTGACAAGAGCGCCAAAAAAGAATTTTCTTTTTCATGGTCCGAGTCCTTTATGTACCTTTTGTCAAAGGTGGGCTACCATGTGTCGTTTATGATGGACTGGCTTCCGTCTGGACTACTGGAGCTCAGGCCGAGTGACAATCAAGTTCTGGCCGGTCACCTCCCTCACTATTAGGCCCTTCTCCCCGAATTGCTCACTTCAGACGGGCGGCCAACTCTAGGACACATCCTGGTGTTTCAGAACTTTTTCCGTTTACAGATGATGGAGGCCTTTGTGCACAATGGAACCTTGGTAGGGTCAAGTAAATGAGGAGATTCATTGGATTTTTCTCAAGATTTATTTTACGAAAATAAAGATAACAAATATAATCTGCTGAAAGAATTGTACTGTATCTTTAGTACTGGCAGTTAAAAATAGAGTATTCTAAAGATAGTCAATCTAAAGTTGCTCAGTATATATTTTACAAAGTGTACACAAAATATTGAACTAAATATAAAAAGTCATATACAAAACAATGTACAGAGATTAGCTGCTGATAGAATAGAGGCAATTCACAAAGGCACCAGAAGCTCTTGTGGTTTTCACCATTAACTCATTCACTGCCAATGACGGCTATAGACGTCAAAAATTCATTTGAACTATTTCTATTAGTTAAATTGTTTTCCCACTTTTAACAAGAATATAAAAACCTAGAAAAAAAGTATTGTATATTTTGAACAGATATCAAATTTGTAATTAATCATGACTTGACTATTGAATTCATGCAATTAATTACAATTACAAATTGTAATCACTTGACGTGATAAAACAAGAAAAGAAAAGAAAAGATTATTAAAAATTAGGGGCGTCAGGCGATTATTTAAAAAAAATTGTTATTAATTGCATGACTTCACTAGTTAACTCCCGAATAATCAAAATTTTTATATCTGTTCTAAATGTACAATAATCCCCCCCCCCTTAGGTTTTCATACTCTTGTTAACAAAAGTGAAAAAATAAAGTAAAACTAATAGAAATAGTTCAAATGAATTTTTGACGTCTATAGCCGTCAATGGCAGTGAATGAGTTAATCATCCTTCCAAACTGACACTAAGGCAACTGTAGTACAAAGAGTCTTTTTCAACCATGCTCTTATGAAACAGTGATTTCTTCACTCTCTGACTCTGATTGTTTACTGGACTCTGATGGAGAGGAGCGATGATGTTGGCTATGATGATGATGATGATGATGAAGATGATGTGACTCGTGGCTCGCCAACTGTCCTTGGCCGGTCGCAGCAGTCCTCTCCAGGCCGTCGTGGCAGTAAGTGCTGCCCACATCCGTGAGGTCTGGGTGGGGGTTGGTTTTGGTGGGGAGGGTCTGCTGACGGCACCCCCCTGTCGACAGCAGCTCCCTTTCTTTTGAGTTCCTCCATTTCATCCTCCGGTTCTGAAACCAGATCTTCACCTTTGGGGACAAACAAGCAAAAGGTCAGTTTGTTTGCTGTATAGATGACAACAGGTCGGTCGGGTGAAAAATGGTTGATCATTGGTTGCTAATTGTAAGGCGTCCGTGTTGACTTGAAGTATCCATTCATGTTTAATTGCTGGTCCGCACACAATTAACTCATTCACTGCCATTGACGGCTATAGACGTTAAAAATTTATTTGAACTATTTCTATTAGATTCACATTTTTGGGAGCGTGACAACCTAAAAAAATGTTATTGTACTTTTAGAACAGATATAAAATGTGTGACTAATCGTGAGTTAACTATTGAAGTCATGCGATTAATTACAATTAAAAAATTGAATTGTCTGACGCGCCCCTAATTTTTAATAATTTCCCTTTTCTTTGTTTTATTAGGGGCATCAAGCGATTAATTTTTTATTGTAATTATTCACACGACTTCACTCGTTAACAAGATTAATCACGATTATTATATCTGTTCTAAATGCACAATACATTTTTTTCTAGGTTTTCATACTCTTGTTAACAAAAGTGGAAAAAAATGTGAAACTAATAGAAATAGTTCAAATAAATTTTTGACGTCTATAGCCGTCAATGGCAGTGAATGAGTTAAATGTTAACTTGACATGTAGGTGACACATGGTACAAATCTTCATCTGAAGTGAGAAATGACCGTGTTATATTGACCATTCACATACCCAATATACAAAAGTAAATTTGAGTTCATTTTGGAATGTTTTCATCAGTGGAACAAATCGCCATGTACCGGTAATAAAGTTCAAGGGTGTCTACACAATTTTTTAAAATTAATATTAAAAGATAAGTCAACCTTAAACATTTTCATCGATATTACATTTGTGGAACATGAGTTATGCAGCAAAATCCAGCCGTTTTTATCCATCTCAGGGGACGGCCATTTTGTCACTTGCTGTCGATTGAAGATGACATCACAGGTGCTCAGGGCTCAGGCAACGACCAATCACAGCTCACCTGTTTTCTGAAACTGAGCCGTGATTGCTTGTTACCTGAGAACTGAGCAACTGTGATGTCATTTTCACTCGACAGCAAATGGCAAAATGGCCGCCTTCTGATATTGATAAAAACTGCTGGATTTCGCTGCTTAACTCATATTCCACTAACACAATATTAACCAAAATACCATATTTAGACTAGTGGGGCTGCATAAAACATATTATTGTCTTTTCTTTTTTTTTGCTGTTGACTTCCCATTTATCCAAATGCACTAAATGGCCTTTGATAGTGTATGTACCTGTGAGTCTTTGAGTCCCAGTTTACTGGCCAACTTCTTCCTCTCTGGCTTGCTGATGTACTTCTGCTTCTGGAAAGTTCTCTCCAAGGCCTTTCTCTGGAGGTCTGAGAAAACGGCTCGTCGCAGCATGCCTCGTCTCGGCTTCCCTCGAGGGACCAGGGGCCATGAAAAGGTTCCTGGGACAGGGACCACCGAGGAGGAGGAAGCTGAAGTGACACAATACGGGAAAAGAGAATTTAAAGTAAAATACAGTGACATAATAGTACATTTACAGTACATATGCTCATGTAAATATGTGATGATCGAAAACCCAGTGAAAGCTCAGAAAACATCACCAACATTTAAAAAATATTTTAGAATACAACTTACCTCAATTAGAAATTCAACAGATTTTTTTGTGTTAATTTTTTTTCCTAATGTGCAACTTTGTCATTCCAACACTGACAACATTCTAAAAATAATAATATTGTATACCATTTAAAGTTTGCCCATGCAAAACAATTTGTAGCTCAAGTCAGAAGCTACGAGGTCATCATCTGGATCCAATCCAGTTCGATCATTTCCGAGCAATTTCATTGGAAAATGTAATTCACGCATACAAATAAAATGTCACCGTACATGTTCTCTACAGAGTTATTATGATATGACTGACTTGAGCGCAGTGAGCAGTTCTTTCTCATGGTACACTGAAATAAATACAAAACATGAAATATAATAAACATATTAGAATGAAGCTTGGACCTATGCATACAGTTAAACTTTCTTTCAATCCAGTATAGTACTTTTTATTTATTTTTTACTTTTCAAGTCCAGTACATTTTAAAATACAGTTCAGTTGTATTTAACTTTGAGGTACAGAAATATATTTTCACATTTTCTTATGACCCCCCCCCTCTTTCCTATATCTAGTAGCGGTGGGAATCTTTGAATGTCTCACAATTTGATTTGATTCCGATTTTTGGGTGTGCGATTCGATTCAGAATAATTTTTCGATTAAGAACGATTTTTGATTCAAAATGATTTGATTGACTGATTGTCGCTTCAATTTATAGATGTTCAAGGAATTGTAATGATCTACTCCAATCTGACTCGCTAATGCTAATTAGTGCGCTACTCGCGGCACTTTTTTCACTCAAAAGAACGGTTCCACACTGAAAAAAATAATACTTTTATTGGAATAACTTGATCGTGACTTTTTCCTTCTACTCTCTAAGCAAGTCGGCAATGATCACGCCCACAGCGGCGCAAACGTCCATTTCTAACTGCAGTCATCTGCGAAAATGCTCAAAGAACTCCACCCATGTTTTTTTTCCCCAGCATCTTGCTACTGCTCTTACAGCTCAACTAGAAAACCCAACGTGATGTTTTCCATTCAAATCACCTTTTAGGCTCTTTTCTGTTTTTCTTTGGCTGCCTCAGCGGTTTGTCGAGCTGCGCTCCTGCTGTCAGTAGCGGGACCAAGTTGGGACTTTCATCGTCTTGACTCTGCCTCAAATAGAATTGTCCTCCCTGAAATGTGATGTTTAAAAGTCCAATTTGTCAAGTGGCGCAAACAGAGCCAATGCTAATGAGAGCGGCTCTCCAAAGCTGCGCGCACACTACCTCTAATGAAGCATGAAGGCGAATTGTATAGGCTGCAAATGCATAGAGAAAGCTGATTGTGTTTCAAAGAATTGAGTGGAGAAGGCTGTCGACATGCCAGTATATTACAGGCCCATTAAAGGCAGGTCAGTATAATGTGCTACTGTTAAAAGGTTTGAGCTGCTGGGATCTGAGAGATGTCGCCACTTATGTACTTGCCTTCATCAGCTCATGCAGATGTCACGCGCTTCGTGTTCCTGTCCAGTCATTTTTAGCATTTGCTTGAGGTGAAGTCAGGATATGTACATACAGTGTAGAAAATACACTGTCGCGATAGAATAAAATCGACCAAGTGTGTGTGCGTAGGTGTTGTGGCTCCTATTGGTCACGGTGCTGGGAGTTTTGTGAGCAGTCGGAAGAGCTTGGTGGGAAAACGAGGCACTGAGTTCCCGAGCTGGGAAGATACCCGCCTCACATTTAAGCCATGACAAACGGCACTAATATATATGGAGCGTGACAAACTGGACTAATTTGTAGATAACAACAACTGGTGCTAATGTCAGCAGTCAGATTGTCCCCTAAATAGCAAATTGGCGCAGCTGATTCCGTGCTGCCCGGGGGTATTCCATTGCTAAAAGGCTGACAAAGCTCGTCATTGACAGTACGAAATTAAATGTCCGTTTTTTTTTTACCTTCTCAAACTATACAGTACATTTTGTAGAGTGCATTTTACTTTAAACAGACTCTATTTGCTCCCACTCTAAACAGAGTCAAATTTACCCCTTGGAAGAGAGTAAAACATTCAGAGTACATTTTAGTATTTACTTTGTGAATTTGCCCATCCATTTTACTAGTTTATTATTCGTATTTATTTTTTTATTCCTTTAAAGTCACACAAGGGTTGAGCAACAAACTCACACCCTTCATTTCGGGACACTGACACGACCACCTGAGCTATGCCACTCCTAATCTTTGCTAACATCCAAACGATTTCTTTGATCTTGCAGGTACTAAGATTCCAGCTGACGCAAGCAACTCACAGTACTAGAGTTGAGCTGCATGGCTCAGCGAGTAAATTAAAACCCGAAGTTGGGGGTTTGTTCCTCTACCCTTGAGTGACTTCTTTTTTTTTTTTTACATTTTATTTTAAACCAGTAAAATTTAGTCAAAATCTCTGCTTGCAAAACTTACTTAGAAATTCTGAATGAAGAATCTTTATTAGGTTTTATTAGGAGAATAAAATACTTTGAGTAAAATTTACTCTGAATCGTGTAAATTTTAAACTCTGTTTAAAGTGGGACCATATATAGTCTATTTAGAGTAAAATTTCCTATATATAATTTACTGTGAGAGTAGATTTTACTCTAAATAGAGTATATTTGATCCCACTCTAAACAGGGTCAAATGTACACTCGGAAGAGAGTAAAATATTCAGAGTAAACTTTTCTGAAAGTATTTTTAGCGTGCACGAGAGAACTGGCCTGTGTCCCATGACAAAAAACAGGTAAAAAAATAATAATTTCACTCAGAAATTCTAAGTAAATGTTACAAGGATTTTTAAAGTACATTTTACTAGTTTTTTTTTAAGGGTTGAGGAATGAACTCACGACCTTCAGCTTGCGAGGCTACTACTCTGCCACTCCTACAGTTTGCTACTAACCAAAAGGAGACCAAAAATATAGTTTATGGTCTCTTGGCGGTACGAATCCAGCTGACACAAGTGATATACTAACACACAGTATGGCTCAGGGACTAGATTGGCTGTCTCCCAACCTGAAGTTGTGGGTTTGTTCCTCAACCCTTGAGTGATTTCATTACAAAAAAAAATATATATTTTTTTTAATTAAATGAGAATTGCCATACAATTTATTTTCCTGAACTTTCTTATGGTGTCATCCAATGTAACAACAACAACAACAACAACAACAACAACAACACTCAATTAGACAAAATAACAGGTTTAATATTCTGGCTGTAGTTTGCTTTGTGTAAAACTGCCTTGCATCACACTGAGGATTGTTTCTAATATTTGGTTACCTCTTTTAGAAAACCGGAATATTATCCTCACCTCTCAGGATGATACAGAAAGCAAAAGACAGATAACAATCATGAAATGTCGAGCTCTGGAAGTCAACACCTCTTTAGATGGTGCAGTTTTACCTTTAGCCCGTAACACTCTCGGGGTGCATGCAGTGATTGTTTATTTTTTATTTTTTTATTATCAGGGTTCATTCAAGGTTGCAAAAGGTTGCAAAGACATTGAGGCCAGGCATTCGCAAACAGTTTTAACGGAAACATTTTTTCTTGACACGTGAACATGATCAAAATTTGATGGCTACACAAATGTACGGGAAAAAAAAAATCACCAAAACGTGTGTGCCGCTTCATTGTCAATGACTTTTATTAAGGGACCAGCCAGGTGTCAGTATCGGGCTGATACCAGGTTTTATTTCAAGTTGTATCAGTACTTGCGACGCTTACACTTGTGGTCATTTTACAAGCAGGAAGTATAAATGAGAAGAATAGCAAATTGTCAATCATTTCATGGAATTTTAAGGAAAAGGGCTATATTAAGTAAGGATGGGAGACTACCGATACCAGGTATCATATTAGGCCGATGCCAGACTTTATTTCAAGGTATCGGTCCAGTATCAGTCGCCCTCTTGTAACTGTTTCACGATCAGTAACTAGAAATTAGAAGAATAGAAAGTTGCTTTTAAATTCAAGTAATTCTCAGGGAAAATACTAAAGAGGGACATAAATATATTTCTTTAAAATGAACTCGTTTTTTTGTGGGGGACATTTAATGTATCAAAAGTACTAGTGGCATCAGTAATTAGCATCGGTATCGTTGACTACTCGAGAGTTGTGTGCTCGTGTTTGGTGTCAGTCTGAAAAAAAAAAGTTATATCAAACATTCCTACTTTTCTTATGATATTAAAAACCTGTGTCCCCGTTAGTGGTGTTATGTTTTCAGTGACCACGTCAATTAAAAAGTATGCGGTTTTCTGACTTAGAAAAAACATGCAAGTCCCACTTATGCCATCGTGAACTATTACCCAGTTCTAGTAATGTACTACAATGTACTGTAATGTGAGAACTGGGACATTGGATAAATCTAGCATTAAAACATGTAATGTAAGGGTGTAATAATAATGCAATGAATATTTCAGTTCTTGGCTGCCTGCGTGAATTTGTGAAGGACTCCCACCTGTGAAATAGGAAGCTCTGATGAAAGGATGAAGACTTGCATCCAAGAATGGCAGCGGGAAGGATTTTGTTTGCAAACCGTGGACCGGAGGAGAAGAGCAACCTGGAAAACATTTACAGGGCTTAAGTCAAAGTCATGCTGCATGTGAGGGTTGCTTATGATTGTGAAGCCATTTTAATATATACAGTCGCACGTATTAACATAACAAGACACCTGTATTTTTTTCAACAATGGACTTTTTACTTCTTGTACATGAAGCAATATGGAAGTGCATAACCTTGACTGATAAGCCTGCTGGGAACAGATTGCTTGCTTTCCTGTCTAGCTGACCCTCCTTTTCTCCTCCCAATACCTAACCAGGCTGCATAACATTTTTCCCATGATAATTTACTGCGCACACTCGCACAGATCACTTCTTGTAGACAGCTCTGTAAGACTTGTGTATATTTGAAGCTTCAAATATAAAGACACCCAAAAGACAAATTGTTTTCCAGACTGTTTTATTCATCTCACCTAACTACAGAAAATTCCACAACACCCTCACAGTTTTTTGTTGCATTTTTAAAACGTGACGCAGGGATATCAATACAATTCAGCTTCACTGTGCTTTACACATTGTTTCAATGTATTTGTACATGGTAGACTTATACAGTAGTAGAATTTGAAAGTATATTTGTATTCAAGTTAATTTTGCAAACAATTATCAGCTTACTTATTGGTAATCGACGTCGGCACTTTCTAAATGATTGGTTTAGGTATCGGTTGAAAATAGCATTATCGTGCATCCCCAGCTGCCACCTTTAAGTATTAATTAGATATTATTAGTAGCACCTGTGCCCCTAATCATGAGTAGGTCTTGAATTCAACATGCTCAGAAAGTCAAAAGAGATTTTGATATTATAACAAATCTATAATTTTATAAATAAATACATACATGTAAACATTATATCTTATGATGAATTGATACACAAAATACGGTCTTTATAAATCTGACAAAATGTGCATGAATATATAAAATATAAACATACTGGATGACAATTGAATATCCATCAATACTCACCACTCCGGGTGGACGGTGCCAGTATGGCGCTGACGCCGAACTTGAGACAGCTCGAGGCCGGACATGCGGACTGTGTGGAGCCGCCACCGCCGTGGTTCGGCTGCCCGGAGCACGGAAACACAGAAACGCTCGGTCCCAACGCCCGGGGTGAGGCGCCCTCCTCCGGGCTCATCGAGAGGACGTCCCCGGGGTGAGCGGCCGAGAACGTCCGCTGTATGTAGCTGTACGCCGGTTGGCTGATTCGGAGGAGATCTTCCACGCGGTAGCCCAAGGGCGGCGACCGGGGGAGAGGAGATGTCAGGGCGGCCGGAGGACGCAGCAGGTCCGGGTAGAGAGGATGGGGCAAGGCGCTGCACGGGAACATCATGGCTGGCCCTTGCTCACAACTAGCTTGTTCACCCTTGGCCAAATCACAGTCGTCGTCAACCGGTGTAACAGCAACTTATTGGGTGTTGGTTTGGCAACTTTTATAGAAGCGACTTTGGCTCACAAGTTCGACGCCCGGCCCATCATCCGAGTGGATGAGGCTGCGAGAAGGTCCATCATCAGGGATTGGTCAACACGTCTCTGCTCCTGGCCTGATTGGACTTGAGACCAGCAAGTAGGGGGATAAGCAAGTAGGGGGACCCCCCCCCCCCCCCCTCCTTCTTATTCAAACTTTATGGACTGACTTGTTAGCCCGGGGCGATATTTGAATGATAAAAGATGAACGGGTCATTCCAGAAATTGTGGATCATTTTGCCACCATTTTGGGGAAAAAACGATCATCTATTTTAGGTACAGTAGTTTTAAGAAAAACGGGCAGTAAACCCGAATTGAATGAATCAAATATAATTTAATTCGTCTGGCTAACCTGGTATTTTGCTGTGTTTTCCAGATAAGGCATGAAATACATTAAAAAAAAAATGCACTTCTTTAAATCATTGACAATTAAATGTAGGTTATGTTTATTAAATCATTGCAAATGTGATTTTTCTTAAATCGGGTGTTAGGTGGTGCTAAGATAGTTGTTCAAGAACAAACTTTGCAATATAAAATTCTAATTCAAATCTCTTTTTCTGTAATAAGATTGCACTGTACAGTACAGTACTGTACAAACTCCATTACGGTTTTAAAAAACACACACACTCGCACACATTGAAGAAATGTCAATTAGTTTGATTCTGAATCAGAGCTAAGCATTCTTTCTTCTATCTAAAACTGCTATATATATATATAGATAGATAGATAGATGGATAGTTGGATAGTTGGATAAATAGAGAGAGAGAGAGAGAGAGAGAGAGAGAGAGAGAGAGAGAGAGAGAGAGAGAGAGAGAGAGAGAGAGAGAGAATTTAAATATAATTTTTCATGAGTTTCTTACCAACATGTTTGAGGTGGTAGGTGGACAAAAGAGCTTTTTAAAAGAGTTGATGTGGGACTGAAGGCATAAGTCCCAGGGGGCACGTGACAAGAGGCGTGACTAATGGTATTTCATTCTGTCTATCATCCTTAAATTTAATCATTTAACAAACAGGAAATCTTAATCAGTGCAAAAAATTCGGTTTATTTAGACTCATGTTTATTGTCTATATAGCCCCAGCCCCACCCCCAAATATTTATTTATCTTGTCTTTATGTCCAATTGAATACAATTTATATCTGGAATACAAACAGCTATTAAGTTCCATTTATTTTGTTTTAAACAACACTTTGACATATTTACTAATGTATGATTAACTTGACTGAATAGCCCATGGTTGGGTATTACTGATCTGTTATGCTTTTGAAACGTGTATACAAATGTCAATTTGGACATTTGAAGCAAGTTACCTCATGATTAAATTCAGTAGTCATTCATAATTCACAATATGACAAAAAAACTGAAAAAACAAACAAACAGAAAAAAAATAACTTTTGAAAAAACAGATATACGCTAGAAGCGAGAGGTGAGCAAGGAGTGGTTGTAGAAAAAAATGCATATAAATAAATTAAATATAAGAGAAGGTTTAATGAGCTGAAATTCTCTTAACAAGCAAATGTCTAAAATTGAAAACCTTCTCAAGTTATTGAGGCAAACAGATACACTGGCAATTAAATAATTTTAATAGGCTATTCAAAACGCTAAATCCAAAAGTCCAAAACAAGATTGAAAGTACAAAAGCTAAACTGGGAATACATTTACTAACCAAGGAAACACAATGTGACATGTACATGACATGGACAATGAACCGACAAGGACTGAACGAAAGCAGGGAATTAAATACACACAACCAGCCGAGACAATGAGAGACACCTGGAAAAGTCACACGTGGCTGAGGGAGCTGATTGGATGCCCCAAGTGACCGGATGACGAGCACAGGTGGACATGAATGAATGATGAGGCAGACAATGCCTGTGTCCAAATTCACATGGCCTGGGTCCTCGGAAAACCGAATTTGGCGGCTGCATGACGTCACTCCCGGCGTGACTCGACAGCACGCACGGACTTATGACTGATGTAAACATGAATGGATTGTCGGTCAACGTACTACTGACAAGCAGTATTGACAATCCATTCATATATAAATAAGTCCGTGCGTGCTGTCAAGTCGAGTCGGGAGTGACGTCATGCATTTGGACACAGGCAATGACAACAGGAACACATGACAACTAAAATCCAACCAAACCAAAAGTAACACACATGGATCATGATATGACATCTCATTTTTATCATTTCATACATACAAAATTTAAAATCAATTTTCCATATAAATATTAAAGTCTGAGACATTTTCATAGCAAGAAAGAAAAATGACAAACAATGATCATATATGTATTGATACTCAATTATAAAAAGGGATCCATTAAAAAAACATAAAAATTACTATTTTTTAATTACGTACAGTTAAAAACAGCATTTATAATAGCGAGATAAATACAAGGAACACCAAACAATGATAAGCATGATGTTAGTGATACACTATGACATGCAGTACAGTATAACATTGACAATAGTGACTGTACACATTTCGGACATATAAAAAAAAAAGTAGTGTAAGTTTTCTACATTACTCATTACGAGGGTATTATGATGAAAGGATCCACTCTTCAACAAAAGGAGGCAATCATTAAATGTGCAGCTGATTCGCTAAGCACCTGACCTGCTGCGAAACGTGACACTTTAGCCAAAACTTTTTTTTCAAAGGGA
This sequence comes from Leptonotus elevatus, assembly GCF_054856555.1. Classification (NCBI taxonomy): domain Eukaryota; kingdom Metazoa; phylum Chordata; class Actinopteri; order Syngnathiformes; family Syngnathidae; genus Leptonotus; species Leptonotus elevatus. Next base: position 22,804,056 of record NC_141242.1, on the reverse strand, counting down.
GAGAAGGAGAAATTATTATGTTCAAAGCATTTTATTCCTTCACAAAATCCCTCTTTTGTATTGAAGTGGAGCAGATGGTTCTCTGGGAGGGAAAATGGACATCAGCAGAACTAATTTCTCCTCCTGGGTCGAAAAACTGAACAGCCTGCTCCGAGATTCTTAACAAACGTAACAGCTGTTAGTGAATTAAACACCAGTCGAGACTCATTTGAAAGCTCTTTGCTTGTCCAAGTTCTCCAACATTAACCCTCCCCTAGAACTGCAGCCTCTATAGATAACACATGCAAAGAAGGTCACACTACTGAGGCTGTGTGTGGAGGGATGTAATAGCTGTTTAATACTCATGCCAATGCATTAATTTGTGATTCCTCTTAATGAGCAAATTGATGGAGGGTAACTTGAAGGCCAAGCATGACAGAAGACAACACAAGGACTGTAAAACTGATGACGAGAAAATATTGTTTATTTTCCAAATATGTTCGTAAAGATGACTAGATTAAAATATCAACAAAGTTACTTTGTAATATTTATGAGACTTATTTCTTTTGCAATATGAAATATGATCATCTTACTCATAATTGCATCACTTTCAGATAATGGCTGCTCGTTTTTGGACAAGTTAATGCAATATCCTATCAAATGCTTGCACCTTAATATTACACCAAAACAAAACAATGTGGATGGGTAAAAGAAACTGCATGCAATAAGTTATATTTATTATATAATAATTTATATAATAATTATTATAACTCATTCACTGCCATTGACGGTTGTAGATGTCAAAAATTCATTTGAACTATTTTTTATTAGTTTAACATATTTTTTCCACTTTTGTTAACAAGAGTATGAAAACCTAGATTTTTTGTATTGTACATTTAGAACAGATATAACATTTGTGATTAATTGTGAGTTAACTCATGAAGTCATGCAATTAATTGCGCTAAAAAAATTAATGGCCTGACGCTCCTCATTTTTAATAATCGTTTCTTTTTTTTAAATTGCCTCAAGCGATTACATTTTTAATTGTAATTAATCGCATGACTTCAATAGTTTACTCATGATTAATCATACATTTTATATCTGTTCTAAATGTACAATAAAATGAATTTTTGACGTCAATGGCAGTGAATGAGATTATAATATATAATATATATAATAATTATAAAAAAATATATAACAATCATTATTTACCATAGTTTCTAAAAAAAAAAAAATTCTCACATCCATGCATATTTTTTTTCTTTTTACTCATGATCTTAATGAGTAAATAAATGATCAAAGTCATGTTTTCTCTTTGCATGCTTCGTCTTTATGTTCTCTCTCTCTCCCTCTCTCCCTCTCCACCGGAGCATCTGTTTCCAGGCGGTGTGGAACAGAGTGGATTAGTGAGGCCCTGGGTGTCGGAGAGCAGCAACAAGCATTAAAACCATATTAACTTTCCATTAAACATCACCTCGCTGTGTAGTGGGTGAGAGAGACAAGTCTGCGAACAAAGCTGCTTAGAAGCGAGCGAGAGAGAAAGCGAGTCCTCCTCAGTGCACCTGTTCTCTCAATGCAATGTGCACCGAAAAAGAAAAGCAAGTACAATGCCTTTGTTAGACATTGTGATTGTACATATAGAGTGGATTTAGTTGAAAAGACTCATCATTTTATTTTTTAGGATATACATCATTTCTCATCAAACCACACATTTGAACCACGAGTAATTGAAGGACTTGGCGGAAAGATCGAATGCATTCTCCCAGTGCCCACTTCACAGATCTTATAAAAGCTCTTTGCACGCCTCGACCTAGCACAGGTCTGCAAAAATATCAAAACTTAGTCTAGTCTGCCCCTGCACAGATTTTCACCGCAACTTGTGCCAGACTTGCACTGGACACGAAAATACTCAGAGCTCCAAAAGTTTGGATTATTCGATTCATCGTGTGCCGCACTCAAGCATTAAACACATTGCCCAGTTGGAAGGAGTGGTATTGGGAAGCAAATGCGGACATGTTATCGTGTCAATTTCAGATAATTATTAATGATAGATAATATTGCATGTAGAAATAATACATTTACAGAATTTTATATACAGTATATATATATATATATATATATATATATATATATATGAGTGTAAAAATTGGTGCATTAATTTTGAGTTAATTTAAAGTTACTTTTTTTATTTTTAACACACGATTAATGACGGCCGTAACTTGGAAAGTCTGGTGGAATTCCACTCGCAACACAGCAGACACGTCCACATCAACATTTAGCAGTAATACATTTCATATTAATGCAAATATGTGTGGAGACTGGGGTCAAGTTGCATTTTACAATTTTAAAAATGTGCAAAATTCCACAAGTTACTTCATGTTAGAGATTGGAGAGGTCTTACTATAAAAAGAAAAATGCACTGAGATGTCACCAACATCTTACAAATGCAATTATGCCATCTAGTGGCAGAAAAATGACCTCAACACAAATCAATATCACACTCGTTTTTTACATTACAGACTGGATTTTATGAATTACTATGAAATTACTTTATCATTGACTAAAAGATGCAGTCATATTTCTATTAGTTTAACATTTTTTCCCCACTTTTATGTTCACAACAGTATTAAAACTTAGGGAAAAAATTATTGAACATTTAGAACAGATATAAAATTTGCGATTAATCGTGAGTTAACTATTGAAGTCATGCAATTAATTGCGATAATTTTTTTGGGGGATGTCCTTATTGAGAGGTACTAGTGGTCATTGAAAAAAACCAACCACTTTTTCTAGGATTATTCACAAAGAACACCAGCACGCGATTGGCTTTCACTGCTTCAATAATTCGTTCCCTTGATGCCTCAAACATATCCCTGTGAAATGCTCATTGGCCAACCCCATGAATTTTCATCAGTGTCAGGGTGTGAGAACGTCCCTAGCTTGAATTCATGCGTGCAACAAAAGTGAAAGTGCACCAAAGCAATTAGACTGTGTTGCAGACAAATATGAGAAGTAGCATGCCTCCGTGTCCCCATCATCGGGGTACTTGTGACACATAGCATGCTCATTAGTTGCAGATTGGTCATGGGAGCTAAGAGCATCACATCACTGTTGCACATTCGCTGCCGTTATAACAGCAGCCATTCTTCAATTCAAAGGCCATTCTGCTCTAATCTCATTGGAGTCTCATAATGTTCTACGGCCTTTTAGTGATGCTCTTCAAGCACCTGGCAGGTTGTTTAGAAGGGAGCTTGTAAATGTCTGTGGTTAAAATGGGCCCTGGGGTTCAAACACAAGCCAGCCGCTGCACAGGCAGAAGGAGGGGGACCGATTTGCTTGTCAAGTTCAGTTTGTGGTTTGGGTTTTCAATGGAGTGGGGATAGTGACACACTTCTTGCAACAACTTGTTGCTTTAGGTCTTTCACTTTGGGAAAACCGCAGTGCATGTTTGCCACGACTGGTCAGCCTCTTTTTTTGTTTTTCCTCTTAGAATACATTTCTCTTTCTACCTTTCTTTGGTGGCATCATAAAAAAGACAAACATCAAGCTGACTCTGCAACCTGATTGGCCGCTCCGGTACGGTTTTTAACTGGTTTAGATCCTATCTAACGGATCAGAGTTTATTTGTAGATATGGAGGATACATGTTCCTCTAGTACCTCTATTTATCAGGGGTGGGAATCTTTGAATGTCTCACGATTCGATTCGATTCAATTCCGATTTTTGCGTGCGATTCGATTCCGAATCGATTTTCGATTAGGAACAATTTTTGATTCAAAATGATTTGATTGACAATGATTTTTGCTTCAATTTATAGATGTTCAAGAAATCGTAATGATCTACTCCAGTCTGACTAGCTAATGCTAATTAGTGCTCTACTCGCGGCACTTTTATCACTCAAAAAACATCTCAACGCTGCAAAAAAAACAACTTTTATTGGAATAACTTGATCGTGACTTTTTCCTTCTACTCTCTAATGTGGCTACAACAGTGTATCAGACCGCATGGAACCACACTGCCCCTAAGTGGCCAAATCGGGTACAACATGAACAACGCTCCCAATAAAGGCACACACAAACAAAGGGAAGACAGTATAAAATAATTTAAATAAAATAAATTTTGGGGCATTTAAAATCGATTCTGAATCGTACTAAATGAGAATCGCCATTCTTATGAGAATCAATTTTTTGGCACACCCCTACTATTTATGCTCCCTCTTTCATCAGGAGGCATTTCATCCGTTTCCAAAGTTATACAGATGCTATGCACACAGCTGTACATGACAACCCTTTTAAATGTTATTTTAGATGGTAAATCATGGATGGCAGTGAATTTCCTACAGCTCAACCAGGACAAAACAGACATTTTAGTGATTGGTCCTGAAGGCAAGAAAGAAAAAAACTTTAATCAAAATTACAAGACTTTACAAATTCCTTACGTGCAAAGAACCTTTTCCTCACCTGGTGCTTTTTCATGTCTCCACATAGTCACTGAATGTGCGCTGTGTGTGTCGATGTACACGTGGGTGAGTGTGTTCATACAGGTGTGTGATTTTACTTTGTATTTCTGTAAAGCACTTTGTGTTGTACGACGACATATTAAGGCCTCATATAAATATATATTTTTTAGAGGGTGGGGGCAATATTCAGAGAAAAAAACCCCTCTTTCTTTAGTGGCAAATTTTCTACTTGGTTGTTTGTGCCAATCCTTTTTGGTCGGGATTTCAGCATTTGAATTTTTGATTTAGATTTAAGCATTCACATTTTGAAGCGTTGGGTACTGCCAGCGATAAAGACACCTCACTTTATTAAGGTCCCGAGAAGCAAGCATTTAAGTTAATTTGTTAAAATGTATATTTACTTGCATGTTTATGTTTCCAGAATTATTATTTACAAATTCATATATTTTGGTATATTTTGGTAGAAGTAGCTAAGTTGATGTGTCGAATCTGCTGCTCTCCATCATTCACTTGCATTTACCTAGTATAAGTTTAAGTATGCTAGCTTCTGATTGGTTAGTGTTAGTCAACTGATAGGGGATCAGGAAGTGTTGTCGCTCTCGCTGCCGCGTATGACATAAAGTGGCAAATTTGCGAGTTTTTTTTCCTCTCGCAAATTTGCCACTTTATAAAGTGGCAATTTTGTGACTTTATAAAGTGGCAGATTATATATATATATATATATATATATATATATATATATATATATATATATATATATATACAGTATACGCCGTCGTAGAGGTGCATTTAATGTATGAAAATAAGGGAATCCATTTTTTTCTTAGAGCGTAACTGGTAGACGTTTCCTTTCTCATCCTTTGTATTTTTTTGCTTTTCTTTGCTCTGTATATTAGCGGCTATTCATTTAGACGGCAGTACAGGCCTTTTGATTACTTTAGAGACGACTTTCTTTCACGTTTGGAGTTTGAGTGAGCCAGGGGAAGCAAATTGTCCTGTCCCAAAAGGCCTTTATTAGGCTGAGTTGAGCTCAGTGCTGAGGGCAGAGTCTCAGAGCTAGCTGAGGTGAAGCGACAGAAAGGTTAGCAAGAGGCTTGACGCTGAATGAAAAACGCAGTCTAATTTCTTCGGCTGAATACAAGGACGCCAGCGCAACTCTGCATGACTACCAGGTATTGAAGCGGACCACGCCACATAATTGGATTGAACGCTGGCTACGGTATTTATGTCACTTCTTGTCTTGTCAATCCCATAACAGGCATGGCAACAGCGTGGGGATCTCCCATGGTGACGGAGCTTTGCCTTATTCAGACAGAATGGAGAGAAAAGAGCCAAGCCTCATTTAATTCACGTTTAATTCTCACTCAAAACATTTTAAGGGCTGACGTTATTTGCATAACAGGGAGAAGGGACTCTGCCTTTTCAGTGTCCCTGCATGCGTGTGTGTGTGTGTGTGGGAGAGAACAGGAACAGTGTTGTAACTGAAAGTGCATAGCAGGCTTATATATGCATATGCTGAGGAACACGCTTTCTCACACGGATCAGCAAACAGAGAGATTCTGTTGCAATACACTCATGCATGCTGCTGTTTATTGACTGGTTCACATCTTTGTTGTGATGGCATTTCAAGCAACTATTTCCCACTTACTCAGACCAAATCGCACAAAAGCTTTTGTTGAAATGTATGATACCAAATTGAACAAATACAATAGTATCCTTCCTCAAAGGTTCTGTTTCACAAAAGTTGTTCACATAGGAAAGGCATGCAAGAAGAACAAGTATCTTTAAGTATCGGGGCACTCTTTAAAAAAAATAAAAATCTGTATCTTCATTTTTTTCTATAGTGAGGGGAACATGATCAATGATACCTGACAATACTATGCTGTTACATAATATACGCTACAGAACAATATCATATTAGGGTAAACCTGAAAGAAACGACAACGAGAGACACATGCAGCCTGATGGCTGGAAGATGAGTCAGATTAGGGTCAGACAGAGGTTAGGCGTTCCCCTCCCCAACTGAGCTGTCAAAGCCTCAAAGCAAAAGTTGAACCTTAAAAACTCTTCTTGTCATTTCCACTTGTCAGTCTCACAATTGTGTTCTCTTTAATAGTGAGTGGCAGGCAGTGACAGACTCTAGCTCTAGTTTGAGTAACCTAAATGTGAACTAAAACAATACATAGCAAATAGCTGAATTAGACCAGAACACACAATAAGCAGAGGTTGTAAATCCAGGTCCAGAAAGTAAAAACCCAGCCAGAGTTTGGCTTTAGCCCCAGATGCTAGCTTGCGAACGCCATAGCTAGCTCCCTGGGTGCTCGGTTATGTTGGAAATCGTTTCTTTGATTTCTGCGTGTTCAAAATAAAACTCAAAGTTGAAGTCTCGTGGAGAAGTTTTTTGCCAGCTTTATTTTCAGAATTTCTGAAGACACCTAAGAACCTTGCTCAAACAGCATTTGGTCTAGAAGTGTACCCCCTCTTTCCTTTCTCCCTTACTTATACATCTTGTCCTGTCAGCAGAGTGAAATACAATACTTGATTATCTTACTTCAGTTCCTATCTTAGTCCACTCAAGATGTGGGTAAACAATTGGCCCCCGGCGCCTCCTTGCACCACGGATTTTTATGGACGGCCCTCTGATTTGCATTTACAGACATCCCCTCATTTAGATTGAATCAGAAACCTTACTTCCCCAGGGAAGAGAACAAAGACTATATATTGACTAACATCTGAATGAATTGTTGTCTTATTATTACACATCTCTAACTAATATAAAAAACAATTAAAATATAAATTGAAACAAAAAAACAATGTTAATAATCTAACAGTTACCTGCTAGGGAGCTAGCTAGCTAGCACATTAAAGCTATTAAAGCACTAAAGCCAAACTGTGGCAGGGTTTTTACTTTCTGGACCTGGATTTGCCACCTCTGCCATTTAGAAAGGAATACAAAGAAACGAAGACATTAAGGCATCTGCAGTAGCCTATTTCTGAACTTTTTGAAAGATTGAGGGGTTTTCCTCCACATATCCCAAATTAATTTGGCATGTGAGTTTCCTTCCGTTGTCCAAAGATTGTGGTTGGCCCGTGTTGAACAGAACTTGCACCAGGCCAGAAAGGCAGAGCCACATTACTGCCAAAGGTTACGCCTTCAGTGAATTCTTTCAGAAAATGCTTCGATCGATAGATCATATATTGATACAATGGACTGCAGTAGAATGGAAAATTGAAAAAATAGAACTAGAAATAATGCTGGCAGCCCGGTGAGCTAGTGGTTAGGATGTCCGACACGTTTCTGAGATTTTAGTTTAGAATCTCAGCTCTGGCCTTCCAGTGTGCAGTTTGCATGTTCTTCGTGGGTTTTCTCTTTCTCTTTGTCTTCTTTGTAGTGACTGGCTTCAGCAGTAACATGGAACACAAAGTGGACACAAGGACTTATGAGCAGGTAAGTAGCCCCTTTTTTGTATTAGTACAACCAAAAATACTTGCAAATGTGAAAAATTAAACAAAACAAAATTCTGAACGAAAAGGCCACAGGGTAATTATATTTTTGACATTTTCATTTTAATTAGTTTTTATTTCATTTTGAGTTTTGTTTTTTAAATTTAGTTAGTTTTAATTAGTTTCCTGGGCGGTTCTGTTAGTTTTTATTCATTTTAGTAATTAAAAAAATGCTTAGTTTTAGTTTAGTTTCAATATTAGGCCTATTTTCTTAAAAAAAAGAAAGTGTATTACTTGTGTGCAATATTTAATATACACCATGGTAAAATGAAAAAAGTAACACATTTCTTTCCTAGGATTGCATTTCGGCTGAGTTAAATGAAAAAGCCGGCGAGGTGAGCCGTTAGAGCCAAAAGTCAAGATTCAAGAACGCAAAATTGTCCCCTCGGAGCGACATCATCTAAAGATGCTTTTCTATTGGCTGCTGCTAGATGACGTCACTTCTGTGTGACAAACTTTCAGACGTCCTTATTCCGGTTAATATCGAAATTAATATTATTTAAATCATCCTCAAATACTCATATATTAAATTAATTATCAAAGATTAAAATCAAATACATTTTTGCTATAATTTGTTAGTTTTAGTTAGTTTTGTAAAGAGAAAATATCGTTTCAGTTAGTTTTCATTTTTTTTAAAGCATTTTTTATTTTGCTTCATTTCGTTAACAAAAATATTTTTTAAATGTCAGTTTGAGTTATTTCACTAGTTTGCATTAACTAAAATAACATTGAAAGGCCATCACAAAGGACAAACCAGTTCATGCTGCTGACAACAAAAGAAATGTAGCAGTACTAACGCAAACACAAGGATGGAAGATAAACTAGCATAAAGAACAAAGCCGGTAAAAAAGCTTTGTGAAGGCGGCTGAAACAAGCAATCTGAAAAATAATAATAATCCAGCACCTTCCTTCCTCTGTGACCGACTTTAAATAACATGGCAAATGGATGCCAACAGGTGCAAGGGAGCTCTGCCCACCACCAACACTTCCAAAAGGTGCCGGAATAGAGAACAAAAATAAACAGAGGGTAGAAAAATCAGAAAACATAACATTCTCTCCACATTTCCTAAAATAAGTTTGACGTGGGCATCCTGAAGTTCAGTACTGACGGACGCCCGTTTTGCTGACAAATGATTCGAACCTTTAAAAAAAAGACAGACTAAGCACTGATGGAAGTGGGTTTTCATCCGTCAATGTAATTGTCACCAATTGGGCCACGTACCAATGGACCTCTCAGGATTTTGTATGTGAGGCAATCAGGCAAAATCCTGAACATAAAGGCATGGCAATTCCTGACTTGTGCTCAATTAGTCAGCCTCTCAATCTTGGGCTATTGCTGTGATATATTTGGAAATATTAACCATCTCTTAATTAATTTGAGCTCTGTGACACATCACTCAGCGTCCAAGATGCAGTCAATGAAGGAAAATCAATTTGTAGTTACATACAGTGGCATACAGCACATAGACAATCTAATTTCGTTTTCACTGAAAGTCATCCTCTCTGTGTGCCTCTACGACTCTCTTTTAACCCGAACCTCCCTTCCACCTCCTCCAGCCGAGGCTAATCCCTGGTTTAGCCTTTGATTTTTAAACTTCAACTTTCTCCCTTCATCCCACCGTCTGCTTCAGCAAGGAGAGGTGGCTGGGATAGAGTGACTAGTCAGCTTCCTGCTGCTCCTCTCTTCTTGATCTTTGTTGCCTTTCGGCCCTTTAGCCTGCCTCTTTGCTCCCAGCCAGCGCACACACACACAAATCCAGGCGGGCACACGTTATATATGCAGAGTCTACACATGTATTTGAGTGTGTGTGGTTTGATCTGCTTTCCTAGTGGACCCTATTGTGTCGGGGCAGGAAACAGCTAATCCAGTCGGATCTAGACCCAGTCAGGGGCCCGATGCTCTTATTATCATCGTCATCTTGGCTTTGGCACAGCTTTTTCCCAAAGGAATAAAGATAAATCCTATTTCTACATGGTTTCTGTACCTGTTGATATCACGCAATTTTTGATTAAGTTTGAAAACAAAAATAATTTTCAATTTGAAGTGAATGCTCTCAACTGTCAGATTCGAGTACAGTAACATCACAAATAAAAAATGCGGTTTAGACTGTAGTATGGATAAAAAATTGCAATGCGCTTCAAATCACATTTGAAAATAGACAAAGAGAGACAACTGCATATATGGTATTGGACTAGATTGGTTATTTAAAAAGTATGTAAACTACAGCAATTCTCATTTGGCATTAAAGTACTGCATGCTTCTAAAATGAATGCACTAAGTGTAGATTAGCTTCTGTTAATATTAACATACTAATCATATTAAGTTTTTCAGAGTTAAACAAGGCATTTCTGGGGCAGGGCTACAGGGTGACTATCTGAGCTCCAATTCAATAGTTAAAAAAAAAAAAATGTAAGCCCCATATCTGAATTTTACTTTAGAAGAAGAAGAAGAAAAAACTGTCCAATGAGTGCTGAACTGGAGTACAACAAGGTGGACTGTCAACCCAAAAAAATAATTATTTTGACAATAATATGTTCTATGCAGCCCCACTAGTCTAAATACGGTATTCTGGTTAATATTGCGTTAGTGGAATATGACTTAAGCAGCAAAATCCAGCAGTTGTTATCAATATCAGAAGGCGGCCATTTTGCCACTTGCTGTCGACTGAAGATGACATCAATGTTGCTCAGGTCTCAGGTAACAACCAATCACAGCTCAGCTTCAGAAAACAGGTGAGCTGTGATAGAACGTTGCCTGAGCCCTGAGCAAGTGGCAAAATGGCCGCCCCTTAGATTGACAAAAACAACTGGATTTTGCTTTAAAACTCCTATTCCACAAATGTAATATTATTCGGAATGTCATGTTTAGACTATATTATTGTCAAAAATTGCTTACGGTCTGCTTCCCCTTTAAGGTGGTCAGACTGTAATTTGAACTTTGTTTGTTACTCACCGTGAGTGCATTTCTTGTTTAGCGCTATTGAACTGTCAACCAAGATAGCATTTAGCATTATTGACAGCTGATTGGCTGGCAAGTTGGGTCGAAATGAGCATTTTGCATTTTTCTCGCTGACAATGTTGACAGGAAATGTAAAACAAATCACATACGATTGATAATCCACCATTCTCATGCGTTTGCGTTAAGGTTAGTCTTAGCTTTGCATACGGTGGCGGCAACAAGATAATAAAATAGGGGGAAATGTCCAATGTCAAAATAAAATTGTGCACTTTGAGAAGAATTCCTTTTATACAAACAAATGTTCATTTTGTAGAGTCATTTTGCAAGACTTCGGTTGATTAGAGGCATCTAAAAAGTTAAATTACTCATTTGAATATCTATTCTGGAAAGAGTTTTCAATTTAGCAAAAAAGAACATCCCTAGACAAATCATGCCCATCATCATTCAATAGAAGCACAAAAAGGATGTCCTATTCAAGGATGCAAACCAAAAAAGAAAACAGTAGGAATATCAAACTGGAAAAACGCTGTTAAGACATTCTTATACAGCAAATGCGTACAGACACAAACATACACCCCTCATTATGCTACGGTCATGGTGCCCAGCGTGCCTCCATTCATTTGACTTCCGACTTGTGAAATTATCAAACAAAGCTCGAGCGGCAAAGTCAGCGGCCCACGCCAAACATCGTGCACGTGCACGCAAACACACATTGAGTGACGCCCTGGAGAAGAAAGGAACAGCTAGGAAGGATATCCTCATTTCTTCCATATCAGGGCTCTTTTGAAAGCTTTGACTCGGAGCTGAATGAGAGGTTTCACTGAAGCCATTCACCTCAATGATCTGCTCTGATCCACTCACAATCGACCATATCTGTTATACATGGCTAGGCCTTTCATTGCCAGCAACAAGGGAATTGGACAGGGGAAAGAGAAAGAGCGCAAAAGAGAAAAGAAAAAAAGGAAGGAAACCAGAGCTCAACTAAATAATTCATATCAATTTAATATGCATATTACTAGCACACTTTTTTATTAACACACGCAGTTAATGATCATTTAGCAACAACAACAAAAGTGTGCAGACCCTCTCATACCTCAGGATGTGGCTATCTTCAAAATGAACCAGTCACATTGAAACTCAAAAAAAAAAGTTCTATGGCATTGAATATACCATGGACAACAGTGAAGACAGTCATTATCAAGTGGAGAAAATATGACAACAACTGATGGCACTCCAAAATTGAAAGGACGAGAAGAAAACAGAATTTCTGCCAAGTACTTGCTAGTTAGTACATTCCCATATTTGTCTTACGTTTGGGCTATTTGTTACTGAAGCACCATAATACAAAGAAAACCGTCCAAGCCGGGCAACCTTCCACAAAAACACACGTGAAATTTCTTAACCACATATGAGAAAGTGTGTTATAGTCCAATGAAACCAAGGTTGAGCTTTACGGAACATCATTCCAAAAGTGAGCACTTTATCTACAGTGAGGCAAGATATGGTAACATCATGCGTTTAGAACAAGGACATTAGTCAAAATACCTGTCAGTGTTACCACGAAAGATGAAGACTTCTGCTGTAAAGAAAACAATACCAGGAAAAGCCTCCTAGAAGATCAAAAATTCATTTAAATGGTAGCAGGTGTATGATGACTCCAATCTAAAATGAGATTGATTAATATTTCAACAGTTATTCACTGATGGAAAGGTTGTTTTCGTACGAGTATTTCTTCTAAAGGAATAAAGCTCGTTTGTCAGCTATTGTTGTACGTGCTTTAGTTCGAGGACGTAAGTAAGCCAAGATGTGTGTGAGTGTGTGTGTGTGTGTGGCCTAACCCCCCCCACCCCCCAGCATCCTTAATCCCTTTAATTGAGTGGAGCTCATGAATTGTCCTCAAGTCTTCGTAGCCTGCTCCACTTCACCATATGTCCGATAAACACTGACGCTCAAGATAATTTCTTCTTCTCATTTCTTCTCAAAGAAAGCCAGACTCTCTTTAACTCCTTTCCTCTCGTCTGTCCACAGCTTATTGTGTCAAGATAATTGTTGCTTTTCAGCTCGTAAAAGGTGCAGGCAACGAGGGCCAACCATACGTGTGTGAGTATGTAGTCGTCTGCATTTGAGTCAAAGACTGAACAATAGCATGAGACTTTTGCTAAATATGCAGTGTAATCCCTAGCAGAAAGAACTCGTTTGAAGAGCTGGCTCGTATCATGCATTTGTATCTTAAGCTTAGCTGTATCTTGCCTTTATACACCAACGTAATGGATTTGAAATCCATCCATCTATCCATCCATCCATCCATCCATCCATCCATCCATCCATCCATCCATCCATCTTCTACCGCTTATCCGAGGCTGGGTCGCGGGGGCAGCAGCTTTAGCAAGGAAGCCCATACTTACCTCTCCCCAGCCACTTCAACCAGATCATCCTAAGGCGGTCCCAGGCCAGCCGAGAAACATAGTCTCTCCAGCGTGTCCTGGCATCCGAACCAGATGTCCGAGCCACCTCAAATGGCTCCTCTCAATATGGAAGAACATCGGCTCTACTCTGAGTCCCTCCCGGATGACTGAGCTTCTCACCCTATCTCCAAGGGAGAGCCCGGACACCCTGCGAAGGAAACTCATTTCATGCCACTCGTCTCTGGGATCTTGTTCTTTCGGTCACGGCCCACAGCTCGTGACCATAGGTCAGGGTAGGTAGATCGACGTAGATCGACCGGTAAATCGAAAGCTTTGCCTTTCGACTCAGCTCCTTCTTCACCACAACGGACCGATACAGAGTCTGCATCACTGCAGACGCTGCACCGATCTGCCTGTCGGTGTCTCGCACCATCCTGCCCTCACTCGTGAACAAGGCCCCAAGATACTTGAACTCCTCCACTTGGGGCAGGATCTCATCCCCGACCCGAAGAGGGCACGTCACCCTTTTCCGACTAAGGACCTTGGTCTCGGATTTGGAGGTGCTAATCTTCATCCCAGCTGCTTCACACTCGGCTGCAAACCGCTCAGATCGATGAAGCCAACAGCACCAGATTATCTGCAAAAAGCAAGGATAAAATGCTGAAGTTACCAAACCAGCCCCCCTCAACGCCTCGACTGTGCCTAGAAATTCTGTCCACAAAAGTTATAAACAGAAACGGTCATAAAGGGCAGCCCTCACTGGAAACGAATCTGACTTATTGCCGGCAATATGGACCAAACTCTGACACCGGTCGTACAGGGACCAAACAGCCCGTATCAAGGGGCTCGGTACCCCTTACGACCGAAGCACCCCCGACGGGACTTCCGGAGGAATACGGTCGAACGCCTTCTCCAAATCTACAAAACACATGTAGACTGGTTGGGCAAACTCCCATGCAACCTCGAGGACCCTGCCGAGGGTGTAGAGCTGGTCCACTGTTCCACGGCCGGGACGAAAACCACACTGCTCCTCCTGAATCCAAGATTTGAATTCCCGACGGACTCTCCTCTCCAGCACCCTTGAATAGACCTTAACAGGGTGGCTAAGGGGTGTGTTCTCATCTACCCCCGGGGCACTGCCACCGAGGATCTTTTTAACCACTTCAGTGACTTCGACCCCAGAGATAGGAGAGCCCACCTCAGAGTCCCGAGACTCAAATGAAGACGTTTTGGTGGAATTGAGGAGGACTTCGAAGTATTCTCCCCACCGACTCACGAAGTCCCGAGTCCAAGTCAGCAGCACCCCATCTCCATTATAAACAGTGTTAATGGTGCACTGCTTTCCTCTCCTGAGATGCCAGATGGTGGACTAGAATTTCCTCAAAGCCGTCCGGAAGTCGTTTTCCATGGCCTAACCGAACTCCTCCCATGTCCGAGTTTTTGCCTCAGCGACCGCTGAAGCCGCGTTCCGCTTGGTCAGCCGGTACCTGTCAGCTGCCTCCAGAGTCCCACAGGCTGAAAAGGCCTGATAGGATTTGAAACGCAATCATTGATATTCTATTGACGGGAGAGGTTTCTCAAAATATGGCATTCACACACAAAATTGTTGAAACTAACTTATCAACATGTATATTAAGCTACAAAGCTTCTGAGAGAATATTCTTTGGTTTGGTTTTAAGTGTGGCAAAATTTGAGTTACATCAGCTTCCTTATTTCCAGGAAAAAATTAAACATACAAAGATTTTTTTTTTTTTTTTATGGAGGGCCTCAGTTATGTTCTGTACCCACCGCAGGATGTCTTGACCCTGAGGGTACAATGAAATCTTAAATACTGTTAAGGAATTCTGGAACAAAATGTGCTACGATTCGAGAAAGCTTGGTCTCAGCCACAGATCATGGGTCCTGCAACAGGATAATGATCCAAAACAGAGAACTACATCACCCAAGAATGGCTAAGCAGAAAATATTGGAGTATTCTTCAATCCTAATGAACGTCTGAGGAAGGACCTGAAACATGAGAAGAGAATGTACCCTTCAAAACTACGACAGCTTTGGAGATATAGAAGTTTTATTGGAAGTTACAGATGTATTTATTCATTATTATAGCAGTGATTCCCTCAAACGGTTGTGCAACAATATACTAGGCAAGGCACTTTTATTTGTATACCACATTTCATACAGAAGGCAACTCAATGCGCTTTACATGAGCAAAGACACACCGACAAGCGTCAACAAACACAACAGTTAACGACATTCATAAGCAAAGCAGAGAAAACCAAAGTATCTTACAAAAATGACTAAAAGAACATACATTGACAAGATTAAGACACGTGAAATAGTCTGGATTTAAAAGTATTTACACTTGGGGCATTTCTGTGCAGCATAACAGCTAAATGCAGCTTTACTATGTTTACTTTTAACTCTGGGCTCCACTAATTGACCCAAGTCTGCAGATCTCAGAGCCCTACTCGGTTTATATTCAATCAGCATTACTTTTGTATTCAGGACCCAAACCCTTCAGTGACTAAGGCTATGTTCACACTGCAGGGCGTGGTGCCCAATTCAGATTTTTTGTTAAATCCGATCTTTTTATGCACTGTTCACGTCACAAAAACAAATGCGAAATCTAATGTGAATGCAACGCGCCCGTGATGCGACTGGCTGGGTCGAGTGCACTTCTGTGTCTTTTTGACGTCACTAAGTCACGGAAGTTTAATCTGCCCGTTTGAAGCACACATTTTAGAAAGGAGGAAAAAGCTAAAGAAGTCACGGATGGACTTTTTTCATACCTGGTTGGATTGTAGACAGGCCGGGGATGCATATTAGTGATAGAAAACCCCACTAAAGTGCATTTTCATACGATGGGAACTTTAAATGTTGCCTGATTCTTCTCTTCAAGTGCTATTACCGGTATTCCAACTGGACTTTAAAGCCCAATGTTTATCTCAGCTCTTACCAGCCATTCTCTCACTTCTCAGTGTTTGGGTCTAACATAAAAATGACATAAAGAGACAGAGGAGGAAGACGTTTTAATTAGAACGCCATCTCTCTCCCTCTCTCTCTCTCTCACTGCATCTAATAGCTCTTATTGTAAGAGCTGCCAGGCCACAAGGACACTCAAAAGGCAGAATAGGGGCATTCCTTATGCCACTTTGGCGAGAGGATGAAGGGATAAGAGGTGATCAAGGAAAAAAAGTTAGGGTGGCAGTAGTGGAGCAAGAGCAAAAAGAAAGAGAGGCAGAGAGAGGGGTATTTAGTCTTGGACTTTAATTAGAAACCACCAGAGGAATTCTAAACAACTCTCTTCTTTCTTTCTGTGAGTGCACAGCTTTTAATGTGCTGGAAAACTTTTGGGGGCTACAATAGAAGAGGGATGAGAGAGTAGTTGATAGGAGTAGGTACTGAAAGCAAATGAGAGGATGTTTACAGATAATGCCATTGAGGCTGATCGTTAATCAATTAACTCATTCAAGGCTAATGAAAAGTCTAATTAACTTCAGGTTAAAGGCCATGGGAGGTTTTGAAGGAAAAACGGTTGCTGAATTTGAGAAGTGCTACAAGTTACAGCAAAATAAAAAAGAATCCGATAACCAATGTAATTGGTTGGTGACATATTTTGTTAGTCAAAATGCAGTAGTTTAAAGAGACAGAATTCAGAGATGTGTTTCTAAAGGTGTTCTTTAAATCTGCCTAGTCTGAAGATAACTGCTGAGAAAAATGTAGTAGCTACTCACTTGTGGACAGGCTTGAGGAGTAACGGAATACATGTACCGCCGTTACGTAATCAGAAAAAGAAAAAAAAGTAACTGTATTCCGTTACAGTTACAGGAAAAACATGTAATCAAATTACAGGTACATTTATTAAAAATAGGGAATTACTTCGATGAGGGAGAGTGCGAAAGAGAGCAAGGGCGAGAGAGAGAGAGAGAGAGAGAGAGAGACAGACAGAGCGAGAGAGCGCATGTGCACGCCTGCGCGAGTGGGACTGTTGCGACATGTCGGGGAGGTTGGAACGAACGAACTGACTCGTCGTGTCCTCCACACGTAATGCAGCAGACACGTCAAACTTTAGCAGTAATAAATGTAATAATAATGCATATATTTGTGGAGACTGGGGTCAGGTTGTATTTTACAATTTTAAAAACGTGCCGAATTTCACAAGTTACTTCATGTTAGATAGCTCTTAATATAACCAACCAACGTCTTACAGATGCAATTAGGCCATCTAGTGGCAGAAAAATGAACTCAACATAAATCAATATCACACTCGTTTATTTTTTTTACAGTACAGTGCATCTTTTGAATTTTAACCCAATTTTATGAATTATTATGAAATTGCAGTATCAATGACTAAAAGATGCAGCCATGTTTCTATTAGTTTAACATTTTTCTTTCTCACTTTTATGTTTAATTATGTTTTTTTTTTTATTGTACATTTAGAACACACATAAAATTTGAGATTAACCGTGAGTTAACTATTGAAGTCATGCTATTAATTACAATAAAAAAATTGAATCGCCTCACACCACTTATAATAATAATGATGAGATTTTGGAGTCCATTGCTAGGAGAAGATCATTAGTTACTTTAGCAAGGGCCGTCTCAGTAGAGTGATCGGCCCTGAATCCCGACTGATAAGGTTCATATTGATTGTTAGCGGCCATGTATTCATTCAGCTGTTGCACGACAACTTTTTCCAAGTGTTTTTGCAATAAATGGTAGATTACAGAAACTTTCTGGGTCAAGATTGGGTTGCCTAAGTAGAGGTTGAATAACAGCGGTTTTAAAAGCACAATATGGAGGCCTTTATCCTTGCAACATTGCCAGAGGAGAGTGATACATTTATAATATTTATAACGAAGGTTCAAGGATGGTAGACAATTGTCTTGCTGGTTCTTTCTTCCTTCTTGATTTTCACAGGTTCTCTGCTCGTGTCAAGATTGTTAGACGGTCTCTGATGTTGCCCTGGAGAATGTTGATGACCTCCTTCTCAGTCTCAGAAGCCTTTTTTTCCACTACTTCCTGTCTTGAGCTGCTTCTGTCTCGGATTTGAGCATATTAATAAAAGGATGTTTCACCATGGGTTTTTGTCGGGACAAATAAAGTCTTCTTTTTGAAGACTTGAGAGTTCTGGATGGCTCGCATTATAATTTAATTATGATTAAGTTTATTCGTTTACCATAGTATAGCATTGTTTAGTAAGTTTATTATTAAGTTAATACCGGTAATTCCGCAAGTGAGAAAGGATCTTTGTAGGAGTGAGCATCCAGAGCCTGTTGAGTCAGAGACCGTATAAAAGAGGCAGTGAGGCATGCCAGACCTACAGGGTTTTTTGCCACCTGAGAGGAAACACACACTCATGCACACACACACACGCACACACACCAAAGGAAAGTGCTGTCAAGTGCAGCTTAGAGAGGCCGTGAGTGGGGCAGTAACAATTGGCTCACGGGGTTACTGGATGACCCCTCGGAGTCTATAATTCAGAATGGGGTTAGTCTATCATTCACACGCTCAGACCACCATACACAAACACACGCACACACACAGATTCACCGGGGAAAGATACAGGAGTTCATTTCGAGGGTTGGTCGATCAAAGAAAAGATAGGCAAGACACAGTGAAGGAGAGGAGAAGTTGTGATAGTGTCTATTAGAATCAGGATGACTGAATTACACGCAAGCAAGTTTAGAGACCAAAGGTCATGTCTGTAGAGACCACAGTATTTAAGACCCCTAAGGACTCCTTTATAAAGAGCACATAAACATTTGACCTTTGACTTGAAACTCCAGCAGTTAGAACTTTCTCAATTCAAAAATTGCATTCAAATATTCAGTAGACGTCACCATCACCAGGACACTGGTCTAGTAGTAGTTCATGCTGTATTTATTTATTTTTATTTATTTTATTTTTTTCTAAGAGCTCAGTATTGTAATTCGGTAATTTTACCGATTTGACATGTCATCATCATTGCTCTTTTTTTTATTTTATTTTTTATTTTAATTTTATTTTGTATGTGGGTGAGTATGTGTATGTGCGTGTGTGCGTGCGTTTGTATTCATTAGTTCACCAACAACCTAATAAAAAAATCCCATACCGTTCACCTAAACCGAACACCGCCGTCAGGAGACCCGAGGAAGGATCAAAGAAAAGAAATGCTGTATTTATAATAATAAATTAAATAACATTTACAACAAACAACTTCTATGTAGATTATGTGTGTGTGTTTTTTGCATGTTTGACTGATAGTCTGTCTATGGCCATAATCAATAAATCAATAAACACTTCACTGACAAATTTGTTTAAAAAGCCAGCAGAATCTAGTAACATAATTTAATCGTCTTTATCTTCGTTAGGCATTGATTGATTCATTCAAGTTCAAAACATAAAAGAAAAAAATCCAAAAGCTTTTCAATTTGTTTTGCTTTTCAGATGACCCAATTGTTATCTTTTTTTATTTCTAATTTGTGCTTGAGTGCATTTACTCTGGGTACTCCGAGTAAAAAACTATACAACCAATTCAACCAATAAAACTGGGTGGCAGATATCCCAAAGCAGGGCCCCACACAATTTTAATGACCATATCCGTAAATTGCAGATGTGTTAATTTCTTTTCACTTTTCATGGCTACAGTCCACTGACATTAATGCGGTCAAGCAGGGTGATGGCCAACTAGATTGAGCATATGTGAAAACCACTTAGGTTCATTTTTCCCTCCCATTTTTATTTGTATTTTTTTTCATTCAGTTACACCCCAAAAACATAAAAAGGAAAAAACTGGAGAGAAAAAAAATCGCAGCGATGATATGCAGATTCACTTACAGGACTTCTGCACTGTAAAATAATAATAATAATTCTTCCCTTAAAATAAATAAATAAATAAATAAATAACCACTTTTTGTGCATTTTTAGTTGATGAAAACGTTAAATGCAGCTCAGATGGGGAGGTTTATCGCAGAATCCAATTAACTATGTCTTTGGACAACGCATTAACCGTATAATGCCAACATATGGTTACTGGTGTATGTGCATGTTTGCATGTGTGTTTGTGTGTTAGGAGATACCACACAGAGCTGTGACGAAAGGAGCAAAATACAGACATTTCACACACACACATACACAGTGATACACACACACAGAGGAGTTTTTCAGCTCATTAGGCAGAGGGTTGCGTGTCAAATCAGGTTTTGTACAGAGGCTGCGGGGTCATTATGATCTAATTTACCTTTAGTGGTTATTCAGCTGGGTAGACAAGCAGAGGAAGGAGGAGGGAATGGAAGCGGGAAGAGATGAGACTGGAGGGTAAGGAGGGAGTGACAGAAGCAAAAGGATCAATTAGGTTCAGTCACTTTTTCTGCTATCATTCATATTGTTATTCCATTTTGTATTTAAAAAGTGTTGGAAACAGAAGGTGAATTTATGAAATTAAATAGAAATATTCGAGTAACAGTTATGATTTGTGGGCGGTGGCAAGATAAATACAACATCCAAAAAACATTGACTTTTACTGACAAACAAACAAAATGCATTCTCTATTTTAAATGTCACCCAAATGCAGACATTATATTGCCTCATTGCTCTCCAAGGGCGCCCGTCAAGGGTTCTAACATTAGCTAGCTACCTTAGCTTCGTCAATCACAATGTCAAATCTACCTGAAAGAAAACCATCAATGAATATTCTGTATATCTCGCGTGTTTTTATACAAGTTTGGGAAAAAAAACGTCTCTATGGCGACACGCGAGCACGTATCCTGAAGAGACGCACACCCGGAAGTCAAACATCGCAAAACAGGAGAAGCACAAAATATGAACACTGACTGCTCTTTTTGTGAAGATTCTCCCGAGGATATATTTCATTTGTTTTGGGATTGCCTGTTTTCTGTTAAGTTTTGGAAATATATTTATGATTCTGTTTTCATTATTATAGAACCGCAGTTTTGAAAATATACTGTTTGGCTTCAATAATAATCCATCTGGAAGTAAAAAGGCATTTCATATCATCATTCTTGTTCTAATATTGGCAAAATGGCATTTACACAAATGTCGATACATTAACCAGAGACCAAATTTTTTCATGTTTGAAAATTAAGTCAGACAATATATTAAGTCTATTGGACATTCCACAAACAAGAAAGCAAGCAAAACCTTATATTTATGTGAACTTTATAATATATTTTTGTAGAAGTCCCCCCTGGCTGTTATACTGTTTTGTATTATTGTATGTTCAAAAATAAATTTTAAAAAAGAAAAAAAAAGAGAAGCACGCGAGAGAGAGAGAGAGAGAGAGAGAGAGAGAGAGAGAGAGAGAGAGAGAGAGAGAGAGAGAAAGAAGAAGAAGTAGAAGAAGAAAAGGAAGAAAAAGAAGAAGAAGAAAAACGCTGAAATGCCACAAGGCACTGCATGACATACAAATCAACACAGTAGAATATCGATGCATTTTATCGGGCATTTTTAATACTTCAGTGATTTGAGTCATCATATTTCCTTTTTTTTTTTTTTTTTTAAAGAGCTCAGTATTATTCATTCGGTAATTTTACCGATTTGACATGTCATCATCATCGCTCTCTTTTTTTAATTTATTTTTATTTATTTTGTATTTTGTATCTGTGTGTGTGTGTGTGTGTGTGTGCGTGCAAGTGTGTACTCATTAGTTCACCTAAAACCTATTAAAAATCCCATACCGTTCACTTAAAGTCATCATATTTCCAGTATTGTACCAGAAAGGAAGGTAGCACAGGTTTCGATTAGTAACCTACACCCTGGACTGGTCACGAGTCAACACAAGGTCCAAATAAAAACAGACTGCTGGCACCGTCACTGCACGAGTGACATCTTAGCTCACGCTTCCTGCACTTAAATTGAGCTTTTGAACTCTGATCAGAGAGGAAATTTATTCCTATTTCAGTGTTTCCAAAGAAGCAAGACGGTGTCACGTAGAGGCTAACAAGACCTAACTTTGGAATCCAGGTGCTGATGGAATTCTACGCTGTTCTTTGTGGCCGGAACATGTATACATGGGGGTCCCCTGCCTTTGTATGAGTGTGTTAAATGGGTTAAAGTGTGGTGTCCAGAAGCAGCAGTGTGTGTCCTGGCCAGCGTGCATGGATAAAGGCCTCCATATTGTGCTGGTCACTCAGCTCCAGTAGCCAGCCAAAGGGGGTGTCCAGCTGCCAATCAAACCGACCTCCGGCAACAATGGGAAAGTCACCCTGAGCCTACACACGCACACGCACGCACACGCACACACATGAATACCTAGATTTAGATTAGCAAATAGTGTGAATATTTAACATGAAATCAATCATCATTTGATTTAAAAACAACAACAACAAACTTGGATATCATCCATCCATTTTTTTAAGCGCTTGACCTCACGCGGGGGGCGCTGGAGCCTATCCCAGCCGGCTTCGGGCAGTAGGCGGGGCACACCCTGAACTGGTTTCCAGCCAATCGCAGGGCACACAGAGACAAACAACCATCTCACAATCTCACCTAGGGAAAATTTGAAGTGTTCAATGAACCTGCCATGCATGTCTTTGGAACGTGGGAGGAAACCGGAGTACCCGGAGAAAACCCACGCAAGCACGGGGAGAACATGCAAACTCCACCCAGGAAGGCCGAAGTCCGGACTCGATCTCACGTCCTCTGCACTGGGAGGCAGACGTGCTAACCAGTCTTCCACCGTGCTGCAACTTGGATACCTCATCATAATAATAATAATTATTGGCAACAAGTCAAAGGTATCTGCCAGTTGTTGCCCCAAGTCAGCGAGGGTTCGCTTCAGCTCACCCGAGACCCAAATGGGGACAAGCTGTATTGAATATGGATGGATGGATTTATGGCTTCCAGTATGCGTGTGGATATTATATTTGTTTATCCAATCAGATTTCATCTGCCAAAGGCCTTCAGAATTAAGTGTTGGCCAATTTACAACGGGAACATTTCTTTAACACGTCAGAAGTCAAATTGTTCCCACCTCACGATAACTTCAGCATTTTTCTGTCCTTTGATTGGTCGATTGGAGCAAAGCTCTGCACACATGATATGTCATAGTAATTAGCCTGAGAGTAGGATGTATTTTAGGACAGCTTTTTCAGATAAATATTGATTCTCCAGATGACGTAGCTGGCCCAGTTTCATGATGTTATGTTGCATTTTTAATGGTTTCTCTAATTGTGTTGTGATAGGCCCAGATGAAGGCCCGGGTACCAAATGCATGGCCCAGCATCAGCCAGGCATCATCTCTCAGTATACATAATTCGCATTCTGAAGGAATTGTAATTTGTAGTGTAATTGCAAAGAATCAAATGCAAGTCCCCGGTTTGTTATTACCAGTGCAAAATACCCCACCTTGATGTCAGAGTGCAAACTAGAAGCACGGCAGTCAATTCCCAGCAGCGGCGCTCAGTGCACGGCCCTCCTTTAGTTGCGTTTCCAAGACCCTGCATTAATCTTTTGTAATAACACTTGAAGCCTTTCGCTTGTCCATGAGCTCTGGAATTGTGTTTATCTTTTCAAACGCTTTGAGAAGTCATTCAGTGACAAGCATTCACTGCAACGACGCTGCCACAATGGAGCCCCACTACAAATCACAGCCTCTTAATGACCCCATTCTTTTGATGCTGAATTTCAACTATTGGTAATTCCCGGCGAAGCTTTCGGCACATTTGATTAGAAGATTAGAAGAAGGGGGAAAAAAAACACAAAATTGGCCGTCGGATTAAAAAAAAAAAATTAAGAAGAAGAAACGCGGCTTTGCAAGGTGTTTATAGATTTCAATTGTGTCTGTGGACAGAGGGCAGGGTGTGTGGTCGAGGTCCTCGAGTGGTACTTCCCATCTTTGGAAGGATTGGATCTGCTTGGATCGGTAACAAAAACAGAAAGCACATTTAAAATCCAAGATACTGATTTGATAACATCTCACGAGATGAGCTCACGGAGCTGCAATTCGAAAGGGCGACAACAAGCAATTACTCTAACTAATTTGGATGATTTTGGTTTACAACTAATGAAAACCCCAAATTCACAGAAATATGAATATTACATTCAAACCTTTTTGATAGATTCCACGGATTCACTTTATTTAGCCGAAAGAAAAACAATGGGCTCGGCGGCACCACGCGTTACAATGACCGTAGCTTCCACGGCATCAAAAGAAAACATTCGCCACCCCAAAAAAAAAGGAGTGCTACACATGCACACAAAAAACAAAGAAGCGCCACCCTGTGGCGCGGTGCCACACTACCGATTGTTACAATTCGTGAAAATAATTTTCCAATGAGATTAATTTCACAATGAAACGTACATATTGTGCAGGTGAGTGATATATATGAATGTAATTACAACAAATGGGAGATTTAAATAAATAAATAAATAAAAAGGTAACAAAAAAAGGTAAAACATAAAAAAGTACCCCAAATGCAATTTAGCAATTGAAAGCCTTTTCTTCTACAGCATAAAATCCACAGGTTAGGGGTGGAGTGTTGTAGGTCGTGCAGGACTTAAAAAGTCTGAAGTCTGCTTTAGCTCA
Source organism: Leptonotus elevatus (assembly GCF_054856555.1). Classification (NCBI taxonomy): domain Eukaryota; kingdom Metazoa; phylum Chordata; class Actinopteri; order Syngnathiformes; family Syngnathidae; genus Leptonotus; species Leptonotus elevatus. Next base: position 22,779,221 of record NC_141242.1, on the reverse strand, counting down.
TACCAGAATGTACCACGAAAACTACGACTACTATTATTACTAAGGTAGCCTGGTGGGGGGAAAAATGTGTAATATCAAAATGTTCCTATTGTAGGCCTACGTCTTTCTTCAACAATTTATCCAATTGTGTTCAGTAGTCATTACCACAGTATGACCCCACAAAACAACAACAAAAACATTCCATCCATCCATTTTCTACGGCTTATCTGGGGTCGGGTCACGGGGATAGCAGCTTTAGCAATGAAGCCCAGACTTCTCTCTCCCCAGCCACTTCATCTAGCTCCTCCGGCAGCGCGTCTTGGGTCCTCCCCGGGGGCCTCCTGCCGCCATTCCAACCTTAAAAAAAAAAACAACCAGAAATATGTTGTGGGACGGGAAAATTTGCATCTTGCTGGGACTCCTACTTAAAGCTGCTCTTTATAACAATTTGCCCGAAAATCTCTTTACAATAGCCTTTTCATTTGACCAACATTTTCTAATAAATAATCCTCCCCAAAGCCTTTAAGTGTCTTTTTTGTGCATAACAGGTTTAATGAGTTGAAATTCCAAGCAAATGTCCAAAATTTATAATATTTCAGGCTTCTAAGAAAAATATATTTTTTATTTTTATTTTTATTTTTTAAATTATTATTTATTTAGTTATTTTTGCGAATAATTAACACCAAGTAAAATATATGAAGCAGAACAAAATTTAGAGGATAATTTAAGCTTTTTGTTTGTTTGTTTACAAATTAATAACTGAAAAGGTCGGCCTATGTGAAATTATTCAGCCCCAAGTTGAAACTTTGTAAAAACACACACACACAAAAAAAAGAAGAAATAAAGAAGGCTTATGATACCAGTTTCACACAGTGGACTTTAATGTTGCTGCCATGGTCTCAATTACTGTAGGTACTGGTCAGTGCCTCTTCCACGATCCTAGAAGTGATCCTTCTGTCCAATTGGTACATTTTTTCCATCACAGTCATTTGAGATGAGGTCGATTGTCTGGACAAAGTAGTCAATGAATCTTCACCAAGCAGTGTCTTTCCAACACATCCTTACACAATAAGAAGTGATTTTGTGTTTAATTGTTTCTAGAGAATTGCAGTCCCAAGTTTGTAGTAATTTGCTGTCCCCCTTTGGTGAATTGAGGCTCTCACACATAATAAACTTTATTATATGCTTTATTATGCTCTATTAATAAAACATCATAAGGCTCTAAAATTCTATGACATAATTACTTAGAAGCTATTTATTAATGTACAGTATATGGTAAATGATTTTAACGAAGAGATTCTTAGTATAAATAGAACCGTGCACAATGCAATGCCATACACATTTCTAAACAAAATAAAAACTATAATAAAAAATCCCAAACTATTATATAAACCTGGTGTCAACACTACCTTTCATCTGGTAAGACAAATGGAAATGAAATATTAAATATGATTAAATGTTAAACAAGGAAAGTGATGCAATTCCAGTGTAGCGCTTGTCCTCATTGGGTTGGTGGGGGAGCTGAAGCTTCTCGCGGTCACCGTGACCGAACTTTAGGCAAGATGCGGGATGCACCCTGGTTTGGTCGCCACCCAGTTACAGTAATTTATTTCCATGTTTCAAAATGACCAAATCACTACCTTTCTTTTTCATGAGTCAAAACCTTTTATTTTCAGTGTACAGATAGAGAGAGAGCAGTGTATACATGTCAGAAGTACAGTACATATAAAAAGCCTACCCAGCCCAGTTCAAATGACAGGTGGTGTCCCTTTAAGCGGGCGTGGCCTTGTGAGAGACGTCAGAAGCGCTGACTCCAACTCAAGCCATTTATATGGTTATTTAGTGTTTGCGTCTTCTACATGCTCTTTGGTGTTTTCTCATTTTGTATTTGTGTGTTAGCCCCACTCAAAAAACGGCTAAACCCCACATTGACTAAAAAAAACAAAACGTTTTCAGTATCATGGCTTTCACTTTGTCACAGGCTCTTCTTCACTTCCTTGTATGATGTCCCTAATTTTGTGTGTGTCCGCCTGCAGTGCTTCATTGTTTGGGTCAATCTTCAAAGCAGTTTGGTATTCTTGTAATCCTGTGGAAAGAGTTAGATGAGTTAATATCAGGATAGCCCAATAGGGGTGCGTTCTCCCCCCCAAAAAGAAAAAAGGTCACGATAACTCTCGCTATGTGGCTTACTAAGCGTGTAATGCAAAACAATTTGAATAATAAACTTGGTTTTGATAACGAACCAAATCAACATTTTACATTTGAATGCCATTACATTTTAAAATCACTACATCCTTGAATCATGTCACACTCCATGTATTAAGATATGTATTCAATAATCTTTTATGAGAGATGCACACCAGGTTCAAATTGCTATAAAACGGTTTGATGTTGCTGATGATTTGTCGTTTTTTTTTTTTATTCAATTAACTTGAATTTGGATTTTGGAGAGCTTTATACAAAAATAATGAATATTATTCTTTACTGCAGTGATGGTCAGCAACTCATATTATAGTGAACCTATTATATTTGGCATTTGCTAATGTTCAATAAAATATTGTAATTATTTTACCGCCATCTTGTGGCATCATGGTGCCAAGGAACTTTAGTTGACGTCACAATCCTGTTTTATGCTGCTGCTGCTTTGGTTTTGACTTTGCTACTTTGACTTTGCTGCCATCTTGTGAGCAGAAAGTTGATTTCTTTTTATGGTAAGCTACTGCGTCTTCAGCCAGTGCCATTGATGAAGTGTTTTGCTGTATCAAAATTTGATTGTCAATATTCCAGTTTGAACATAATATGCAACAATACTTTACTTACAGTACAATTTCCTACTAAAGTCTGATGAGAACAGTTGCTGTTTAGTGAGCGGGTTGTTAATGTGAGTGCTTTGATATACGACTGCTTAGTCAGACTCGGTCGGCGTGGTGCATTTCAGACCTTCCGCATAGAGCTGCAGCTGGCAGAAAGCAGAGCCTCGACGCACGAGAGCTCTCGCTCGGGCAGCCGCATTGGCAGAAACGGCTGGAGTCAGCAGTTCAAGAGCCTGCAGAGAAAGATCCACTTCAGCCTTAACCACCGCACAAATACATTTTGAAATACAGCATTATAATAAAACCTGGACTGGATATAAATTTACTCAGAGGCCCTTTTCAAACCTTAGACGAGTGGAGTGCAGTATTTGACTACAGGAGCCCGAGACTCCGGTTACCATTGACCCTATGAGGACGAGCGGTATAGAATAATATTAATTTAATATTAATAATAATAAACAATGGCGTCTCTCAATCCACCAAAATCATCATCAGGTTAATGCCTTTTTGATGTAATAGGCGTAGAATTATAATATCGTATCGTGAGCTTCGTACAGTATTCTCACAGTGCAATGTTTACTGATTAGTACTTCAGTGTAGAATTTTAAGACCAAACAATGTTTCCTATGCATAAATCTGACTGCGAAAGTCTGGCTGCCATTATTTAGAGTGTGCCTCATATTTATATTACTACACGTTGCTTCATGAGATGTGTCACACACAAAAATCTTTGCTGTGCAACTGGCTGTGAGGAGCTTTTTTAATTAATTTATTTATTTTAAATAAAGACTGATTTCAACATTGAATGAGTTTAAATCTACAGGAGCCATTTTTATTAGTGTATTGAATGGCAAGGGATTCCATGCCAGTTGCATGAAAAGCTCTGATGGAAATCACTTATGTGCAATAAGTCATAACTTAGTATCAAGTTTGCACCTTCACATTTCAACCAAGTCCCAAGTTACTGTGGCAAAAATCAAGCCAAGTCGATTTCAAGCAAGTCAAGTCATTAAGTGAAGCAAGTCATAAACAGTGGCTACCTGTCAATCGAAGGTGCGAGGGACAACATTTAAATGACAATTATTTACAATTAAATATTTAAAATGTATTTTGTTTATCGCCGGTGTCTCAAATGAGCACATACCTCTGGTACGTGTGCACAGAGAATCGCTTATAGACACTCGTTAAAAATTTGACAAGCGTAGTTGGCCCTTGTGCAATACACAAGTATTAGGCACCATGTTGGGCGCCGATTTCCACTGCCAATAACATTTAAATGGATTACTGCTCGGGCTGATCTGAGCAGGAGCCTCATCCAACATGGCCGCCACGTTTACACAGCCGGCCGTCAACATATATACATGGCGGCCATATTGGATGAAGCTCAACCAGGCTTTTACAGCATATCGTCGCTGCTATGTGAAAAACACTTATGTCCATTTTTGTCATTTTTAAAATGTTTATGTTTTTGGGATGAAACTGAATGCAGACATCCCAAAAACGTCAAAATTTATTTTTTTTAAAATGGACATGAGTATTTTTCACATAGCAGTGACGATATTCAAGTTTTGTCTTCTTATTCAACAGTGAAAACTCTATAATATATAAATAATGATACTCACTTCAAGACTCGCATTCTGGCTAATACCAAAACATGCCTGTCAAAATTCACTTGTATATAAACATAAACCATAAACAATGCCTTTAAGTGCCATCACTTTGTTTACTTTTTGATAATTATTGCTGTTGATGTAACAATCATTTGCTGCCTTTCAAATTGCCCGAATACTAGTTTAGTGTTTCTTTGTTACTTGCCAACCTACTAAAATCACACCAAATTAATCAGGTATATAAATAATATTGCGACCATTCTGACCTGAGAGGAGTCCTCAATGGCTTTGTGAAAGTTCCGTAGCTTAAGATGACACGCAGCCCTGTTTGAAAACAAAGCTGGGATCTTTCTGTTGAGTCGGATTGCCAGGTTGTAGGCATTCAACGCACTCAAGTAGTTTCCAGCTGCAAAACATTTGCTTGGGGAAAGAAATATTTTATTTAGTAGTCTCCTACACCACAAGTCAGCACCTACGATAGTTATCAATGATGACTTGACTTACTTTCCTTTCTCCTTCAACCAGTCGGGATTCCTTTCCTCCTCCCTTAAGTCCTTCAGCTCATCAAGATCTGCATTGACCGCACGCCTGGCCTCGGCTTGCTTTTTCAGCCACTGCGGTTAGCGGAGCAGCACAGGTGTTGGGTGCAATTCTTAATTCTTTGTTAGAGTTTGTTTGGCGTCAATGGAAGCATATGCACGGCAACACGTTAAGCCAGGAGTGCCCAAGTCCGGTCCTCGAGAGCCCTTATCCAGCCTGTTTTCCATGTTTCTCTCCACCAACACACCTGATTCATGATCAGGATCATTATCAGGCTTCTGCAAAGCTTGCTGATGAGCTGATGACCGGATTCAGCTGCTTGAAGGAGGGAGGCATGGAAAACAAGCTGGATAGGGGCTCTCAAGGACCGGACTTGAGCACCTTTGTATTAAGCGTTTATGGTGCAAAGGTGTGGCAGCTTATGAGTTTGTGTTTCTGCTTATTTCAAGCTACTGGGATGCCGCTGGAGGGAATTTGTTTTTAATTTTTAAATTTTTATGTGTGATAATGTGGGTTGGTGTACTAGGTCTATTCAATAATTGGATTGGAAAGTCATCCAAAGTTGTGACTTTTTAAAGGCGAAGAGACAGCTCCTTTGGCCAATGCTGTGGTGTGCCGACCATTATCTTGAGCGATTCAACTAACTTGATGTCATTCCAGCAGAGGGCAAGTATATTTTCAAGATGTATTTTCATGCTGCCATTGTTATGTGTTAGCCTAGCGACCAGAAGTTAGCACGCCAGCACATCCCAAACGCAGAAATGGTGTGTGCTTTGAGTCCATTCATGGAGTTGGACAGTTTTGAGTCTGGACTAAAATATGATCTTACCTCTTCTTCCTCCTCAACTAGTGACTCTCTGAGGGCTGTCGGGAAAACTCGAGGAGTGAATGAGACCTGAATGTTTCCTGGAACTCTTGGAGCAGGAAGATCCATTTGCTTTTTCTTTCGCTCTGCTTCACTGACACGTTTTTCATCTAAATGCAAGAATGAAATTTGCATCTACAACTATGTACAGTTCTCATTATAAAAGAGCACAGTTCAATATAGATAGTTGATAGACAATCGTAAGGTTTCCTTTTAGAATCATTCAGAAGAAGCATTCTAATGTGGGGACCATTGATTGCAAATTTCAATGTGCCCACACAAAAATGTAATATTTCAACAAATGATTTTCATGGTCCATCAACATTCTGAAAATTGCACGCGTTAGTGTTTTTGTTTTGGTTTACATTATGTTTAGTTTTGTCATGTTTTCCCTGTAGCCATTTTATTATGTCTTGTGCGTTAAGTTTTTGTTTCTATTTGTTCTTGTCAGCAAAGTCTGTTTGTGTCTATCAATAAATGTCCATCCATCCATCCATCCATCGCTTATCCGTGGTCAGGTCGCGGGGGCAGCAGCTTCAGCAAGGAAGCCCAGACTTCCCTCACCCCAACCACTTCAACCAGCTCCTCTGGCGGGGTCCCGAGGCGTTCCCAGGCCAGCCGAGAGACATAGTCTCTCTAGCATGTCCTGGGTCGTCCCAGAGTCCTCCCGCTGGTGGGACATTCCCGAAACATTTCTCCAGGGAGGCCTCCAGGTGGCATCTGAAACAGATGCCCGAGCCACCTCAACTGGTTCTTCTCAACGCGGAGGAAAAGCGGCTCGACATTGAGTCCCTCCTGGATGACCGAGCTTCTCACCCTATCTCTAAGGGAGAGCCCAGACACCCTGAGGAGGAAACTCATTTCAGCCGCGTGTTTCCGGGATCTTGTTCTTTTGGTCACAACCCACAGCTTGTGACCATAGGTGAGGGTAGGAACATAGATCGACCGGTAAATCGAGAGCTTTGCTTTTAGACTCCATCACCGCCAAGGTCCCCGCCTTTGGCTGCCGCCCAGCTCACTGCGTACCCGACCCCTTCGGCCCCTCCCACAGGTGGTGAACCCATGGGAAGGAGGACCCACATTGCCTTTTCGGGCTGTGCCGGGCCCTATGGGGTATAGGCCCGGCCACCAGACACTCGCCTTCGAGCCCCAGGTGCACCTAGTTGTCTGTTGATTGTTGTTGTCAGTCACGTTTCCCCTTGTTAGACTGATATTGATATTCATAATTCATGTTACTCTTTTGAAATTATAGTTGTTTTAGATGACTCTTGCTATCTAGTCCTGCCTTTCTGCTTCCCTGCACTTGGGTGGCAAGTGGCTGAAGAGAGCTGAATGGTACACACAAGCGAACAGTCTGACGAGTCTTCTTCTTTTCCTTTCGGCTTTTCCCTTCAGGGGTCGCCACAGCGAATCAGTCGCCTCCATCTAACCCTGTCCTCTGCATCCTCTGCTCTAACACCAACTACCTTCATGTCCTCTTTAACTACATCCATAAACCTTCTCTTTGGTCTTCCTCAAGACCTTCTGCCTGGCATTTGGAAATTCAGCATCCTTCTGCCAATATACTTACTATCTCTCCTCTGGACATGTCCAAACCATCTCAGTCTGGCCTCTCTGACTTTATCTCCAAAGCCTCTAACATGTGCTGTCCCTCTGATGTACTCATTCCTGATTCTATCCATCCTGGTCAGTCCCAAAGAGAACCTCAGCATCTTCATCTCTGCTACCTCCAGCTCTGCCTTCTGTCTTTTCCTCAGTGGCAATGTCTCCAGACCAAACAACATCGCTGGTCTCACCACAGTTTTATAAACCTTTCCTTTCATTTGAGCTGAAAATCTTCACACCTGACACTTTTCTCATGATAGTCCATGGAGATTCCTGTCTAACCTCGTCTGGCATCCTGTCCATTACATAGCAAAACAAAAAGGGGCTCAGAGCTGATCCCTGATGTAGTCCCACTTCCACTTTGAACTGCTCTGTCACACCTACAGCACATCTCACCACTCTTACAGTCCTCATACATGTCCTGCCCAACTTGAACATTTGGGGTGGGGTGGGGGGGCGGGCGGCATGAAACCATACTGGTGCTCAGAAATATGTCCTACCTGTCTCCCTGATCACATTTGCTGTAATTGTCCAGTCATCTGGAAGCACCTCCTGACCATCCATAGCCCGTCTCAACTCCTTCCTGAAAGTCATACAGCACTCTTCCTTTTTCAGCTTCCACCATTTCGTCCTCTTCTCTGTCTTTGCCATCTTTGTCTTCCTCACCACCAGAGTCATCCTACACACTACCATCCTATGCTGTCTGGCTACACTCTCACCTAGCACTACTTTGCAGTCGCTGATCTCCTTCAGATTACAGCATCTACACAAGATGTAGTCTACCTGTGTACTCCTACCTCCACTCTTGTAGGTCACCCTATGTTCCTGCCTCTTCTGGAAGAAAGTATTCACGACAGCCATTTCCATTCTTTTTGCAAAGTCAACCACCATATTTCCTTCTGCGTTCTTCTCCTGGATACCAAACTTGCCCTTCACCTCCTCATCACCTCTGTTTCCTGCACCGTGTCCATTGAAGTCTGCACTAATGACAACTCTCTCACTTCTGGGGATGCTCTGCATTATTTCATCAAGGTCCAACCAAAAGTTATCCTTCTCCTCCAGCTCACATCCTACCTGTGGCGCATACCCACTAACCCACTAATGAGTTAGAGGTCACAAAGACATAAGAAAATGGGCACAGGGAAATCATGATGAAACATGAAACCAAATTAAATACAATCTAAACCAAATAAAAAACACAGATCATGAGATAGATAAAAACTTACTTTACAGAGCGGGTGTATAAATGTTTTTTTTGCACTCTTACATTACTCACCAAATATGGCCTTTCCTCCACTTGATTTGCCATTCTTACTGTTGTGTTTCACAGCTTTTACTTTATTTAAATGATTGGTCTGAGTTTGGAGTTTGAGTCGCGCCTCTTTCTCAGCTTTCTTGTTCTCCTTCAGCTGCCATGCTTCGAGTTCAGCCGTGGTTCGCTCTCGTTCAGCATCCTTCATTTTCTGGATTCGTTCTCGTTCTTCACTTTCAATCTATCACCAGATAGTAAAAGTGGTTATAAAGGACTGCGCAAAAACTTAGACCTGTTCAATCTTTGTTTTATTAAAGACAGTTACTTAATAGCATTCAATACTGTTTTTAAAATGGTAAATAGTAGGACAGATACAGCAATGAAAAAAAATCCACAATACATTAGCTGTTTTCACAATGGCTATTTAAGCTGGCATTGTGATTGCTCATTCCTGTCTTGCTGCTCTGTATGTAAAATACCAATGCAGGTTAGGGAGCTAATTCAACTTCTGATTTTGTTACTTTACGAGGGAGTGGGTGAGCGGAATGTAAAGTTTAACACCTGATTTCTCTTGAAAACATTTGTCACGTTGGGCTGAATGTGAGAAAATGCAACATTAAATTATTGATCAGCTCTGCCGTGAAGGTCATGTGAACCTGTCACCTGGTGCACATGGGCAAGACATTTTGGTGAGATCTGGATTTCGGTGAAATCTGGATAAAGGCACATCCAACTTTTTCCCTTGGTGAATATTGAGCGTGCAAAAAAGCAAATCGATAGAATGAGTAGCAAAAATTTGCAAGTAATTAATGCGCCATCCTCAAAATATTTACAATTGCCTACAGACTTAAACACACTAAATTTGTTTAATTGAAGCCCCTCAAGTCACTTCAACATAGTTCCTTGGCATCAAGATGCCACAAGATGGAAGCTCGTCATCTTAATTCAGCATGTCACAACACGGCACTCAAGTATTACTCTTATTGTTTTGGCATGAGCACAAAAACAGTTAATAAGTGAGTTTTCCATAAATAATGGAGAAAACTAAAATATGCAGAGGTTACTCTATTCAGAAATGTATTGTTTGAGTCACTCATCACACAATCAATACGACAAATAATGGAGTCTCATTTGTGTCATCAGTGGAATTTTTTTTTTTAAACGTTCTTTTAGAAAACCAAAAGGTTTCTTACATTCATCATTGTCTTCAGAGTATATTTCTTCTCATTGTGCTTTTTCTCCGATCTGTTTTTGGTCTCTGCAGCAAGCTTTTCCTGCATATTGGACAGAGCTTGCTCTCGGATTTCCCTTTTTGTTTCTTTATCATCTGAAACAGAGCAGAAAAAAAATAATTCATACTCCAATAGGAGAATTGGCAATAACATTTTAACAGTTAATCTTAAAAGTTAATATAAAAAAATGCTAAATACGAAACTGTATTGAGTCATTTCTTCTTTTATCTATATATATATATATATATATATTTACCATCGGAAGTATTTTTTAATTTCAATTGTATATTAAATTTGTATATATATATTAATAGTTAAAAATTCAGCAGGTCTCAGTAACCCTATGAGCAAATTGTTTTAATAAATATCTCCTATTATGTTGTCGGTTTAAGAAAAAGCTGTATTTTCAAAGTAATTGTTCTCATCTGTACATTCTATAATTTTTTATGTTGGAAAATGTTTAACACTAACTTAGATGAACTAGTTTCCCATATTCACAGAAATATATTTTCATTTATATATATAAAAAAAAGAATAAATGAATGTAGTAGACACAATTTGGAAGGGAAAATTGGTTATCCAAACATTTGACTCCTGGTTGGCTCATTATTGACTTATTTGCGACGAATGAAGTATGGTATCCATAACATAGAAGGTCAAAAAGTATGACAATAAATGAGACATGCAATCTTACATGTGCTTATTGACAAATGTTCCCACTGTTTGTTAGTCCTCTTTGACAAACTGATCACTGCAACTCCGTTTCCAATCTTTGCTGAGCTTTGCTCATCATCAACCAGCTCAGAAGGGAACACTTCCAACAGGAATGGTGGAAAATGAACCTAATGAAAACAAATCACAAATCTAATATGTATCAACCAGAATGGTGGGAATAGAACCTATTGAAAACAAATCACAAATTGTTTTATGCTTATAAGCAGGATTTTATTTCATTATTTTATTTTTATTTTATTTTATAAATCTCACCAAGTAACTTGGGTATAATGATAAGTGTCAGTGTATGCAATGTGTGTGTTAGTCAGTTACTAAGTTTGTTTAGCTCGATTATACCTTCAGGTACTCGTCTGACGAGACGATGTCCACCTTCTTGGCTCCTTTCAGAGGCACGCTGATAAAAACCATTGACTCTGTCTGCGTCCACGAGTGGTCTGTCACGAGCAGAGGCATCTCGGTCGGGGCCTACATTATACAAAGCGCAGGCGGATTCGACACAAACTTTCATTTACACCGAAACCAACCAAGGACCGAAACATTGACTTTTGTTACCTGGCACTTTAAATTAGGACAACGTTCTTTCTTTACAATTTTCTGTTAGTTCATTTAATTGGTGGTATTTCTGGTTATGTTTTATCACTTAAACTTGCAAGTCACGCTTAATTTATGATTCAAAACGACTTTATTGCGACGTAAGTGTGACAGGCAAAAAGCTACCGGAAATAGTACAACAGAGTCTTGTCGCTATGGAGACCATGGAGCCTGAATGTTGCCTTCAAATGTATCGGAAACACGAGAGTCACAGAATTCACTATGGTAAACTAGATTTGATCATTCTCACGAGAAATGGATGCCATAAATCTAATTTTACTATTCTACTATTTAAACGTTAGTAGCCTTATTACGCCCCTAAAAGATAATGCATTAAAAGAGACCACAGGGCAGGAATGGATCACTGTGTGAAGAGGTTTAATTTTCCCTACCAAAAAACCAAACAAACAAACAAACAAGAAACTTTTTGATGACGAGTCGCAAATTCAGCTGCAAACATTTTATTCTTAACTTGATGTGCATTTTATAATGCAATTGAATCACGTGTTTTTATTTATTTATTTTATTGTATTTGTTACTACTGAATTGCCATTCAAATGTATTTCATTTATGATTGATGGAGATTACATAATAGGAACCTTTGCTTCCAGTCTTCATAACAGCTTCCTGTTATCCATTCTGAAGAGGCCAATTGTCATTTTATATTGTATTCCAAGGTTAGGTTGTGCATTCACAACCTTGTTGCGTGTGTAATCAGATGGAGATAAGTTTATAAAAATCGCTTATCTTTTAAACATCACTATTGTATGGGTGAAAGTGAATAATTCACTTCGACTTGGTTGTATCTTTATTGTCTTACTAGAGCAAAAGGTGACCTCTGTCGTGCTTTACTGCTTGTGGGGTGTTATACAAAAGGAAATATGATTATCAACTTATCATTTCCCTGCTGTTTTATTGACTCTCAAACCATTCAATCATATCCTTTGTGACACAGGAGATAGTGCTCTTTCCGTCATTTTTGCCCATCACTGGTACCAATGACAAACATTCAGGTAGAATAGTAAACCTCTCAATACAGAAAATCAGCACCTTGATAAGTGAAAGTCCCTATCTTCCAAACTAAACTGTAATGTGTTAAAACATCGAAATACCTTTTCTGTACAAATTTGCACAAACTGTCACTAATATATTGGAGATGTATTGGTCATATTATGTCAAACTTTCTTTCTGGCAGACTGATTGATGTCACAAACTGTTTTATGATACTCATATTTTAGGGCATTTAGGACTTTATATGATGTACAAAAAATGCATACGAATGTATATCTTAGTGTGTTTTTTAAATATGACTAAATAAAAGAACATTTATTATTACTGTACTTAACTTTTGCAATTAGTATTGAGTAACAAGTATTGCAAGTTACTAATTGTTAGAGTAATGAAATCATCCTTATGTAACTGGTGGGTTAAGTTAAATGTCACTGTTAACTCATCAGCTGATGCAGTAAAAAAAAAAAAAAGGGAGGAGAAATGCTGTACAGGGCTATATATAAAAGTTGACCTTTTCTCTATTGTATGCACTGCTTCAGACTAGGGTTCACCTCCTGGCAGCAAAATGGGGAAAGGGTTCTTTATTAGTAAAGCTGTTGGGGTAGTTTGTATCATCCTCGGAGCTGGTGCTGTGGCCACTATAATAGCCTTAAGTGTGGTTTATTCCCAAGAAAAGACTAAAAATGATAATCAAGTGTCCCCAACAAATGCAGCAACTACATCCAAGCCCGCTGCCACGACAACTGCCCCATCCAACAATCCTTGGGACAAATATCGACTGCCCAAGAGCCTGGTACCAGAACTCTATCACATCTCACTGTGGCCTCGGCTTACTCCAGATCCAGAGACAACGCTCTATATTTTTACAGGTAAAGTCTTTATTTATTGAATCTGTAGTCTAAAATTTTTCACCCAAAAACTGTTAAATGCTGTAATTCTCATGACTAAATTTTGCCAGAGAACATAGTTAAACACAATGTTAGATAAAGTGATTTTTATTTGGCAGGTGTCTTTTATCTGGTTGTGAATATTTGTTCAGAAAAAAATCATTTAAAAAAAAAATTGGTTTGACCAAAGTTTCCATAATTTTTTGTCTCCTTTCCCAATACAGTATAAACATATCCAATTTTCCAAATTTAGAGTTGGTTCGCATTTTCTAGAGTATTCTAGAAGCACCATTTAGAAATGTGGCCAAAACTTGTTTCTTCCTTTAAGATGGGGTAATGGACACATTTTCAAAATGTCAAATAAAATAAAATAAATATAATTCTTCTGTCACAACGTCTTCAAGTGATTTGCCACTTTACCTATACAAACTCACAGCTTTGACTGACCTAAGTACTTGTTGCTGTCATATTGCAAGACTTTGAGATAGTAGTTTCTGGTTTAGAAAAAGACACATTTTACACATTTGTGTTACATTTATTGAACATAATTTTCAACTATTAATATCATTTCTTCACTTTCTTTCCATCATATCACACTAAATGTCATTCTAGGTGATTCCAGTGTAGAATTTCTGTGTGCTGAGGAGACAAATCTGATTCTCATCCATTCCAATAAGCTGAACTACAGCAAATATGAGAATGACCAAATGGCAGAGCTCATAGCGGTGGATAGTGAAACCAAAGCTCCCTCAATAGTTTCCTCCTGGCCCCAGAAAGAAACTCAGTACCTGGTCTTAATGCTGGATAGTAAACTGATAAAGGACCAGCGGTACAAGCTTCACACAAAGTTCACTGGAGAGCTGGCTGATGACCTTGGAGGCTTCTATAGAAGTGAATACATGGAAGATGGAGTAAAAAAGTATGTGTTCTTGTTTCTGTTTTTGTTAGTAAAATATATTTTAAAAATCATTACTACATTCACGTGTGTAAGATAATCTGCTTCTCTGTTTTCTTATCTATAAGACATTTTATTGCCCTCCTTGACATGTTTGATGATGAACATGGTGATCCTGATTGAAATCCTGGTCATGGTGAGCGGTAACAGCCAGTTGGGTCTGTAGGCAAGACCCTTTATTCTATCTATATCTCAAGCTTGACTAAAAAAGGGTATGTTGTGTCAGGAAGGGCATCAGGTGTGAAAACTGTGCCAAACATATTAAGTGAAGTTCTTCACTCATTATTTTTAACCTGGTAACACACTGTTTGGTAGCGCAACTTATTATGTATCGTTTTGTAACTTTTTACCCCTTATTGGATCAAAATCTTGACTCAACATGCTTGATCAAATCCTCAACCCAACTCGCTGGGTATAAAACCCCAGCACTGGCGCAGTCCTTTTTGGACCTAGCAATGAGTTAGCTATTTTACCCAGTTGGCACTACTTTTAAGTTTTAACCCAGCAGTTGTAAGAGTGCAGTAGTTTTTCCAGAGTACTATATTTGATGCAGTGAAATGACAAGTTTAATACGCTTTATTGTTCAGGGTTGTTGCAACAACTCAGATGCAGCCAACAGATGCCAGGAAGGCCTTCCCTTGTTTTGATGAGCCGGCTATGAAAGCAATTTTCCACATCACTCTGATACACGACCGTGGAACTGTGGCACTCTCCAATGGCGAACAAAAAGGTTCAGACACGTGGCAGTGATCATTCATCCAGATTATTGTTACCTTGACTTATTTATCATTTTTGTGCTGTTGGTTACAATCCATCATATCATTTTCTGCAGAAACAAGTGAAGTCATCATTGGTGATCAGACTCTACAGCAGACAGTTTTTGAACCAACTGAGAAAATGTCCACCTATCTATTGGCATTTATTGTCAGTGACTTCGGTAATATCACCAACAAGATTGATGATGTCACGGTAATGTATTCAATTCAGCAATACCAACACTTGTATAGGTTTATTGTTGAGCTTATCAACAAGCCAAATTTGTAAATACATGTTTGCATTGCATACAGTATGTCACAATAGCAAGTGCTCAAAACAAACAAAATACAACGGACCTTTAAAGATACAATCCTGGACATTTTTTGACCTTCTATGGGCAATTCCGAGCTTGTGTCACAAGTTAAAATGACGGTCGTACTCAGTGAAAGAGAGCTCTTCGCTCATTGAAAAGCATTGAACTTTGGGTCATTGTAATTTGATATGTTAGGACTATTTCAATTTCAACATTTGATTAAATGCTATTTGTGTAATGATTTCCGGAACAATCGGATAGTGGATCCCGCAAACGCAGAGACACAAAAGAGTGTGGATTGACAAATTGAATTGTACGCAACGGAATTCTACGACACAAAGCGCTGGACGAAGCCAGGAGAAAAACAGTTGACAAAAGTCGCTTGCAAAGTATGCAAGGAAAATAAAGTAACAAAAATACACCCGAGGGCTGTAGAATCGCACAACGTGAATAAAAAAAAACAAAATACAAAACGAGCTATACAAAGCGGATAAACTAAAAGCGACGTGGGGAAAAACAACACGTTGATACTAATCACTCAAGCGTAAAGCTGAGGAAACACAAAACTACGGCTCAACGCGTCGCGTGGTTAACAAGCACTCAGGCAATAAGCCAAGGAAACAACAACATAAAATTATGTCTCAAAAGACTCACGTGAGAAACTGGAAACAAGAAACGAAGCTAGCGATAGGAATTTGGAACACAAAGTCAGAATAAAGCTCTTGGGCGAGGACGTCGCAAGGTCAATACTCCAGTCCTTACAAAGCGTTGATTTGTGAATGAGAAACAGGTGCGGCGCAGGAGGACACGGCCCTCTACTCAATCAGAGACTGAAAAAAAAAAAAAACACAACGCAATGAAAGCACAACCTTAACAATTTGACTACTATAACAATCTGCCTGGTTTGCATGCTCGTCACAGGCAAAGCAATATAATACGCCGTGTAAAGGAAGCATTTGCAATTTGCGTTGCATTGTGGAAATATCAGAAAAGCCCGGATGCTTGGAATTGTCCATTTGGAAAAGGTTTACCCCATGCAAATGACCAGAAATAAAAATAATCCGTTTTAAGGACAAAGTCTTGACAGACAAATACCACATTTTTATAAGTAACAGTTTAGTTTAGCGTTCTTAGCTGTCAGAATTATACAAGTGAACAAATACATTCATAAAATGCGTTAACATAAAAAATAGTCGATGGCTAAAACAAACAGTCCTGCTCAGAGTCAATCCTAAGGCAAAATGTTCTTCTATTATTACTGTATCAAGGCTAGCACAGGCCTGGCCAGCTAGCGGCAGTAGACCAGAGACAAATTCATCATCAGTCTTTGAGTGTTAGCATTTAAAGACAATCGATGTAACGCTGCTTTGTTCGAGTAAATCTAAGAGATCTCAATTCATGAGATGTATTTCATTTTCACATTAGCTTCTGTTCTGTGTTTTGTCGGTTTAGATTCGAATCTTTGCCCGCAAGTCAGCAATTCAGGCTGGCCAAGGAGAATATGCTCTTAGCAAAACTGGACCAATCCTGAAGTTTTTTGCGGAATATTACAATTCCACATATCCTCTGCCCAAGTCAGGTAAGTCAAATACGCTGTTTCTACTTTCCAGGGTTAAACAACCTATATATGAATTTTCTTCTTGGGCAGATGATTTCATTATGTTAGTATTTTGTATTTATGCAGAAATAAGGCAGTATTTGTAATCAGAATGAACTTGAAAACAATGAAAATTGATCCATAAACGGTAAAATAACAAGGCTGCATTTCTGTGGTAGGCCTAGTAGTAGCTTGCAGACATACCAAATTGTACTTTTCAATGGACTTCTTTGACAGCACTGTAGGCTCATTCATCATCCATTGTTGAAGAATGACAAGCTTTTATCAGCTCATCAGAGGCACTATTTGATCTCTTTATGTTTGTATTTCATGGCTCGATTGGGAACTGCATCCTAACTGGTCATAAATGACAACGTTAAACAGAAACAGCAGTCATTCAAAGGCTGCCTTTTGCAAACATAAACAGTTGCTTTACTCTTCTTGAATACAGATCAGATAGCCCTGCCAGACTTTAATGCTGGAGCCATGGAGAACTGGGGTCTAATCACCTACCGAGAGACAGCTCTCCTCTACGATGAAGCCTTCTCCTCCAACGGCAACAAGGAGAGGATCGCCGCCATCATCAGCCATGAACTGGCTCATATGGTTAGTTTACATAAATAGTGGTTAACAATGCATCACACCTTTTTTCAGTAAGGCCTAAAACATCACTTTGTAAACCATTGTGGTAGATGCAAATATGAGTGGAAAGGTAGAAGTTCATCATCACTCCAAAGGCAAGACCAGGCAACTCTGGTTCAGACAGTGCATTTTTATTTTAAATTCACTACTTTGATGGAAATAATTTGTTAATGAGCATTCACTGTCTGGAGTCAATGGATTTATCCAAATTATTTGATAGATTATGGAGATGCTCTACCATGCCTTAACTTCAACCACCTTCACTTTCTGCTTGTTTGTAGGTTTTGTTGCCTTCAGTTGAAGCAAGCATTGACATCTGGCTACTAACTTGGAATCTTTTCTTTCAAAAATTGTTCAGTTTCTTTTATAAAAAAAACTAAAAATACAATAAAAACTACATATGTATGGATAGTAGGGGTGTGCCCCAAAAAAATATTCTCATAAGAATCGCGATTCTCATTTAGTACGATTCACAATCAATTTTAAATGTCCCAAAATCGATTTTATTTAAATTATTTTATACTGTCTTGCCTTTGTCTATGTGTGCCTTTATTGGGAGCGCTGTTCATGTTGTACTCGATTTGGCCACTTAGGGGCAGTGTGGTTCCACGCGGTCTGTTGCACTGTTAAGTTGTAGCCACAATAGAGAGTAGAAGGAAAAAGTCCTGATCAAGTTATTCCAATAAAAGTAGTTTTTTTTGCTGCGTGGAGCCGTTCTTTTGAGTGATAAAAGTGCCGCGAGTAGCGCGCTAATTAGCATTAGCGAGTCAGACTGGAGTAGATCATTACGATTCTTTGCACATTTATAAATTGAAGCAAAAATCATTGTCAATCAAATAATTTTGAATCAGAAATCGTTCTTAACCGAAAATCGATTCTGAATCGAATCGCAGACACAAAAAGCGGAATCGAATCGAATCGTGAGACATTCATAGATTCCCACCCCTAACGGATAGGTCTGATGCCAATAAACATTTTGGGTGGTTGAAAGAAAAAAATAAATAAATAAATGACTTAGTTATCACACCTCAAAGTAGCAGTTACATTTTTTGTAAAATAAGGCAAGAGGGGTGTTTTCCGGCGAACTGCCATTGGCACAAAAATTGGCATACATTATTATTTTTTGTAGTTATGTTAGTTATTCCCTTATTCAAAGCTCTAATTATGACCTATGAAGTATTCAATTTTTTTAAATGTACATATACAACACAGTTTTCTTCATAGTCCATTTTTTGGACTTGTAGCGTCATGGGGGGGGGGGGGGGTATTTAAATAAATATAAAATACACATGTATGGATAGGTCTGATGCCAATGAACATTTTGAGTGGTTACAAAATGGCTTAGTTATCACACCTCAAAGTAGCAATTTTTGGGGGGTGTAAAATAAAGCGAGAGGGGTGTTTTTCGACATTGCCATTTACATTTTTTTTTAGCATACATTATTTTTTTTGTATTTATGACTTTTATTGCCTTCATCTGCACTGTGTGTGTGTGTGAGGGGAGGGGGGGGGTGTTGTCTGTGTGTGTGCGTGTGTGTGTCAAGTGTCACCGTTACAGCAGCAGTAGTAGTATTCTATTTTTGTGCTTTTAGTGGTTTGGGAATCTGGTCACCCTGAGGTGGTGGAATGACTTGTGGCTCAATGAAGGTTTTGCGTCATATGTTGAGTACCTTGGAGCACATGAAGCTGAACCTGACTGGAATGTGGTGAGGATCGCTTTCCAACTCACAGTCTCCAGAATCACTCTCATGTTAGATGATAATGATTTCGATCAAGCACTAGTTAGTGACCGTGCTGTTTCAAATATTTCTTTCAACAGAAAGATCTTATTGTGCTGAGCGATATGCACAGGGTGTTTGCGATCGACGCTTTGGCCTCCTCTCACCCTCTGTCCTCCAAAGAAGAAGATATCCAGAAACCAGCACAAATCAGTGAGCTGTTTGATGCCATTTCATACAGCAAGGTAACTTCCTACAGCAGGCCTTTCACACCTACCTGAACTTTTAACATCGCTCTAACTGAAGCAAAAAGCATCTTTATTATTGGGTAATCAGTTAATTTGCATTTTGATCTACATGTTTTTCCTTCATATTTAGGGAGCGTCTGTACTAAGGATGTTATCAGATTTCCTGTCTGAAGAAATCTTCAAAAAGGGCCTCAGGGTAAGGATTGTTTGCACCAATATTTACCGCCTGAAAAATACTCATGTGATGCTTGAAATAATTTTAACTTTGACAGTTTGTGTACTCACGACCTAGGAAAATGCTGTATATTAAAACTAGGGTTGCCACAAACACTTATTTTACTCGTCGACAAGTCACCGATAGTAGTCGGCTCGTCACTATTAGTTGACTTATCGGACCATATCCAAATCGCAGCATATCACACCAGCAGGCTGCTGGTCTTATGTAACCGTCATTATCTTACAGCTTAAATTATTTAAGGTATATGCAAATTAAAAATAAAGATGATTTTATTCAGCTTTATTCCTGACATGTTTATAAATGATGGTGCAACTTAAATTGAAGGCAAAACTGTGGCACATTATTAGCTGTAAATGTTTAGTGCATTTTAAAATGGAACCAAAAACTGTGTGTGTGAATTGTCAATTTTCCAAAAATGAAAATCTGAATCAATAACATTAGTGTCATACTAAACACTTGACTGTGAATTAGGTGCTTTTCCGGGGTAAAATGGTAGCAGATCAATATGAGGCAGTGGTGGTTTGCCCACAATCAGAGTGCCCGCACACGTGCAGTGAATGATTGACACTTTGTTGGCCACACCTTCTGTCTCTGATTGGTTATTTTTCTTCGGGGTCAGAGTTATTTTTTTCTTGTGCAAGATGGAAGCAGGGTTAGCATTTTTTTTAAATTTATTCTACAGATCATATTAAGTCATATTACAGTAACTGTTTTAACAAATTTGCCCAAAAAGTGATTGTTGAAAATTGAAAAATTCCCCTGCCAAAAAGTAGGCTTTGATTGCATGTACAATGATGGCTGCATTTACACGTTATATCCACTTTTACCTTTGTCTATATCCTTTAGACCTACCTGGCTGAATTTGCATTTGGAAATGCGGTTTATACAGACCTGTGGAAGCATCTTCAAATGGCAAGTATTTTTCATGTATCATTATATAACAAAAAAATAAATTGTACCCTGTATCTTCTATTAGTGGCACATATTCTGCTACATGCTGTGTGTATGGCAGTGAATGAGTTC
This sequence comes from Leptonotus elevatus, assembly GCF_054856555.1. Lineage (NCBI taxonomy): Eukaryota > Metazoa > Chordata > Actinopteri > Syngnathiformes > Syngnathidae > Leptonotus > Leptonotus elevatus. The sequence continues at coordinate 22,758,611 of NC_141242.1, read as the reverse complement.
ATGACTGTGTGTGTTGTGTGGGTTCACGTGCATGGGGTCAGTTGTTTTACTGAGAGTATGCGCCATGTGTGAAGCTCAGTGTTTCCCAGCCTTTAGTCAGCCAATGTAGAAACATATACATTTAGGAAATTAAAAATGAATCCTGTAAATACAAAATCAACAGTGTCTAAAATGTGTGACATCACGGAAGCAGGACAGTACTGTAACTTGCGCGTCAGTTGAACAAAGAACAATTCTGTCTCTGCAGGCCGTTGCCGATAGTGGCTTAGGTGATCTTCCTGGAAATAGAACTGTCCGTGACATCATGAACACTTGGGTGCTGCAGATGGGCTTTCCCGTGGTTACAATTAATACAACAACTGGAGTTATAACCCAGAAACATTTTCTCTTGGATCCAGACTCCGAAGTTACTGTTCCATCTCCTTACAAGTATGAATTGTGTTCAGTTTTAAATACTTTCAAATTTCTTCATCCAAAGACAAGTATATCATATATCGTATATCATATCATTTTTTCCCCCTGCAAGTGAATAACTATGATTTGACCCTACTCAACATATGGTAGTTATTTATTTGTAAAACTGTACATTCAAATATGAATGAATAACAAACCTAAAATCTAAATTTAAGAAATACAAGTCAGTTAAGATATTATACCCACTGGAGGAATTACTACAAACTACAAAGAAAAACAAAAAAATATTTTGGTAGTGGCCGAACATATGTGTATGAGTAATCAATTGTCTTTTGCAGTTATGAATGGATTGTACCTATCAGGTGGATGAAGAATGAAATCCCCCAAGCTCAACAATGGTTAACGAAAGGAACAGGTAATTTGCATTAGTAGTTTGACAAAACGTAGCCACCAATAAAAAAAAAAAAAAGTTATTCTCAAATAAACACCCCTTTGACAATATTATTATCTTAGTCGATGCAGTCTATTGTTCAGATTTAGCCTGTGACTCTATTGTCCCAGTCAGTATCAACTGTATGTCTAAATCCCCAACACCAGTACCTTTACCAGCCTTGGCACATAATATACTTTAATAATAGTGACTAACCCATGTTATGTTTCTTCTCTCTAGATACAGTAGAGTCAATGAAGTTATTGGAGTCCGATTGGCTTCTGGCCAATCTCAATGTAGTGGGTTACTACAGAGTTAACTACGACCAAGGCAATTGGGACAAGCTGCTGGAGGGTCTGAACAACAACCATTTTGTAAGACATTTTGTGACATCACCACACAGTTTTTCAACACCTTTTGATTTGTTTCAGTCAAGTGATAAGACTTTTGTATTTTCTCAAGATCATACCGGTGATCAACAGAGCTCAGCTAGTGGATGACGCCTTCAACTTGGCCAGGTACTAACTAACTAACTAACTAACTAACTAACGAACGAACGAACGAACGAACGAACGAACTAACGAACTAACGAACTAACGAACTAACTAACTAACTAACTAACTAACTAACTAACTAACTAACTATTTGACCAAATATCATTATAATGCAATCTGTTTTTGCAATTTTGTTACACAGCTAATAACTACACTAATTTTTGCACTTGTTGCATTTGTGCAACCAACTTTTTCAATTGGTCGCACCAGCATAGGATTTGGTTGCACCCTTTTTGGGGAGGTACACCATGACCGTATTTGCTGATGTATTGTTGTCTTAATAGGCATACCATTGTTTCGTATGACGTAAAGCTTGACAGTAACTCAAGATATTATATTGTATATTTGAGTGTCCAGAAAAGCGCTATATAAAGCTGATGTATTATTATTATTATTATTATTATTGCTATTTGCAAAATATTCTTCTGTAACAAGACTTTGTCTGCAACAAGCAGTGGTTGACAAAACAAGTCTATTATTTTATATAATTTTAAAAGAAGACCCCTAAGGCTTTGCTGTCCTCATTTTGTATAATAAAATAAAATAAAATAAAATAAAATAAAATAAAATAAAATAAAATAAAATAAAATAAAATAAAATTAAATTAAATTAAATTAAATTAAAACATTTAAAAAAAACAGCAATAGACCGTGTGGTGTTGGGACACAAATAACAAGGCCAGAGCGTATACAAAAAAAAAAAATGTTTACTGAACACGCTATAAAGTAGTTCACAAGCAAATCGTATTGTAACCTCTGCTTCAAGTAGTCGCCATCTTAGAACTCCTCTCCTTCTCTCATGTGTCCCAATGTTATCTGCAGAGTAACACTGCCACCTAGTGTTGCTCAAAGCGCTCCCCTTTCATTAATTTCCGAACAGAAACAGTTTTAGCCACGTTTTAAACGGCAGAAACATGCAAAACTAGTGTCAACGGATGACATTTTTACCATCCCATATTGAAAGGTTAGCCACATTTGCAAGCATATTAGTCACAGTCTCAAGCCCTGACTTACTAGAAAAGTAGACAATCATACCATTCGATGAATAAAATACAATTTAATAACCACCTCTTTGTCATGAACACAACAGATGCGGTCATGTATTATATTAAATAATATGCAGTTGAGATATGGTATGAAAAACGGACTAATGTTGTACTCATCTTTGCAATGCTTTAACCCCCAAAAGGGCGGAGCTCGTCCCCACGGTGCTGGCTCTTAAAACCACCAAGTTTCTGGATAAGGAGAGGGAATACATGCCCTGGGAGTCGGCCCTGAACAACCTGGACTTCTTCTACCTCATGTTTGATCGTAGTGAGGTTTATGGTCCAATGCAGGTGGGGGTTCTTCCGGCTCAGCTTGTTAGTTGCCTCAGAATAAACATTTTGGAATTAAACTTGGTGGATAAAGTTTGGCTCAGTAAGGCAAGGATGGAGTTTGATGTTGAAGGTCTTGACTAGCCCACACAGAGCAAGCAGTTTTGGATGAACCAGGACAGAGACTGTGATCCAACACCACTGACCTATGATCGATATTCATGCTTCTTCACAAATATTCCCACAAGAACTTCTCAAAGAGACACATTCCATTTTCTTTTGTTTTGAAAACTTCGCAATCGAGTCGACGTTTTAGGAGCAGCTATTTTCAAGAACTAGATGTTGCCACACTTATACTATGCGCATGCGTGTGTATTTACAGTATGTGCTATATGCGCATGCAAATGTTATTTGCTCATATCATTCAAGCTCATTCTTGTTTGTTTCAGGATTACTTAAAAAAGCAGGTCATCCCACTGTTTGACTATTATAAGGACTTGACTAAGAATTGGACTAAAGTACCAGATGGACACATGGATCAGTGAGTAAAGAGTGAAGGAAACATTTCATTTGCCCCTGATATAATCTGCCACACTATGCATTAGACTAGACAAATTAGACTCCTTTATTATTTAAAAAGTCACTAAGCTATTACTGTATATTCATCAAGATTCCTGTTTTTAATCATAGTGACTGTTACTCTGTTAGACTGTTAGTCCTTGTTCATAATTTTGGATTTACATGCAGGTACAATCAGGTGAATGCCATCAGTGTGGCTTGCAAGACAGGCCATCCGGAATGCCAAGAGAAGGCCACGATGTGGTTCAAGCAATGGATGGATGACAAAATAAACCCGTAAGTGAATAGTAAGATGTGTCCATTTTGTACTTCTATTGCCATTTGTGATTTTCTGAAACGCCATCTGTCTCCAGAATACACCCCAACCTACGTTCTACTGTCTACTGCAATGCCGTTGCAGCAGGGGGCGCTAAAGAGTGGGACTTTGCTTGGTCTGAATTTCAAAATGCTACCATTGCGACTGAAGCGGAAAAACTCCGTGCTGCTTTGGCTTGCACAAAGCAGCCTTGGCTGCTAAATAGGTACAGTAAGTTCTGTCCAGATCATCATTACATCATACCATACTTTTTACTTAACAATCAATGTGGCGGGTCTCTTCAGGTACCTGGAGTACACGCTGAATTCCAGCATGATTCGAAAGCAGGATGCCACCTCCACCATTGTCTACATTGCCAACAATGTGATTGGCCAGTCTCTGGCTTGGGACTTTGTCAGGGCTCATTGGTCATACATTTTCACACAGTGAGTATGAAGTAATACTTTTTAAGTCCGTCACGTGTAGCCTGTTAACCATTAAAGATCACAGCATGACTGTTTAAAAGTGCTAAAATAAACTTTACAGCCCAGAGTAAAAGTTTTAACTACAGTTATATGGCATGTCAGGTGACTTATTTACCTGACATTTGACGAAAAGAATCTAAAGGCAATGAAACGGTCCCACTCATGTGACATCAAAACTGAATGGTAGCTTTACAGCTTGATCATTGTGAAACTTGTTCTAGTTCAAATTCTGCTGTGCTGACTGTTGATCTCAGGCCAAGTGCAACATGTTCAAGTTAACAATCAATCCAGTGCATTAAACACAACATGTTAAATACACATTGAACGTTTGATAAAGCGAATATTTGTTTGTTTACTTGTTTATTTTTTTAGTTAACTTTTCTGCTTGGTTTTTGTCAATTTGTCATCAAGGAATTCAATTACGATGGTCCCATCCACGAAAATGAACTATTGTGCTTCCAAAATTGTAGATGATTAGAGACTGAAAGTCCCTAATGAAGTTTTAAAAATGATCAGGGGGTACAAAGCAAGACGGCATTTACAATATTTTATTTATTTTCTTTAGTTGACATTTCTGCTTGATCACTCAGTCTCTAGTACAGACTGAAAAAAATACTCAATCAATTCCGAATCCTTTATATTGAAAAAAAATATGACTTTATTCTCAAGCCTGCTTCTTTTTTGTGTGTGCTCTTTTCTCATTAAATAATACTAAACATATCCCTTTCCACGGCAGTTACCTTTTACTAGTGTTTGTTTGAAACTTTGTGTAAAGTTTTAAAATATAATAATATCTTGTTGTCTTTCTGCACTTACAGGTATGGAGGTGGATCTTTTTCCTTTTCCAACCTCATCAATGGAGTCACCAAACGGTTTTCCAGCACTTTTGAGCTCCAACAGGTTTGCTTTTCTAGATAATCTAACAGTTATCATACCAGATGCATTATTCCTGACTGTGGCGGCAAACAAATAAAATAAAAATAATGTTATTCTGTTCAACAAAGCTTTCATAAGCATTACTAACGATTCTAATAACAATGTACACTTTCTTTGCCATTGCAGCTAAAGCAGTTCAAAGAAGATAATGCAGAGGTTGGTTTTGGCTCGGGGACCCTGGCAGTGGATCAGTCCATCGAGAGAACCATCGCCAACATGAAGTGGATAGCAAAGAACAAAAACAGCGTCCTAAATTGGTTCAAGGATGAAGCAAAAGCTTTATGATGCCCTCACTTGCTGTCAAATATAGCTAAGTGTATCAAATTATATTTTAATAATTGTTTGATAGAGTAAACAAAGCCCCCCCCACCTTGAAAATATAGTCTTCATTTTAGATCTTAACCTAAGATTTGTTTTGCCTTCTCTGAAATAAGTAAATGATTCAGTATTTTCATTTGAAAGGAGAACTTTTTCATGCAATTTATTTTGAATAATTCAGAATTGGCTCACCCTATTATTACACGATTTGAATTAAAACAAACTAATTTGTATATACTTTCTGGAAAGTTTTGACAGTCAAGGGTAAAATGACCAAAATAATTTGAAGACAGATGCTTTGATTACCGATTTGCATACTATAATTCCATTATTTATTTTTTATGTACTAAAGCTTTAGCTGGTTTTGCCAAAGTTTTTGCCATCAACATCCTTCAATAAATATGTCTATATTTACTAATTTTGCCAATGATGATTTTTTCCCCCAAACTGAATACTACATACAGAAATAATTGACATGAAACAAAACCAATTTAGAAATGTATAGAGATGTTCCTTCAATAAAGGATAGACTAAACGTTCATCTCATTTTGAAGGAAGTACAATTCCAAGTTTTATATCAAACTTTATTTATATAGCACTTTTCTGTCTCGATGGGGTGGAGGACCCAAATGCAGGGAGGCAGGAGAACCACGGTAGGGATGCATGCAATACTGAAAACTATTTAACAGAACCACTAACAGCGGGTAAAACTCTAAATAAACAAAACCAACAAAGTTATGAAAATACCAAAAATCAAAGTTACAACAAAACACAAGAGTGGTGGCAGCGACAATGATCCAACCCAGACTGAACAAAACCTGGAAACTAAATACAAGCCAACTGACGAGACAACGAGAGACACAAGTGGCTGGAGGAGATGATTGGATGACAAGGGAACAGGATGACGAGTACAGATGCAAACAAAACCTAACGAGCAAGACAGGACACAAAGCCAAACCTAAGCATGACAGACACAAATCAAAACACTTTTCATACATAAAAAAGTGCTGTGCTATTAAACATCCAAAATACAGTATAAAAATAAACCCTCCTCCTCACTGCAACATCCCCATGTTCACCCCCCAACCCGTCCTATGTAAAAAATAAATAAAAATAAGTCATGACGGAGCACAGAGAAAGCATGTGAGGAAAACCACCTGAGGGGAGCTCATCCACACTGAGAGGCATGACAGCCCATGGCCCCAGGGAGTGTCGCCATCACAGAGACCCCGTACCCTGATTGACTGGGGTAGGCACCACAAAGTCGAGCCCCCACCTCCCACTACCCCACAGCCACCCCTCCCAGCGCAGAACTCCCCCATGAGGAAACACTGTAGCTAAAAAAAAACAAAAAACAACAACACTGAGATTAATAAACTAAAAGAGTAAATGAGACCAATTAAATGCTGATTCCATATTTGAGGACTATAATGGCTGAATGCAGCCTCATTGTGTGTTTTGGTCCTTACCCTCGGAAAAGATAAAAGGTCGATACCAGATGGCATGAGGATCTGCAAGGGTTGATATTTTGATAATATGGGTTTTGTTGTGCAATGTGCAGGTGCCATCACATGCCTTTACTAAGTACCATCAAAAATGATTGTTATGTTGGTGAACAAATTGTCAACAACTGATGACACCGTATGTTAGGGTTCCCCAATTCCGATCTCCGAGGTAGTGATGGGACGTAAATGTGTGCCGAGGGTTCGGAGCGTGTCGAGTAATCCAGAAAGAAATTTCAGAAGCGCGTATCGAGGCATGATTCATTCCGGCCAAATGACGTCACCGATGACGTGTGACACTTCACGGGTTCAGGAAGTGTCAAGACTAAAGCATGTGTAATTATTTCTAAACCAACACTGTTGCAAGAGACCAAAAAGGCTAAGTCGTTCAAACTAGAGTTTTAATTTTGGCCACAAGGGGGGGTTTGTGTGCCCATGAAGCCTCACGAGCAGAATCTTGGGACAATCTTGGACAATAAGTTAAATTTTACTTGCCGCTCAGGCAATCTTAAAAAAAAGGTCCAGCAACGACTGTCTTGTCTGAAACTTTCCAAGTTCCACATCGATAAGTCTTTGATGATTTGATTTGACAAATCATGCATTGAATCTGTGTTGACTTTTTCTCCTCGCTGCTGGTTTGGCAACCTTAACACCAAATCAAAAAAATGGACTGAGCAAAAATAATTAAAACCAGTGATGGCAAAATCAAAACTGTGTTTTGGTTCGTACCGGAACCCAGGCGGAACTTGTGTTTCGAATCGCGTTCCTAAATCTGTCTCAGAATCAGGATGTCACGTGATAGTTGCCTTTCGCGTTCTATTACGCCTCCAAACGTCACATTGTTTCAGCAAATCTAAAATTCAATAAAATCCGACCATTGCACTATATTAAAATGTCTTAAATCTGAAATCAATCCAACCTAAGTATACTTCGTATGTAAAATTGCCCTGCTGATTCATCGCCCTACATGACAAAATATCTACAATCTCTTGAACCCTTTTAAATTTCAAAAAAGAAAAAGATAACATCCTGTACACCAGAGATGGGAAATTCAGGTCCAGAAAGTAAAACCCCCGCCACAGTTTGGGTTTATCCACAGGTGCAACTGGCAGGTAAAAAAACAAGCTTGGGTGAGTAGAAGCACCTGTGGCTACAACCAAACTCTGACAGAGTTTTTACTTTCTCGAATGATATTTCTCATCTCTGCTGTACACTCTGACTGAATCAATAACAGCAATGTTTATTTTCAACAAGTTTACGATGGGAATGACTAGAGAGTGAATTATGATCACCGTGATGAAGGAAACACATCTTTGAATTTCACGAGGCCGTGGGAACATGCACCGGACATTGTTAAAGATAACATTGTAAACTACTCTTATCACTCCCTGGAGTCAATGCTTGTCAGCTGTTTATATCACTCCTCTGTCCTAATACGTCATCCGTTGCCCTGCGTACAGCGAGAGGGGGTGACTTAAGAAGGAATAAGGGAGTATAACTGTAGAGTGCTGACTTTCACTTGTTTTTGCCATTTTGGATCTAAGGCCCTGGAAAGTAAGCGCACTTTGGCTAAAATAGCTTTTTGCTTTAATTACACCGTGACTAGAGGAATGATGCCTTTTGGTGAACCTTGTGTTTGTGTTGTTTATTAGGTGATGGAAAAAAGACGTCGGGTCAGCAAGTTTTGTATTCTGTGTGTGCTCTTAGCTGTTGTCTCTGTAGCAACCATTGTCACGCTGTGGACTATTGCCCTGACAGGAGGGGATGAAGGTGATGATGTTGCCGCTCCTTGGGACAGGTAGGATTATGGGCCTCTGAAGATGTCGAACAGTTTACAGTAGTAATCTTGATAGGAGATCCTTTTTTTTCTTTGTCAGTAAATTTGCTGTAAAACACACGGCCCAAAACACCACTTCTTTATTAAGATATACTCCACATAGAATACTAAACATTAAGTTAAACAAATATGTCATTTTGTTGGATACAATTTGATATTTTTTTTATACACTGATACGAAGTCATTTATTTAAGGCTGTTTCAAATTAACACACAATTTAAAAAAAATGAAATGGCATAATGTGTTTTATCTTTAAAGACAATATATCCTGCAGAAAGCAAAAAAAAACAAAAACTTTCCCATTAGACAAAGGCAGATTATACTGGATTCTATGCCGGTCAATCACTCATCATTTATCTTTATCGTATTTTAATTTTTGAACATCCTATTACAACTGCGGTTAATGTTATCATGACTGCTTAGCTCTCTCTCTCTCTCTCTCTCTCTCTCCCTCTCTTCCCTCTCTCTCACTTTCTCTCTCTCCCTCTCTCTAGCCCCCCCCCCTCTCTCTCCCACCCCTCTCGGTCTCCCCCCCCTCTCTCTCCCCCCTTCTCTCCCCCTCTCTTCTCTCTCTCCTCCTCTCTTCTCTCTCCCTCTCCACCCCTCCATCTCTCTCTCTCTCTCTCTCTCTCTCTCCCTCTACCCCCCTCTTTCTCTCTCTCTCTCAATCTTATATTTTGCTGGTATAAAAGTCTTGTTATTGTTAAGACAGTATCCACTTAATGTACATGACTATGTAACTTTTTTTGTGTGGATTAAATAAAAAAATAAAAAATAAAAAATAAATAAACGAATGAATGAATGAATGAATGAATGAATGAATGAATGAATGAATAAAATAATAAATAAATAAATAAAGTCATCTGTGTGTGTTATTTTGTCAGGTACCGTCTCCCCACATCTCTGATCCCTCTCTCATACAACATTACCCTGTGGCCTCATCTAAGCCCTGACCCCAACTCTGGGCTCTACCTCTTCACAGGTGAGTCATAACATTAAATAACTGTTTTGGGGGAAACGTTGCTAATACACTATGCACAATATATTCACTGCTGTTTACAGATGACACTCTTTCAATGCATTTTTATTCTATTTCGTAAACCACAAGATGGTGCTGTGGGCGAAGAAAGGCTGACTTGCATTAATTTGCTGTTGTATATTGACACCCCTTATTTCCTATAAAAAATTTTTTTAAAGCAGTGCTTTAATAAGAATCATGTCTCATGGCCAAAAACTGGAAAATCAAGAGCTGATCTGTATTTAAAATTTTTATTTTTGCACGTTGTCCCCACTTTCATACTTAAAACCATTAAACAAATGTGAATTTCAGACAAAGCGTACCCAATTAAACATTAAGGGCTCTTTTTTCATGACCAGTGCATATTTGATGCAAGGTGCGGTGTAAATCTACGCAGGGGCCGGCTAGACTAAGTTTTGGAATTTTGCAGACCTATTCAAACCGAGTATCGAGGCACATTTTAAAAAGGTATTTTTGTGAATACAGCCAAAACACATTTGTTTTGCTTCCAATCAAAGCGGCTCCATTCCATACGCGATTAGTGCACTGATACTGCAAGCAGACCTTAACGGGCAAACTATATAAAGTTGGCTATAGGGAGGTCATAGAGCTGTGAAGTGGGCACCTAGAGATCACTTTTCACCCGTATCGTATGTGTTCTTACGTATGTGTGCCTGCACCTTGATTAAATTCACCCAAAAGGTGTTACACTGCTGAATAACAAGCTCAAAATGTAACCTTGTTAACCAAGTACTAAAATATTTGCTGCACTGTGTTGTTCTTTCCCATCAGGTTCTTCTACTGTGACGTTTGAGTGTGCAACTGAAACCAATCTGGTCCTGATCCACTCCAACAAGCTCAACTACACTTTGCTGGAGAACAAACACATTGCCCTGCTTCTTGCTTCAGGTACATTCACAAAAACATTGACACATACTGAAAAAAAGGGATTATATTGTGTGTCCGTGTTTACGCAGAGCGCATGCCACATTGCATGTTAGATTAAACCAGGGCTGGACTGGCACAAAAAAAAAAATGTCACTGGCATTTTGACGAAGGCCCACCGGCCAGGCCCAGCCTGACTCCTGCCTAACATGTAGTTCCAGTGACGTGCAGTGGGCTCTAGGTTTGGGTAGGCAGGCACTCGCAAATTGAGACGCACACACCAATGACAAATTTGTGTGTCAGCAGGCGAGTGTACAGCATATCCTAGGGTGACCATATTTTCATTTCCAAAAAAAGAGGACACTCAGCCTGACCTCGAGATACTTAATACTCAGATACAAGATGCCATACATTCATTCTATTTTGACATATGCCTCCTCTGTATGGGTAGAAAATAAAACAAAAAAAAAAACTCACTTTTGAAGTCTTACATTTTTTGCGCCGCAATCTTTTTTTTTTTTTTTTTTTGAGCGAGGTTCGCACTCATCGCCTCCGGTGCGGCAGCTCAACACTTGCCACTAAAGTAAAAAGTTCTGGGGCACCGTCAGCCAGTGCGCAGTCTGCCAGCCACAGTAAATGTTGCAGTGCACTCTGCCTCCCATTTGCCGCACAACGAAAAATGGACCATTTCAAACCCGCTGTTTCACTCTACATGGTGTTTGCTGACATGGAGGAATTAGGCTGACAGGGAGATATTCACTTTATGACAGAAAGAATGTCATAAAGTGAATATCTCCCTGTCAGCCTAATTCCTCATAAAATCAAGCTAGCAACGGCAAACACCATGTAAAGTGAAACAGCCAGTTAATCAAAGCACATCCACAAAGCCAATCTTTCCTTTTGCACCCTTCTTTGTGAAAAGTACGAATAATTCTTTGTCCCTTACTTTGCTGAAGATCCGGTAGCTAAGGCGTTGGTCTCCCATCCTTCAAAATATGGCGTTTGGTGACCAGTCAAGGGCATGGTTTCAAGTTTTTGTTGTTGTTGTTTTTCTAACTTTTTTTTATAGGTTTTCTTTTTTTCGTCCACACTTACTCACTCTTTCACACACACAAACATGGTCTCGAGAAGTGAACCTGCGTCGCTTGCACTGAAGGCAAGCGACGTCACGGCATGGTTTCAAGTATTAGCGTGCATTGTCACTTTTAAGATGTCTATTTTCACGCAGGCGATGGTTTTGTTCCAAGTGTTACATCCACCTGGTTGCAGCCAAAGACACAGTACCTGGTAGTTCAGCTAAATGGCGTCTTAACTCAAGGAGAGACGTATCTTCTGCACACCGAGTTCACTGGAGAGCTGGCTGACGACTTAGCTGGCCTTTACAGAAGTGAATATGTGGAGGATGGAGCCAGGAGGTAAGATCTATTGTACGTTTTCGGGCAATCTTTTAAGATGTGTTTTGAGTGAGGTCAGGTCAGACGCTCAGAATGATGATAACTTATTTACAGGATTGTTGCTAGCTCTCAGATGCATCCAACTCATGCCAGAAAAACCTTTCCTTGTTTCGATGAACCAGCTATGAAAGCTGTTTTCTACATAACTCTCGTCCATCCACCTGAAACTGTAGCCCTGTCCAATGACATTAAAACAGGTCAGTTTGAACTGCAATCATTTATTCAGATTGTATATAGGCCCTCTGCCGCTTTTGCCTTACACTTGAATTACACATAAATGATTTTAAATAATTGAAATCATCTTTTAATGTGTTCTGTGTAAATTAAAAATGCACGTTTGCATGTTTGTTTACCATTTGCCGATTCATGCACAGCCCTACTACTAAGTACAGATAAAAAATAATAATAACCAAATTAAAATATTCATAATCCAACAACAAAACATTGTTGGCATAGTGAAGGTTGAGAATGAAGCACAACTGGCAACTCGGATTATGTTCACTCCCTTCACAGTCCTTGCAAATGAAATTGTCTCCCATTGATTTTCAATCATTTGTTGAACAATCTTTTGTGTTTGTATCCATCTCAGATGCGGTTAACATCACTATTGATGGCGTATCCGTGACAAAGACCACATTTGAGCCAACTAAGAAAATGTCAACATATTTATTGGGCATTGTCATCGCAGACTATGCACACCTCAATGCTACACAAGGCAACATCATGGTAATATTTGATTAGTGGCAGTAGATTTGTTTTTATAATGTCATATGTGCACCTATAAATGTGTTTATCATTTATATATGTATTACCATGTTAGAGTCAAAAATAACTTTTATGGGGAAAAAAAACCTTAACTATTGGGTTTAGCTAGCTACACATGAACATACTATCCTGCTGTCTGCAATTACTGTATAACTATAAGCTCGTGAAAAAATACTACAAATAATTTTATTTTCATTTCACTTTGAAATTTACGTTAAGAAATAATGTGTGTAATTCCAACATGGTTGTGTTTTCAGTTACGCATCTGGGCTCGGAAGAAAGCCATGGAGGAAGGACAAGGAAACTATTCGCTCAACGTGACGGGACCCATATTGGAATTTCTTCAACACTATTACAACATATCCTATCCTCTGAGGAAGTTGGGTTAGATCTGAACCATTGGCCACAATATAATTTTTTTACCCCTTAAATTTAACCTCTTGAATTGTGCAAGTGGTTTAACTGCCAATGACGCTAACATGAAATGCTTTGTTAGTGAAAATATTAGAGGATGCCTCCAAAGACTCTCCAATCAATACATTCTCTCATATCATAGATCAAATCGCTCTGCCAGACTTCTATTATGGGGCGATGGAGAATTGGGGTTTGGTGACATACAGAGAAACCAAGTTGCTATACAGCCCTTTGACCTCCTCCAGTCAAAATAAACAGAGCACGACCACCATCATTGCTCATGAACTAGCACACATGGTCAGCTGCTGTTTACATTCTCACACTTAAAACGAGGCCTTCAACTGAATGATTCACAATTGATGGTGTGTGATGTCATTCACTGATGCAGTGGTTCGGTAACCTGGTGACCCTGAGATGGTGGAATGAGGTGTGGCTCAACGAGGGCTTTGCTTCCTATGTATCTTATCTGGCAGCTGACCATTTGGAGCCAACATGGGGCTTGGTGAGAACCTAATTTCAGGGTTGAACCCCCCCCAGGCAATGACAAGTTTTTGGCTTGTTCAAGATGTTACAGTCCCACTTGTGCTTTGATGCTAATGTTACTCTTTTCAATTGTGTAAAGTGCTTGTGCAGACAGTTTTGCTGCCTTGCTACATAAATCTGTATTGTGAACTCCAGAAACTGATTACATATCACGTCTTTGTTCTAGAAAGAACAGATCGTTCTCAAGAAAATCCACGGAGCGTTTGCAATTGATGCCTTGACCTCCTCCCATCCTTTGTCTTCGAAAGAGGACAGTATCGTACTGCCCGAGCAGATCAGTCAGCAGTTTGATACCATTTCATACAACAAGGTTTAACCCACACCCACACACACATACAGGTTTCCATATGAGATGGGGACCAAGGTTTTTATTTTTATTTTTATTATTTTTTGTTATCAATTGGAAATAGCATGGGGGCTTGGCCCCTCACCGTAGTGATGGACAAATAAAGCTTCATGAAGCACAGACGCCTTCTTAAAATAATTGCCTAAATCTTTTTTCTTTTTTGGGATTTTTTACAAAGCACACAGAATTAAACCATTTGCATCATTGAGGAGATGATTTAGGCAAAAAAAAAAAATTTGTGGCAATTATTTTAAGAGGGTGACAACTTGATATATATATATATATATTACTTCTCTAGATGGCACTTTTGTTTCAAAGATGCAGTGGAAGTGTAAACAATGTAGATTGCACTGGCATTCATCTTTAAACCTAAAGCACCAGCTAAAGGAGTAAAAAAATATGCTTAATGATGCTTCATTTTCCCATCACTACCTCACCGTTGAAATTTGAATCACAGATGCATGATGTGGAGACATCACAAATTACAGCCAATGAAAATGCACAGAAACTTTCACTTAGGGGAAACATCCATTTCTGTGTGCGAGTGAAGTACAGCCAACGGCAAGTTGAAAAAAATACAGTAACCAATGCAAGAATTGTGAATTTGGTAGTAAATCAGTAAATTGTAACATTACCTGTTAAAATGTAAGCTTTGGATTAAAAAAAAAGATGAGCCCCTAAAGCTGCAAATTTAACAAAAGGATTTTCGGTTCTTTGCCGTCTATGTAATGTTTTGACAGCCTGTGCCTAATAATTTGGAAAGGTGCATTTTAATGTTCTTATTTATTTTTTTGAAAAAAAAATCTGTTGTCGTTGGGAACGTTGTTTAAAAACACCTCACCCATGCTCTAATGGTTGATGACATATTCATCGACTATTTAGAAAAATCTGAGAAATATATTACGTTGGAGTGGTGGTTGCGGACGCAAGGAGGGCGGGGAGGCAGAGCTGCAGTGAAAAGGGATTTCATTAAACAAAAACAAGGAATTAAAGAAGGTTCTGGCTGACAAACAAAAACAACATCCAAAAAAGGCAAGCAAGTAAAAACGAGGCAGCTGACGGGAGGAAACGATAATGGATCAACACAGACAGAGAGGAGACAAGAGACTATATACACACACACTAATGACAAAACGAGACGCACCTGGGCAAGACACAAGTGGCGGAGGGCACTGATTGGTTGACACGAGGAAAGGCAGGATTACACTTGACAAGACCAAGGGAGGCACACAAGGAAAAACGGAACACAACATGATCATGACAAAAACTTAAAAAAAAATGACAAACTCAAACGGAAACCAAACTATACCTAAACCATGACAAAAGTAAAATAAAAAACTAACTAAAACCTAACCCAAAGCATGACAAGTATCATTTGCATACAAATTTGGAAATGTAACTATATTTTCTTAATGAATTTCCTCTGTTGCTGTCTGTTTCTTCAGGGTGCAGCAGTCTTGAGAATGTTGTCTGGTTTCCTATCTGAGCCCGTCTTTGTTCAAGGACTCAATGTATGTGCCTTTGTGCAAATAAATGTTCTAATTTTTTGTTTTGCTTAAGCAATTTTAATTGATAAAGAAGAATCATCAATATTGTCCAGAACCCAAAAACTAATTGCTTCTCTAATGCAGCATAATGTGCTTGTCTTTTTTTCTACAGAAGTACCTGAGTCACTTTTCCTACAGTAACACAATAGGAAATGACCTATGGGATCATTTACAAACGGTAATGAGCTTGCATTTCTTTTCTTTTTTCTTATTCCTGAGCCTATTCCGAAGATCGTTTTGAATCTGCCGCAGCTCATCAAATTGCCATCGTGATTGATTTATGTTCAACATCAAGTTCAAATCCCAGGATGAGTCATTTTCAACTCATAGGTGGTGTTGTCAAAAGGCATGAATGAATGTATGAATTGTAATAGCAATGCTGTGAAATACATGGAAAATTGCACACACAAACACTCAATTTATTTGTTTAGTGTTATGTTTGGTTTTGCTCAAGCAAAGGTGTAATTTAATGTAGTTTATGGATTCATTTAAAAACATCAGATAAATAGAAAGAAAGAAAGAAAGAAAGAAACAAACAAACAAACAAACAAACAAAACTAAGCTTGAGGAACAAATTCTCAAATTAAGGATATGAAATAAAGTGATTTTTATTTAAGAACCGTTTGTGTTATATGTTCTACTTTTTGAGGATCATCAACACGTACGAGTGAGGGTGTGCTCAAGGTATGACTACATTTTTCGGGGGTACACAAGTTGAAAAGGTTGGCAACTACTGATTTAGTGATTTTAGAGGATTTGATGCCCGCTGAAATATGTAAACACCCACTAGTACTCATGTCCGCTGAGCTCAGAATCTGCCTGCCTGTGGCCCAGCCAAATTCACTGAAGTTAGGTTAGAATATCTGCGCCAATTTTTAGACATGGTACGAGGCGAGCTGGCATATCCAGTAGAGTGGACCAACTTTCTGTCACCAAATTGTCATTTCACCTATCTTAAAAAGGCACACCTTCCCTAAAGCCAGAATGCCCATTTTGGCTTAGACCGCTCAAGCGCCTGCATGAAAATCGGGATGCGCCAATTTATGCACTCTGCCGCAGGTTTATGGAAAGAGCGTTACCTTTGTTTACAGGAGGTGGAAGCCAACAATATATATCTTCCCCATCGAGTTCATGACATCATGAATCGTTGGGTACTCCAGATGGGCTTCCCCGTCGTTACCATAGATACTGCCACAGGAAAAGTAACTCAGAAGCATTTCTTGCTGGACGCCGAGTCCAGCGTCACTGTGGAATCACCATATAAGTATGTTACCACACTTTTTTATTCATTTATTTTTTAATAAAATAAATCTTTCAACTAGTATTTGACTAAATATTGACTACTCATTTTATGCTATCCAAAATGTGCTTTTGTCATGAATTCGCCAGCTATGAGTGGATAATTCCTATTGAATGGATGAAGTCTGGCGAGGTCCAAAGAGATATCTGGTGGCTGATGAAAAAAACAGGTATGGAGAAAAAGGATACATTTTCATATCTGCACATCATGAACTGTTTATCCTCGCCCGCCTTGCCCCTTGTAGCTATGAACTTGGAGATGAAGAGTGGCAGCTTGTGGATTCTTGCAAATATCAACGTCACGGGATATTATCGGGTAAATTATGATCTAGGAAACTGGGAAAGACTTCTGGCTCAGCTTGTCAGAGATCATCAGGTACAGTAAACTGATTTAAACACAAATCAATTATTTCATGTTTCTGTCTTTAATCATTATTTCTTGCGCTAATGTCTTTGTAGAATAAATATAATTGCGATCATGTTATTTATGTGAACATGAAAATCTCCTGTGCAGGTTATACCGCTAACAAACAGAGCCCAGTTTATGGATGATGCTTTCAATCTGGCCAGGTAAACACAATGTCTGCGATTTTTTTTTCCCATTTGCAACCCTTTACAAGTCATTTATTGTAACCCATTACAACATTTAGTTGACCAATTGGTTACAAATAAATAGCAATGTTCAGATTTATTAACAGTCTGACGTTGACATTTAAGAACATTCACCGTTTCCTAACTAAGATATCCCACAATAGCGTCCAAAAACATATGAAAAGAAATCCATGAAGAAGATTTATTATTTCTCAACCAAATCATAAATTGGATAGTTCCTAAACAAGTCAAATTGAAGCATTTCTGTTCACTTTGCAGAGCTTGGCTCATCTCTCCCTCACTTGCTTTGAGAATCACATCTTATTTGTATGCTGAAACGGAGTACATTCCCTGGCAGACTGCTTTGAATAACTTTGACTATTATTACCTTATGTTGGACCTAACTGAGGTCTATCACCCTATGCAGGTACGTAAATAGTAACTTTGAAGCATAACTCGGACACATTGTCATGTTTGTTGAGGTTATGGAAAGCAAAAGTTTGCAACTTGTACTTCACTTATCTCTCTCAATCACTTCCAGGCGTACATGAAGAAGTTAGTCACGCCTCTTTACTTCTATTTTAAAAACATGACATCAGACTGGACCCAGGTGCCACAGAGACAAACCGACCAGTGAGTACATCACATGGATTCTAACAAATTGTGGCGAGACGCAGGAAAGTTAAATTGCAAGAACACAAACGATGGAAAGATAATGGTCACCAACTTCCACTAGTGAGGATTCGAACCATGTAATAAGTATCCATGAAGTACTTGGTAAGCCCGTACCAAGGCTGTGATTATTTGCTGATGCGGATGAACATAGTATAGTCTCAGGCAGACTGAACAAATGGACCAATGACACATCAAGCTGATGGCCATGTTGTTGCTGTTTTTCCCCTCACAGGTACAATCAGGTGAATGCCATCCAAATGGGCTGCAAGATTGGAATAACACAGTGCCAGACCTTGACCAGCACATGGTTCAAGCAATGGATGGACAACCCTCAACAGAACTTGTGTGTTCTACGTAACATTATTCAGCCATCCTTTTTCAGTCATAAATTCAGTAATAATGCATTTACTTGCGGAGACTGGGGTCAAGTTGTATTTTACAATTTAAAAAATGTGCAGCATTTCCCAAGTTACTTCATGTTAAAGACTAGCTTTTAATATAAAAACAAAAACGTACCAACGTCTTACAAATGCAATTATGCCATCCAGTGGCAGAAAAATGACTTCAACACAAATCAATATCACACTCGTTTTTTTACAGTACATTACATTGGCTACTCAATTTTATGAATTATTACAAAATTACTCTATTAATGACTAAAAGATGCAGACGTATTTATTTTAGGTTAACATTATTTTCCACTTTCATGTCGACAACAGTATGAATATTTTTTTGTATTGTATATTTGATTGTACATTTAGAACAGATAAAAAAATGTGCCATTAATCGTGAGTTAACTATTGAAGTCATGCGATTAATTCCGATAAAAAAATAAATAATCACCTGACACCCCTAGAACTAACATATAAAATGAAATCAAACTTTGTATTTCTCTTGCCAGGATCCATCCACACCTGCGGGAAGCCGTATACTGCAGCGCCATCGCATCTGGTGACAAGGCAGAGTGGGAGTTCGGCTGGGCTCAGTTCAAGAATGCATCTGTAGCCAGCGAGGCTCATAAGCTGATGTCTGCCCTGGCCTGTACCACCAACACAAACTTGCTGGAAAGGTGAGCACATTTTACTCATTCATGCTTTGAATACAAATGAAGTGAATTGGATTTGATCTGTTTTTAATGGCTGTGATGGCTCATTTTGTAGGTATCTCTCATACACCTTAAAGCCAGCTATGATCCGTAGGCAGGACGCCGCTACAGTCATTGGGGCTGTGGCCAGCAACAGATTGGGTCAGGAATTAGCGTGGAACTTTGTTAGGGTACAATGGGAGTACATGTTCACTCAGTAAGCATTATACACTAATGCGTGTTTGTGTCTTACTGAATGTGATGAATTGAATTTGATCATGATCTGTCTTTTCTTCATCTTCTGTTTTTTGGTTTAACATTTCCCATGCTGTAATTAAATCAGAGTTTGTTTGTGACATAGAGCAATGGTAAAATTACTTACGAGCAAATTCAATTCCAGCAGTACCCCAATATATGAGTGCCCCAGCCGTGCCAGTAGGGCGGTTCTCGTCGCCAAACTTTTACTTCACAGCAAGTTTTGAAAAGACATGGCTAGGACTATACTTGCTATCTTCAGAATTATGTTTGGCTGAAGGTTGTCATGAGCTTGCGCTACGGTAGCCCACAAGTGATTTAGAAACAAAACAGACAAAAACGCGGCAAAACGTGGGGGCCACTCTGACATTTAAACTTTGATGTCAAGTAGGGGGCTGCAAAATATTGTCTTGCTAGCCACAAATGGCCTAAGTTTGAGACCCCTACTGTAGCGAGTCTCACAGCTGACCTGGGAATCCTCTTGAACAAGATAAGGGGAAGAAAATGGATGGGGTTTAACCTGTTCCTGTTTAAGGCTACTGAATGTAGAATATTCAATTTCGAATCGCTAGTGATGGGAAAATGCAGCTTCATGAAGCACCTGTGATATTTTTTTTACTCCTCTAGATGGCGCTCTTGGTTTCAAGATGCAAGTGGACATGTAATCACATTCCATTGCACTAGCCTTTATCTTTAAACCAAGAGCACCATCTAGAGGAGTAAAACATATTGCAAATGCTTCATGACGCTTCATTTTCCCATCACTAGACTGTAAACTGTATTTTTGGGGGGGTTCCATATTGCAGCTTTAAATTTAAAGACCAAATACTGAAACACAATTTTTGTTGATGTTCTTAATTTTGCTGTCCGCCACCCCCCACAAGTCACTGTATTCTTCTTTTTAGATACAGTGTGGGCTCCTTCCATTTTGCCTCGATAATTCATGACGTCACAGCAAGGTTTTCCACACCTGCCCACTTACAACAGGTGTGTCAATTTGAACCAAAGTGATGTGTTTTAGTCCTGAAGGTGTCTGAACTATTTCTCATGTTTCCTCTGGTAGCTGGAGGATTTTGTGAGCGAGCACCGTGCCACAGGCTTTGGTTCAGCAACTCTGGCAATGGAGCAGGCCGTGGAGAGGACCAGAGCCAATATCAAATGGCTACAACAGAACAAACAGGAGATCCTAGACTGGTTCAACAGTCAGACAGACCAGTGAAGTGTCAGAACGCAGCTGTGATTCATTTGCTTACTAAATAAACCTTTGGAAAAACAAACACATTTGTTCAAATTTGGATTGTTGAAATAACACAAGAATGTAATAATTGCCCCGAGGTGGTGCTCAAGAACCTGCACATTTGTCCTGGAAGAAAAAAGTCCCCTTTGTGCTACAGCTCATTTTTTCTTCATTCATAAATTAAAATGAATAAATAAATTCACTGTTTAAATGCCATTTTTTTGTGATATTAAAAACAAAATCACTAAAAGAAATCATTTAAAACCTTTCCCCCCGCTATTGTTGTGACCTGTGACATGTAATCGGTAATTAGATCTCGGGAGATTTGAAGTGAGTTTTGGGATTGGTTACCCTTGAAAGGCCACACAGACCTTCATGTTCTAGCCAGATGCCCCTGGCTGCTGTTAGCAGGATGCTCAGACTCATTGTTAGACCATCTGCTTATACAAGCACTGGATTCTCTTGGGGAGTTGAGAACGTGAGTGCCTGAGCTAATGTGGCAGTCGTGATGCAGCAGTTTTCGAGTGATGAAGCAAATGATGCTATTGACCGGCCCCCTCCCTCCAACACTTTGGGACATCATGTATCGTTGCTTTCGCTGTCTGCATTGCAGGAGACCCTGGGAGAGGTTTTGGAGGTAATGTCTCTGGAACATTCCAATATGTTGTTCGTCATTAAAAAAAAAAGAAGACATTGATTGTTTTGAAGCTGGTCACAATAATTTGCAAATATTTGTGATGCAATATCAGCATCAACACTTTTTTAGTCTCTTATTAGTAACAGTTACATATGCCTAACACAAATATTACAATATTATGTAAAAAGGATGTGTATGAATGTCTTGTTTTGGTCATAGGGTTAATAAATCTAGTTCAAAGACGGCAAAGCACTGACAATTTTGCTTTAATGATCAGATTTATCATTGCCACCAATACACACATGTAATAAATAGAAATCAAATCAAACCATAAACCAACAATGAAATGATAAACAATAAATTCAATCACTAGCACTTGGAACAAAACCAACTGTGAGCTTCGCTTTCACTTGTTCCAGACAAAAATAATGATACGAGAAAAAAAAAAAATCCGTAAATATTTTGTGTACTATTCCACTGTCATGAACAATTTGGTTATTGGTGTTATGACATCAAAAATGAAATCAAGATACTCACAACATTTGCTGATTTGCTTCTCTTTTTTTTTTTGCGCCACATTGCAACAGCAATTATGATTGAAAGTCAAATAACTGCTGATAGCACAATTGTATAAAATATAAAAATCAGCAAGATCAAAAAAATATGCACACAACCGAAATTTGAAAACTTAAACAAAATTTGCATTTGATTGGCTCATTGACTGTGTGGTAATGGTGTGGAATATTTTCAAGGGAATAGACTTTGTGGTAACAAGATTCTGATTACTTTTCTGAAACTCTTAACAAAATATTTGAAGATTCATCATAAGTATTTCCTAAATTAAATTTAGCAGCAACAGCAAAATTATAGAACATCAAGAGTATTGCTCTGTTTGTTTTGGATGCTTTCAGGTTGTCAGAAGCTTCTCTTACACCGTTATGTCTGACATGTATGTTGTTAATTATGTCCTACTGTACATGCTGCAATGGCCAAGTCGACATGCAGACTGCGGAGGTGGCAGGTAACCAACCTTAAGTTCACTCACTGAATTGAAGCAAAGCGGCGTAATGAAAGTGTTGTTGTTATGTATGTTTTTGTTTGGTAACAGCTCATGTATGTTCACCTAAAGCTCGTAGATCTGCACACAGCAAGTGACCAAGTGTCATCAGAGGTCATCCATGAAAGGACACAACCAGAGCTAAGCAACAAAGTGAAATCAGCTTATTTTTGTCTTTGGAGAATGCCGAGTATGAGGAGACCGGGGCTTGATGTCACACTTCTTCCAACTTTATATATTTCTAGGAATCAATACATCATATAGAAACAAAATGTATACCACATGTAAGACAAAAGTCTCAGGAATATTTTTGTATTGATGTAATTTTCATATTTTGTGTCAGTGCAGAGCTATAGCAATCAAAAAGAGAGTGTGAACTTGTGACATTGGGTATGTTGTCTCACTACATGGAGTAAGATGTCACACTGGATTTGAGAACTAATGAAATAAGGACCAACTTAATGTTGTTCTCCCATTTTTTTGTTTTACTTGAAAGTGAACATTGAAGTCAGACATAAAGTTTATAATTTATTTTGTAAAATTGTTGAGCATAGCATTGAACAAATGTTAACGTAAAATATTATGCAGCATGTATTGGATTACAGTTCTTAGGAACTGCTGCCATGTAGATCATGGCTCTCAGCCTCAGTGATGCTTTTTTCATTGGCCCATTCCTTGCCTTTATGTCACGTGACAACTTACCCCAAAGTGACTGAGACATGACGTTTACTGGATTGCAGCTCAGCTCACAATTATTCTCTTCTCAGACAGGATATTACTTTATATATGACAAAAACTAGTATGCCACTTTTTTGTTGCGCCCTCTGGCCGAGAAGATAATTGCAATGTGACAATTTAGCCATGTGACAACAAATCCTAGTCTCCATACATGTGTGTACATGTGTCACTTGTAACCCAATATGAGATGTGAGTCATATGCAGAAAGATGAATGATTTATACTTTAGAGGAAGCAAAGACCAGGTGAGGACATTTTTAAAGGTGCACGTTGACATACATACAAACAAGAAAACGTTAGACAAACATGCAGTTAGTCACTTACACAACCAATTGCGGTACAGAACCACTTGCAATAAATACGTCAACATCAAATTTTACAAGAAAAATAACATTTGGCTCCATCACCCACACATGAAGCGTTCTTTCGTATGCGTTTGTATATGTCTTACGTAGTTAGTGTGTTGATAAATTAATTGTATGAGCTGCTTGGAATGCAACTATCACATGCCTGTTAACAAAAAAACAGTTTAGACATTAGACACACCTGCACAGTTTCGGGATTTCATAAATTGTATTAAATGTTTTTCCTTTACAAAGGTAAGCATGTTATTTTTGACTGACACTACTAGAGATTTACTTCATTCAAATGTTGGGCATGCAAATAAGTAAAATTCGTTAAAGAATTTTTTTTTGCAAATTTGTTTATTTGCGGCAAACACACACACACACGCACACACACACACACACACACACACACACACACACACACACACACACACACACACACACACACACACACACACACACACACACACACACACACACACACACACACACACACACAAAATGAAGTCATTGACAGTTCAGTGGGTTCATTTCCCATTCAGTGACAGTCTGTATGTGTCTGAATGGTCATCCACAGGATATCTATAAAATATATGGATGAATATTTAACACATTACACCTATCTAATAGTGTCAGTATAAAAATAAACATCCTCAATGTAAAGCAGCTATAAATAATAATACATAACCGACTATGGTTATAAAAACTTGATATTTGGCAAAATTCTGGCCAAAGACATACGTGTGATGTAGCCATAAAAGAATACCTAAAAATTTAGATTATTATTGATTCAATTAGCATCGTTTATTCTGCCCTACATGTACCAATAATTCCAGTCAATAGAACTGAAACAGGTTAATATTTAACAAATAATGGCATTTGGACCAGCTGGATTTTTAGCCAATCACAATTTCAATAAAAAATTGAGTTTGTTGTCACTGAGACAATTCCATCCTTAAATCGCCTTGTAAGGTCATTTCACATTACATATTTAACACAGACAATGTGGAATGATGATCAATTAGAACATGTGACTTGTGTCATCATAATGAATGTGCCCGTCATTTTAATTAGTGTAGGAATATTATTTTCACACATTATGGCAACATCATCCCATCTCTGATCTTAAAAACATCTCATCACACACTATCTGATCAGCTTCTCTAAACACACATTGTCAACATGAAAAATAAACATTAGAAGATGGCATTTTGATTTTGAAAAGTGGTAGGTGTTTCTATCCTTGCTTTGGAAAGAAAAGTGCAGTAAAAGTCAATTGGTGCTGCCAAGACTTCAACATCAAGCAAATACAGAATGTCTTCAACGCTCGCTCTCATTCCTGAACCTCAAGTGACCTCACTGGAGAATTTTCTCTCGTGTGTCAGGCAGTCTGAGGGCAACCATGCCGCCGCAGATCAGTGCGGCAAATGACAGCAGGATGGGGATGGCTTTGGTGATGCCCACAAAACTGGCGAAGATGGAGCTGCCGAGAACCGCCGCAAGCTTACAGAAAGCATTCAGGACGCCGAAGGCTGTTGCCCTGGGACACAGACACAGATGTAAGAAGATTTTTTTTCCAAGCTTAAAATAGCTTTGATGAAGTAGAAATGGTGTTGCATGTTTGCATATTGTTAGTACGGAAGCATATTGAATTCTCTTGGGGGGAAAAAATCCTCTTTTTCTGACAAATTTTTGGGGAGCTATGCATTTTTTATTTTTTTTTCTACAGAAGCGTATTGCATTTACTGAAAATTTTTGGGGGAGCTCTGTTTTTAAATGTATTTATTTTTTAGATTGTGTTTTATTGAATATTTGCCCCTGTTTTTCTGAGTATTTTTTTCATTTATGTATTTATTTTTAATTTTTTTTTTACCTGTTTTTCTAAATATTTTCCCCCTGTTTTTCCTGAGTCATTTCCCCCCTGTTTTCTAAAATAATTTTCAGGGTTTTTTTTCTCAAATGAATGATACGCTTCCGTATATTAGTGGGGTTTTAAAATGAATTAATTATTAGTTCACCACTAGATGGCGCTAAATAATACACTGTCTCTTTAACAGCTTGGTAGGAAAGTCTGGTGTCCTGGGCGATTTTAGCAGTGGGGCGGGGTACGGCTGTCCCCTTTTCTCTGTGGTCTTCTAGCCATACTAGCCTGGTCCACAGGAGTCTAACCTCCTCCATCACACACTTAGAACCATGGGGGTGGTTCAAATCCCTATTTCTCATGTTTGTTCTGTCTCTCTGTATGTCCACTGAAATTCATTTCTGTCAGGCTACATTGTCAAAAACAATCACAGGGGGAGTTTTTCAAACTCCCCAGTTGCACAGCAAAAACCTTTGTTTTAGCATAAACAGACATACAAATCAACCATTCTGCATGCCCATGCAGTTGAACAGGACAGTTGTGACAAAACCAGGATACCTTTTAGAAGCAGGGTACAGCTCTACTGTCACCACCTCGATGCCATTCCATGCAGCCACACTGACGCCACAGAAGAGACACTGTAGGGCGATGATAGCAGATTGGCTGAAGCTCAGAAAGAGGAAAAAGGTACAACCTGCTGAGATCAGCATTGAGCCACCTAAGGAGACGATAATTCCAATTAAAATGACAAACTGTTACTTTGACAACTTGGCTGTTCATCCGATAATATTCGACTCAAAATAAATTCTTCCACAACCCATATAAGGTGGTAAAGACTATTTTTGTGACAAACACAAATATGGCGTTGTGCGTGGCATCGATGCAGGAGGTTCGATCTGATATTAGTAATTTCACAGATGGGTGCAAGGTAACAGTTTTGCAAGTGGTGGGGCTGCGTTTCTGTGGGAGTGGTCACAGCCTTCTTTCATTCCCTTTAAAACTACTGGGCACTAGTCGCGCCCTAGAGCAGGGCTCAGCAACCTTTACTGTCAAAACAGACATTTTAAATAAATAACAGAAAATCTGTCAGGAGCCACAAAGCATTTAAGTCAGTATGTTAGTGTTAGTCTAATGTACTAAGGGCCCAAGAGCTAATTAGAGCTGCACCACAACACAAAAATAGGAGAGCATCATCCAATACGTAGACATTCATTTTCTTCTACCTTTACCCTTCCCTTTTTTGGATTTTTTATTTTTTTATCTTTCAGACTTAATTTTTTTGTTTTCTCTTTTTTTGCTCTGTTAACTACTGTGTTTGTCGATGCTTATAAGTGTTGTTTTTCCTTGTGTAAAGCACATTGAGTTGCCCTGTGTATGAAACGTGCTATACAATTAACTTGCCTTGCCGTGCCTTTGGATATTTTGTGGACATTTTATGGTCATTTTATGGTCATTTTATGGTCATTTTATGCCTCTCCATCCTTTTTGGACATTTTATGGCTATTTTTTTTTGTAACTTTTTTCTGCCCTGTTGGCTATCAATTTTCTGCCATTTTATGGTAAATTTCAGGATTTCTTCTGTTGTTTTTGGATGTGTTATAGGTAGTTTTAAAAGTTGTAGTTTAAAAAAAAATCTGCCTTTTTTGGGGGGCAATTATGTGGATACTTTATGTTAATTTTAAGTTTTATGGTTACTTTTTTAACATGATCTTTTCCGTCTTTTTGTTAATAAAATTCACTGACATTTTTGGCAATTTAATGGACATTATATGGTAATTTTCTGCCTCTCCTCATCCTTTTTTGGGTATTTTTAGGTAATTTATCAAAACTTTTTCATCTACCTTTTTCTCACAACTTAAAAATGTGGACTCTGATTTTTTTTTTTACATTAATTATTATTTTTTATGTAAATAAATAATAATTAATTTAAAGAATATTTTATCCCCCCAAAAAATAAAAATAATAATTTCTACATATATAAATATATATTTCCAGAGCCACAGGACAGGGATTTAAAAGCCACCTGTGGCTCCAGAGCCGCAGGTTGCAGACCCCTGCCCAAGAGCCTGGACATGACGGAAACACATCTGGACTGGTAAGTGGCCAAATGGAAATTGTGCCCTCACCCCTGATTGTTCATGTGCCCCCAACCCCATAGCTGTGTCGGCCAGTGCAATAATTTCTAAAACATAATAATAATAATTATATTAATAATAATGCATTCAATTAATTCATTTCCACAATGATTCAGAGAGTAGAGCTCTGTATGGTTTTATGTCTTGAAGCTGTCAAATCTCACAGAATCTTTCAGGTATAAAAATGCGCATCAGGTGAATCAATAAAGTAAAATCCTCATCACCTATAATCTTGACTCTGCCAATCTTCTCCATGAAGAGGGCGGAGATGATGTTGCCAGGCAACACGGCAAGACTGCCAAGGAAGCTGACCAGATATATGAGGACATCATTCTCTTCGCCAGTGTCCATGTGGCAGCCACGTTTGTCATGCTCAAAGGTGTTGTTTTCCATTTTACAGTCAATGAACTTCTCCTTCAGATCTACAGAGTATCGCAAAGAGCATAACGAATAAGCGAGGTTCAGGGTATTGTCCCTCCATGATAGCATGGCTATAGAAATGAAAAATAAAGAATACCAAGAGTGGTGTCACAAAACTCGAAACTACAAGTCTTCCCCTTCAAAGTAACCATTGCTCCAGGATGGCTCATCTCACCCACTAAACAAATCAAACCGCAGTCGACATGCTGGTCATCTGGCCAACATTGAAGATGAAATACAAATTTTGTAGGTTGGGTTATAAACATATTTTCTATTGCTATTCCCTTTCGATTCTATTTCCTATCATTTCTGACTCACGTGGTATATGAAGCTGCAAGAGGGTGGCCAACCCTGTGAAGTGACTTTTTCCATTCTACCTCAAACCATAATACTGAGTAAACATACCAGCCAAACCAGTGAGCCTCATCAACATGAGCTGCTTCACCTGAACCTACCTGTATTAGTGAAGACAGTGTTGCGTATGGTGCAGTTCTCAAACACTGTGTCAGTGGACTTGATGTCCTCAAAGAGACAGTCTTCAAACAATGAGTCCTCAAACTTGACAGACTTCAGTTCTATTTTGATGAACCTATGGGCATGGGATGGGACACACAAACAAGCCAAGAGACAAAGAAATCGTGGACTCGGACTTCTAGTGCTGGGGCATTGCAGAAGGAGCAGAATGGTCTCAGTAATACATAGCGGTCCATCACAATCGCTATGCAAACAAGCTTTGCCGCATGCATTGATATGAGCACCATGCATGTATGTATACATGATGGCGGTATCATATTTTAAGCAGAAAACTTGTTGTTGTATTAAAGTAAAGTCACATTCTGTCTTTTTTTAATTCTGCAATAGCATAGAAGTCAAGTAATATACAGTAGTAGTAATCACATACTGTATACTGAAAACTTTGTTTTATGTCATTAAATATCGCCGATGATTTAAAGCCTTAATAGCGGCTACAAAATTCAAATGTGTTACTTAACAAATGTATGTGCTGTGAATAGAAATTAATATTTTGACACACATTTGGTGATGTAAATTCCCACGTATAACACAAAATGACATAATGTTAGTTGTGGCTAATATGGTTTGCCCTTTTCTGCTATGGTGCAATATAACAGCCATATATTTATAGTTTTGACTAATTAGACAAGTATGTGTACCGGTTTTTAATAAAACTTTTTTTTTTCTAAAACAAAACAAAACACTAGCAATACAATAAATTAAAATTGCTGTGTTTAATGTGCACATTGCCATCCATAATCACTCTCTTTACCAGAACATTATACTGTCATTCAATTAAAAGGAAAAATATATATTGTTAAAAAGAGTTAATGAAAAATTAACTCTTCATTTGGATTAAAAAGATTCCAATGACAACATTTGATTCTATACAAGGTAAGATGGGGAAACGCTCTTCAATCATAATGTTAAGCAGCCCCTATTTAAACTGTGAACTTTTTGTGCTTCATCTGAAGCCGAGAGGATGTCAATGCCACCACGTCTGCCAGCCTGTCCGTCTATATCTGACAGTAATGACAAGCACATTAAAATCAACAGGAACTGCAGTACATATTTTCTATTTTCAATATTTTCTGCTTTATCACTATCCAGGATCGTACGTGTGTGTGTATGTAAACAAAGTGTAGATCTAGTCCTAAAGCCCTTCTCTAAATTGCTGCTTGGTTCATTGGAAGATGACTTCAAAATATACTGAAAACATAAATAAGATAAAAGGCGCTGTACGTCTGTAGTGGTTATTGTGGGTAAGTCCTGTAAACACCTGCGCTTAGATTAGCATAACATTTCTAAACAATATAAGACTAAGCCTTAACTACAAACAATTTCAGTGAAAAATATACAGTCAAGGCAATGCTTGAATTATATTGTGAGCTTTTTGCCTGTTTCAAGCTGAAACTGACAGGAACGTAACGACGCATAATTATCAGCTTGTCATGGAAAGTCGTTTTAATGCGGACTCTGAAAATATGACTTTGTCTGTATCAAAATACAGTATCACAATACAACATCAACATTGACCACTAGAGCAAATCTTTCAACTCACTGGGTGCTTTATAAGGTCTCTGGCATTAATCCGCAGTTTATCGATCTATTCTAAGTACACCGTACAAAATGTCAGTATCCAGCATTTAAATGACGCTTGCGCGTAAACCTCAGAAGGTTTATCAGCGTCACAGCTTAAACATTTAGCTATCGGTAGGCCTGTATGCAAGAGCGAAATGAGCAATCACTAACTAATGTTTCACATACAGCACAGCATGCTCTTGAAATGAAATGGCTGATATGCTGATGCAGATGCTGTACACTTCCCAAAAAGATGATTTACAATACTTTGACTGAGGAGGGCTGTGTCGAGAAGGTGAAGTAATTTCAACATGTCATATTTTGATATGCGTTCAGTAACCTCGTGATTTGATTTAAATTGCAACTCATATAAATGTCAATTAAACAACCTAAGGGAATGGCAAGGTGGCACCTACTTGTCATGGATGTACTCCCCTTCTTTATGGACTTGATTCTCCAGAGAAAAATTGAAATGGAAGTTCTCCACTTTCTCTTTATGGAATACCTGAAGACAGATACAAATATTGATGAACTAGTCTAATGAAAATAAATGATTATAATGACAATATCTGTCAGTGTGAAGTATTATAAGCAGGCTTGGGGAGTAACGGAATCTATCTATCTATCTATCTATCTATCTATCTATCTATCTATCTATCTATCTATCTATCTATCTATCTATCTATCTATCTATCTATCTATCTATCTATCTATCTATCTATCTATCTATCTATCTATCTATCTATCTATCTATCTATCTATCTATCTATCTATCCATGTATCCATCCATCCATCTATCTGTGGTGTGGTTGCTTCCAGTGACAGTTCGAAAACAGCATATGGTCATCAATCAATCAATCAATCAATTAATCAATCAATAGCCTACATGCTTTTTAATTACACTAGGATTTTTGCTATTTGTAGGCTGCCCGGGTCCCTATCACCCGCAAATAGCAGGAGCACAT
This sequence comes from Leptonotus elevatus, assembly GCF_054856555.1. Classification (NCBI taxonomy): domain Eukaryota; kingdom Metazoa; phylum Chordata; class Actinopteri; order Syngnathiformes; family Syngnathidae; genus Leptonotus; species Leptonotus elevatus. The sequence continues at coordinate 22,727,580 of NC_141242.1, read as the reverse complement.
TGTATAGAATATATATTGTGGTGATATTTATTTTTATTTTGTCTTCATGAGCATACTCAATATTGGAGTAATCCAAAAGTAATCCAGTTACATTACTTTAATATTATGGTACTTGGATTACATTGCTTTTAGCAGGTAACTTGTAACTGTAATGGATTACATTTTGAAAGTAACTCTCCCAACCCTGATTATAAGTTAACAAATACTATGGACAAAATTAACATTTCACAGATGGGATCTGTGATTTACATAGACTGTTAAAAAAAGAAAATGAAAGACTTGAAAAAACCTAGTTAAGTGTTTTAACTCAGAAATTCTAAGTACATTTTGCAAGAAGAGTTTTAAGAACATTTTACTAGTTTAAAAAAAGCTACTCAAGGGTTGAGGAACAAACCCACAACCTTCAGGTTGGGGGACAGCCACTCTACCACCTGCGCCCACACCACTCTTGTGGTGTGTTAGTATATTGCTGGTGTCAGGTGCAATCCTCGTACCTCGAAGAGCATTTTTGGTCTCCTTTGGACACAGTGCAGTATGGTGGCAAACAAGAGTGGCATGGCTCAGGTGGTTGAGTGGCTGTCTCCCAAGCTGAAGGTCATAAGTTTAAAAAAACTAAGTAAATATCACTCCCCATTTTTTACAGTGGAAGTTCTTAAGTGATGTCATAGAATACACATATCAACCTACAGAAAAAAGTTTAATATGAAAAAATAATATCTACATAATTACATGGAGATATTTGGATGGATAGAATTATATTTCACTGTACATTACCTTGACTCTGGACTCGTACTCCTCATTTTGAAGGTGCTTGATCATGTCTGGGAACCACACCGACAGACCATAGTAGCTGTGACAAAGCCGTGTGACCAAAAAAAATTAGGTGTTCATAATGCAATGACTGGAAAGTTGTATGTGCGGGTGAAAGTGTGAACAAACCTGAACGCCATGCAGAACCAAATGATTGCCATAAAGAGAGTGGCAAATCTCAGCTCAGCAGAAAAAAGAGAAAGTACGTTCTTTAGTACCTGCAACCAAAACACAAATACTGTACATATTACAAAAAATCGACATTGAATTCAACTTTCTCATTGGATCCACACAATTTCACACAGTATACTGCTTATCCTGTTCAGGGTTATAGAGTAAGCTGGAATCCATCCCAGATGACATATGGTGAGAGATGAGGTACACCCTGGACTAATCACTAGTCAACCATAACGCTGACACGTGGGGTTCTATTTTTGTTGATGCCTCATTCAGAATGTCTGAGACACTGAGACAACAAACTAGGTGACTGCTACACTACAGCAATAAAATTTACCATAGCAAACAAACAAAAAATAAAAAAAGGCTTAAATTGAATCCCCCACAAAAGAGTGGCTGTTTAAATTGCAGTTTTTAAATACAATTGTTTGACTTTTTCCTAGTCAAAAAAGGAACGAGCAAAACTAAAACAAATCCAAAAACATAAAAAATATAATCACCAGAAACAAGATATGGACTATAAATGATAGAAACAACAATAATAAGCCATTTTCTCATATTCTGTGAGTGGCTATTGTTGACCAATAATCAGCTCCACAAAATCAATAGCCCACTTTGGGTTGAAGGCTAAATACTCTACATTATTATTAAGTATGAGCAAAACTGGCTGCCATTTTTTTGCTGAGGCGGTGTTTGCACCTTTTCAATGTAACTAATAACGTAACTTTTAATTTGACTTCAATTAATCAGTAAAGTAATTATGTTACTTCATGTACTTTTTCAATGTAACTGTAGCAACGCCGACTGTTAGTCAATGAGGTCCATTGTCTGCTTGGGAAGTTCAGCATTACTCCAGAGCAGCAATTTAAAGGGGAAGTCAACCACTCCAAATTGTTTTTGATAGTATGGTCTATGCACACCCACTTGTCTAAATACGTTATTTTGCTTCATATTAAGTTAGTGGAATATGAGTTAAACAGCAAAATCCAGTCGTTTTTAACAGTATCATAAGGCGGCCATTTTGCCACTTGCTGTCGAGTGAAAATGACAGCACAGTTGCTCAGGTCTCAGGTAACAACCAATCACAGCTCAGCTTCGGAAAACAGATGAGCTGTGATTGGTCGTTGCCTGAGCCCTGATCAATGTTGATGCCATCTTCAGTCGACAGCAAGTGGCAAAATGGCCGCCCGCTGAGATGGATAAAAATGGTTGGATTTTGCTTTATAACTCATATTCCACAGATGTAATATTAATCAGAATGTCATGTTTAGACTAGTGAGGTCACATATAACAAATTGTCAAGAAATGTTTAAGGTTGACTTCTCCTTTAAGGGTTGTGAGACGTAATACATTTGTCATTGGAATCAGTTTTCTGTATTACATTTAAAATATATACAATGGAACTGTACTGTGTGTAATGTACATACCAGTTTACAGAGCGTAAGCGAGCGGACAGCCCAGCGTTGAACAGCTGTTCCTGTAGCACTTTGAATTTCAATTAACTCATCCTCTGCTGTCTTTGGAGCCTTAATGTGTGTCACCTGAAGAAGGTAAATGAGAGGTGATATGCTAATCTTATCTTTGTCCCACGACCAATTAAAATTCTTCGACATCTCCAATGGTGTAATTTTTTATTTCCTCAAATAGAAGCAAGGAAAACAAACTTCTGGGCTAATGCAGATGATCCTTAAGGATGTTCATAATATCACGCACACGTCTTATTTCTTCACTTTTTCGACACAACTCTGAAGCTAATTACATGTAAATGCAAAAATGATATCCCTTTAAATCTAACTCTTTTAACTCATTCACTGCCGTTGACGGTTATAGACGTCATAAAGTCATTTGAACTATTTCTATTAGTTTAACATTTTTTTCCTACTTTTGTTAACAAGAGTATGAAAACCTAGAATTTTTTTTGTACATTTAGAACAGATATAAAATTTGTGATTAATCGTGAATTAACTAGTGAAGTCATGCGATTAATTATGATTAAAATCCTAACGGCCCAAATTTTTAATAATCTTTTCTTTAAAAAAAATAAAATACATTAAAAATAATTGTAATTATTATTTTTATTTTTTTATAATCTTTTTTTTTTTTTAAGAAAAGATTATGAAAAATTAGGGGCATCAGGCGATTACAATTTGTAATCGTAATTAATCGCATGACTTCACTATTTAACTCACGATTAATTACAAATTCTGTTCTAATACAATAAAAAAAAAATCTAGGTTTTCATTACTCTTGTTAACAAAAGTGGGAGAAATGTTAAACTAATAGAAATAGATCAAATACATTTTTGACGTCTATAGCCGTCAATGGCAGTGAATGAGTTAAATTATGCCCTCCAGATATGGTAGAATATTCAATGCCGTCTTGAGAATATTAATGACTACTAAAAAAGTGTTCCGTTTTATCATTAAAATGATCTTAAAACTTCAACCAGACTAAATGTAACTGAATGTGATCAATTGTGTGTGGGGGGGGGGGGGGGGGACGTTGAATGCGATTCATAGATTAGTTGAACTGTCTGGGCCTTTATTAAAGATCGTATGAGTTTGTGCATCAAACGCATTAAACTGGACATTTTCCTTAACCTTTTCTTTTGTTCCAAGGGAAGGAGTCTGTCGTGTGACTCAAAAGGCAATGAGGGAAGAAAATGTCATTTGAAAGCAGCCTTTTCAACCCTTCCCCAATTTTTGCTTGTAATTACCATCTTGGTCAGAGCTGGAACTTTAATGTTGAATTTAACTTAAAGTTGAGTAGACTGTTTCTGGATACTTTGCATTTGCAATACTATCCATATGGATATTAGATATAGCTACAGTATTTACTCACAGTGAAGACTTTTTCCGGTTGTCCTTTGGCTCTCCAGTTGGTGTCGTGGACCTGCTTCAGAATCATCCATGCTTCATCGTGCTTGGCATTCTGCTCCAAATGAAATCACAATGTTAGCACTAATTTCACACAGCAAGTCCACAGGTGGATTCTTAGTGTCTGTAGATCGACATTTTCAATGCGCTTGCAAATTTAATGTCATTTGACACACATTACATTGTTGAATGAACTCCTAGTTGAATTTTAAAGTCAAGTCAGATGGCTGCGTTGAAATTGTTTAGCAAAAATGAGCATGGAGCCCAAACATGGTGGCAATCTGACCTCAAGCAAGAAGCGAGGGCTCTCAGGCATGAATGTTAGTCCGACCAGAGAGGCGATGGCAGGAAGAGCCGCAACAAGAACAAACAACCTCCAACTGTGAAACTGGAACTCTGTGCCCATACTGAACCCCCAACCTACACAAAATACAAGCACAAATACATTGTTAAGCTTAAGATTGTGCACCAAGTTGTATTGCAAATGTAGCTACAATTACAATGAATTATTAGGATCTTACCATATCTGGGAATGATTCCCCAGGCAGTGAAAGAGGCATAAATCCCACCAATCATCCAAAACATACACAACCAGGAAAGATGCTCTCCTCGCTTGTCACTCTGGAGGAACTCGGAGAAGTACGAGTAGACGATCGGCACTGTGCCACCGATACTGAAAAATAGATGGACTCTTTTAACTACAGCTGTTATTTGCATAGAATTGTTTTCCCCATATTAAAACAATTTATTAAACTTGCATGAAATACACACAAGCTGTAATTAAAAAAAATAATGGAAATAAAAGTTATGAAAAAGGAATGTGTTTGTCCATCATCAAACAACAACAAATCCCACTTGGACCACTACAATACAGTCCCCTCTTCCTGTACAATTTGATTATTTGGTTAATGCTAATCCTTTGTTATCTGCAGATAAATAAACAAACAAATAAATAAATAAATATGCATGTATGTTCATAGCTGATCAGAATGCATACTTATATAACTCATTTAAATTATTTTTTCAAATAGTATACGTTTTTTAATTTATCTCTGATAATCTGTCATTAGTTATACTTAAAAGTTATTATTTATTAATTATCAGTAGTGGGAATCTGACTCTCATTTGACAGTTTATGGCTTTGATTCTTGGCTTATTCTTTTCTGTTGGGAGTTTGTATGTTGCCCCTTGCATGCGGTTGTACTGGCTTCACCAGCTTCCTCCCAAAAAGATGAATGTTAGGCTAACTGAAAACTCTAAGCTGCACATCATCACCCTCTTAAGATAATTGGCTAAAATAATTTTTGCATATGTTTTTTTGTGCCCAAATCAAATTTTGTGTGTGAAAAATCTGAAAAAAATGTCTGCAGTGTACAAGCTGCTTCTTGCCTGAAGTCAGCTAGTATAAAAATGGATGAATGAAAGGGTAGTACTACCATTAATAGTATATAATTCCAAAACGATTGAAAACAAGTCAACCTGCAACAACGTACCACACAGGTACCTACACCAACAGTACACGTGTGGTTTCCATTTGCTAAATACATTTGTACAACCACGTGAAGACCCATGGTTATTACACACGTACAATAAGGTAGGATGTGGCAGACAAGCTACACCTACACGACGTTTATTGATGTGGTGCAAGCTGTTTGTGGATGGGATCATTTGCGCTGTGCCGTGACCTGATTTCTGAGTGTGTGAATCCCAGCGGACTGGAGTTATTCTGAGCTTAAGCATTGTGCTTGGTTCCTGCAATCAAACACCAAACTGCGTGCATGCGGCAGTAAATAAATTATATGAGCTTCACGGCTCAAGGAAAGATAATATAATATTTATTGTTAGACATCAGATGGCGACAAAGAAAATATTTATTAAATGCAGTTACATTAATTAACTGATGAGAAGTTAATGGTTTTGGCGGTGGTAAATGTTGGTTAAAAAAACTACTGAGTCAAAATGATCACAATGCCAGACATGATACAGCTACCACAGAGAACGGACCTGCTTTCAAGCCAGGCATTGTCACCAATCCACACTCAGTATGATGAGCCAGAACAAGTAAATCCAAGATTGATTATTTAACACCTCTGGTGAAATGGATGCCCGCCAGTCTCTGTGGTAAAAGATCAAGGGCTAAAAGTGGTGCTACAAATCGTGTCGTAGGACCAAACTTATGGACTACTTGCAAAAAGACAATTCATCTGCTTAATGACACTGGAAAATAGTGGAAGTTGAATGTGTTGCTGGGACTGGGGATCACTAGATCTTGGTAAGCAGTACAAATTACAATGCATTGGGGTGACTGCACACATCATTGACTTCACAGAAAGCGCAATGCTCAATTTCCACTTTTCTGGAAAGTGCCGGTTTTTATTTTAATAAAACTAATTTGTTCAAGACAAGAAGTTTAAGAAAAAAAATGTCCTGGAAAATAGTCAACAAAGCTAACTTGAATATAGAATTTTGTTAGGAATTCCTAGAAGACGGAGGAAATGTATAAGACAAAAATAAATTGACTTTGGCCATTATTTTAAGGGTGGCGAACCAGCAAGTTTGTCTGGATTGGAAATCACACAGGTGTCAGACATCATCACTCAGCTCTTATTTACATTTGAACATAAAGTGGCATGACCAAAATTATTCATACACTTTGCAAACTGTCAAAGTCTATGGGAAATTTTAAACTTTCAAATATTATTTCAAATAGTCCAAGCTCTTCTAAAGCATCCTACCCTGACCCTGATTGATTAGGAAAAGTTGTCATGGCTAAAACAAAGGAGCTCATTGATCTAGGATTACCACCAAAACCAAATATGTGAATCTGTTCTCAAGCTGGTTTCCACGGTCACAAACCAAGCAAACACACAAAAGGCCACTTGGCCTTTGTGAATGGTCATTTGGACAAGTGGAATATTTTTGGTCTCCTATTTTATGATCAGATATCCTTAATTTGGTGTAAAAAAAAAGGGGGCGGGGACTCTCCAACCCTATAGAACATCATGCCCACTGTCAAACATGGTTGTGGGAACCTTAATTCTGCTGCTAGTACTGTACTGTAAATTAACAGGATTTTTTTTTTTTTACAGTGTGATGGGGAGAACAGGCAAACTGCACACTGGAATGCCGGAACCCAGATTCAAATCAAGATCTTCAGAATCGTGATTCACATTATCTCCGTATTTTCTGTGTCCATGTGTGAAAAGAAGAATAAGATGTTCATCCAGAAACTGATTCAGATTAAAAAATGTTGTGTTTGTGTAGTTATGCGCATGAGTTACCCAATGCCTGACAGCAGCCTAAAGAAGAGGAAGAAGCCATAGCTCTGGGCGAAGGAGGACAGGAAGACGAAGACACAGTCTATAGCTAAGGCCACAACCAAACAGCGTCGACGGCCAACTTTGTCTGCGAGACCACCCCATATGAACGCTCCTACCATCATACTCAGGAAGACAGTCAGACCTGCAGAGAGAAACATTAACATAAGTGTTAGAAACTTTTTTCTTACCTCTGACACATAAGTCGCGTTTCCAACTCAGGACGTTCGGGTATGGGGAGGCGGGTAGGGACTTTCACAGGAACCGTCCTCTCAACCGGCCCGCGTATGGCTGTGTCTCCACTGCAGAGTACGACCCATTTTGCAACGTTACGAGTTTCGATCGACACGTAAACGCCGTGCAACGGTTTCTCCTGTGACGTTACCCAAGCACCGCACAACGAAAATCACAACGAGGAAAGAGAAAAACTTTAGTTGGTTGCTGTTTTCTCTGCTTTTTATTTTATGTACTTGGCATGGATGGATGGTTTGAGTGCGAGGAGACGGCGTCTGGATGAAGAATTTTAAAAGGCTAACAGTAGAGTGGAATGAAAACAGGCAAAGGATTACTAATATAATTGTTTTGGTGGAAGAGTCTTAAGCCGAGAATGCATCATCGTCGCGCATGAAGGTCAGATCATTTTTTATACTAATTAATTTTTAGCCAATCAACACGAAAGCCCGATCGGGAGTTTATCGGGCCGGCGGAGTACCTACTCTCGAGTAGGACCTCCGCTCATCCCCGTAAATTCCTGTAAATGCGGCCTGGTTCTGCAGTGGAGACGTGCACATACGGGGCTGGCCCCGTAAATTTACCCCAAAGTTCCTGCGGGGGAAAAGCGGCTATAGTGCTTAATCATGCGGGGTTTCCTTGTTTTTCAATGAGGAGCATCCATCTAGTCCTGATTGATGTAAAGTGCCTTGAAATAATAATCAACCAAGGTTGAAATAACAAAACAAATATATGTAATTATTTTAGTGGATTACTCTTTGAGATTAACTGAGTAATGACATATTTTAAGAGTATATGAAGAAATTAAAGTAAGTCTGCGTTACTCCTAACCTTTCACGTTTTTGTAAACGACATTTTCATCCGTGGCTGTGATTGGTCAAAACAACGTGTACAAGATGCTGCATTGTCCAATCAGCTGAAAGTATTGTACAGAATGTCCCACCTTTCCCGAGCAAATCACCGTGGAGCAGTCCCAGATTGTTGATGTTGTGGAGAATTCCCTTGAGTGAATCACAATAACAACCTGGCTATTGCCAGGTTAATGTAAAGTAGTCAGTGTATTGCTTGTATAATAGCATACATTTACTGTTTAAATATAACTCAACACACAGCCATTATCTAAACCATAGGCAACAAAATGGAATACAGTATACGCCTAAGTCGAAATTTGTCGCTTTCCTCCAACACAGCTGACTCAAATGATCAGCTAATCAACAAGCTCTGTAAAAGCCTGATAATGATCTTGTTCATGAATCAGCTGTGTTTGTGGAGGGGGACATGGAAAACGGAAGGCAGGACAGTGACTCTTAAGGACCAGGGTTCCCTACCACTGGCCTCTGGCGTACTCGCGTTTGTGAAATACTGTAAGTATTTTACAAACAGTATATGGAGTAGTGCTGTGAAAAAAAATTGCCTAAGTTGGATCAGTTGTCCACAAAAATACCTCGCAAAATATTTGCCCCGAAGTTTCGCCGATATTCTGACACCAAGATTCTGACAGTAGTAAATTGACAGCTCTGAAATTACCTTTTTGGAAATATTTGGGAAAATAAAAACAGAATTTCCCCACTAAACACAGTCTATTATATTTTTAAACAAAATCCAGACTAGCGGTACTTGGTACAGAAGAAACATGTACCAATTTAAGTTAAGTAAGTTAGTAAGTAAGTAAGTAAGTAAGTAAGTAAGTAAGTCAGTCAGTCAGTAAGTCAGTAAATATATGTAAACATTCTTCTTTTGTTTTAATTCTTCGTATTAAGTCAGTGTTCCATCACTGCTGAGCGTTTTTTAGAACAGACTTGTGGCCTACTCATGTTGTTCTTGGGGCTATCTAGTACCTGCTGGGTGGGACATTTTTCTGCACAACCCCTCCCCTCCCTGCTCAATAACTGTTCACATTCACATTTACACCTATGGACAATTTAAAGTCTTCTTTAAATCCAACATGCATGTTTTGGGGATGTGGGAGGAAGACCCACAGAAGGACGGGGAGAGCATGCAAACTCTACACAGAGATGTTCCAACAGTGATTTGAACCCAGATCTACTGACTGTGAGAAAGAAGCGCTATTCCAAGCAATAATTCATCTGTTTTGTTTTTTAGTTTTATAGATGCTTCTAAGGCATTTGACCATAGGAAATTATTTGAAAAATTAGATCAGATGGTGTGCAGATGGAGCATACTGTACTCCTCTGTATACGGCACATCTGTGGTTAAATTATAGCCGAACTAGTTTGCAAAAAACCAAGATAGCATATAATGATGCACTGAGAGTATTACTAAATAGATCTCGATGGACGAGAGCGAGTGAAATGTTTGTAACTGAAAGGGTTAACACATTGCAAGAGACACTAAGAAATCTGATGTTTAAATTTGTCCGTCGACTAAATGACTCGAATAATGAAATTATTGCACGCTTGTCAAACATCAGTTGAAGTGCTACACGATACCAGTCCCAGTTCTGGAAACATTGATATTGTTGTCTTTTATATGATGCTTCCTAGTGTATTTTGGTATGTGTGTATTTTTACTCCTCTATTTTTATTGTGGAGTTGGTTTGTTTGTGGTTGGACTTTGACTCTATAATAAAGCATCATCATCATCATCATCATCATCATCATCACCATCTTCCTTGTACAAATCAGTGAATTTTAAATTGATGGTTATTTAAGGGAATGTGATCTCAAGGTTGATATCTGGGTGAAGGAAGAAGATTGTCTGTGGCGATGGAATTACAGAAACTCTTCAAATGACTCAGAGTTGTGTGCAAACAATACACTTGTTCTGCGTGTTGCATAAGACTAACTCTGGAACACAAAACCCGTGTGCAGATGGCCGTACAACAGGGGGGAGCTGTGGCTGTGATCATATTCACATTATGATCTTTTTTTTTTTATGTTACATGTTATTTAGTTAAGTGAAAGTATAAAAACACATCAGAATATTTCATATAAATAATAGCATTGGTGTCTAGACTGCATTTTAGGACATTTAATTTACAACCAAAACGGTTGATGGTGGCTGCACTGCAGCACTCTTTTTACTCCACCCATATTTCTTCACGTCACATCTCCATTTCCCTTTCGCATCCACTGCCCTGCTTATTCATTCACACACTGGAGTTCTCCCCCCCTGCATTTGACTGTTATTTGTTTTTCTTTTTCTGCTGCTGTTTTTGTTATTTTCTCACTCATTCTTTCCCAGTGGAGTTTGTTTTGTTGCTCAGCCTTTATCAAACGAAATATTTGTTCTCACAGTTCTATGAATGTCGGACGTACGTACGTACAGTATATATACGCTTCCCCTTCTAATCATGCTCTGGGTAACCTGTAGAATACAAATAAGTGACTCGAGTAAGCTCTTAATATTCAGAGCAATAAAGACACAGCACGCAATCCCTTGCCAGCAAGCTGATTCATTTCTGCATTCTCAGTGCCCAGTGGATAACGTTACTGTATAAACAGTACTCTACATTACTGGCACTCATTCACATGGATATGTCCCAAAACGGATTTACAGCATTTTAGTGTTAATTGTGAAAGGTTAAACTTTATTGGCTATTCATTTATTTGTGATTATACTAAATTTAATACCTAAAATTATAATTATATACATATATTTTCATTAACTTAATTATGAATAAAATGATTGTATTTTTTCAAACACATATAAGGCGCAGTTAAAAATCAACAGTGCGTATTATTGTATTAGTTGTGCTTGTGCTTGTGCGACCTCAATGGATTTTATGTGGTACACGGTGCTCAAAAATCTGTCCAAATGTTTTAGTATGCAGTATAAATCCACACGAAGGCAGGATGTCGGCTTTTAGGTTTGTCATCTCAAATTCCTTCCTATTTACTTTCACGTTCTCATTGTCATCTCATCTGCATTTACTTCCTAGCAGGTACATATTTCCATCATGCATGAACTCAAACACAGACTGAAGATGCAAAATTGCTACTGATGTGAATTTAAACACGTTAAATTGACGACTGGGAGATAAAAACAATAAATTCCATATAGTAATTTTTTAAAACACGTTTTACTGTGTTATGGATGCCGACCTGCTTTGCCATAGCCTGCTTGTAAGCGTGTCCCCAATGAGAAATAGTACACCAAAATACTTCACCAAAAGCTGAAGCTTTGGAGGAGGAGGAGCCTTGTATATATGCAGCTTAGCAAAACTACACTGTATAACCCATTGTAGCCTATTAGCAATGTGACAAAATTGAAAATGTTTAGTCTAGTTAAAATGGCCACTTCAACCTGAAAAGTAAATCAGATGAGTTCTGGAAAAAAATAAGTTTCTATAGTATACTGAAAAAATAATAATAATTATGAGAACCCTTTTATGTGATATTGCCTATAGAAAATCTCGTTAAAAATAAAGTATAGGACACAGTAAATTCTGTAGAGTAAATTCGATTATTTAGAGTGGGACCAAATAGACTCAGTTTTAGAGTAATATTTACACTTGGAAGAGAGTAAAATAAATGATTGGGGAAAAAGTAAATAAAAGTCACTCAAGGGTGGATGAACGAACTCACGACCTTCAGCTTGGGAGACAGCCGATCTACTCCGCGAGCTACGCAGTTCCTGCTGTGTGTTGGTATATCCATCATGTCAGGTTGAATCTTCTGAACTCCAAAATACCAAAAACTATGTCTTTGGTCTCTTGAAGATAAGCAAACAGCAGGTAGTGTGGCAGTCTCCCAAGATGAAGGTCGTGAGTTTGTTCATCAACCCTTGAATGACTTCTTTATTTTACTATCGTCCTAGTGTAAATGTTAGCCTACTCTAAAATTGAGTCTATTTGGTCCCTATCTAAATAGAGTCAAATTATACGGAATTAACTGTGTATATAAGTAAAATTAGAGTAAAACAACCATCACTTTCTCAGCATACTGGTACTGTATCTCCTCAACCCTTTGTTTTTGTCTTCTTCTCGGCGATTAGCTGACAAATGTCAGCCAAAAATGCAATTGCCAGGTATGATGTGTTTGTATGAGCAATGTATATTCTTGCCCTTTTTCTGTTGACGTCCATGTGGGAGGGTCACGTTGCACCACGATTGACAGGAGAAGTTTGTTTTGTGCTGAATTTGTCAAGTATTGTGAGCGAGGTACCTAAAACACACCAAGACAACGAATCCCGGTGTGTGTGCTCACTCTTTTTAAAACATTTATCATTAGCCCACCATGACCCCCAAGCGATAGCATGTTGTTATGTGAGTGCCAGAGAAAACCTTACCCAGCATCCCTTTCTCTGCATTGGAGAGGCACAGATCCTTTTCGGCAGACGGCAGAACAAAGGCAACCACAAAACATTCCACCCCATCAGCCATGAGAGCCATGCCCAGCACCATGAAGAGTGTCCACTGGAACTTTCCATGGCCGCAATCTTCCATTATGTCCTCGTACTGTTCCGATAGCTCCTGCAGTTCCGAGAGTGCACCATCAGCTCGAGATTTTGCCCTGAGATTGCATATCGGGGGGGGGGGGGGGGGGGGAGATCCTGATGTTGAATCACTCCCTATTGAGCTCACAATTAACATAATAATGATAGATGATGTTAATGGGACAGAATGACTACTAAAGCTACTAATAAGACTCAAATTCGTTTTCTTTCTACCCAGTAGTCCCGGATGCCATTTTTAGATCACGTCAAAATGTTAAACTAACTATCTAGATTTTATTACTGCAATTAGTAACTGAGTTTAACTGAGCATCACAGTGCCTCTGGAAAGTATTTACAGCACTTCCCTTTTTCCACACTGTGTTATATTACAGCATACAGTCACCTCCAAAACTGTTGGATCGGAAAGGTTTAATCCTTTGTTTTTGTTACTGAAGACATTTGAGAATCAGACCAAAAGATGAATAAAGATTCAGAATTCTGGCTTTTATTTCATGGTATCTGCATCTAGATGTGTTAAACAACTCAGGATGGAGCAGCTTTTGTTTGAACAACCCACTTTTTAAATGAGCAAAAGTATTGGAATGGAATTGACCGTGTCGTTCCAATACTTTTGAAAGGGACTTTATTTATCAGTAATAACTGTACCAAATCTTTTTGACTATGATGCCACAAGCTTTTCATGTTGCCATTGTAGCGTGTTGTATGTATAATTTCGAGATAAAAGTTACTCTATTTTACTTTGCAATGAGGCTGTAACAAAAAATGTAGAAAAAGTGGACACTGACTACTTTACGGATGCACTTTAAGGGTCCTATTTTCGTAGACAGATAGCAGGCACTCAGCATAAAAGTGGGCGCATCTTCATCTATGGTGGATGACATCATATTTAATTTATAAAATGACAACAAGCTGTCTATCGAACCCTCTGAAACGTTGTAGTAATAAATTAATCAAATATATTATTCTTATTATTCTTAGAATGGGGGTCCAAGACCTGAATCCACATGTCAAAGCCATTCGATTATATGCAGAGCTTCCAGTGGTCAAAAAAAAATAAAATAAAATAAATTTAAAAATAAAATAAAAAAATTAATAATAATAATAAAAATTAAAATAAAATAAAAAATAAAATAAAAATTTAAAATAAAATTGTGTGAACCTGTTCAACAAAGTAGTTATTTAAAGTCAGGTGTCTCTCTTTTCTCAATTATGGCAATCACCTCTAAAGGATTATCTGTGCAATGCATGTATCTGATCCAATTTGTCAGACTTTTAAGGGTAAAAAATACTATGCTCATGAAAGAGAGGACTCAAAATGTCTTGTAGCATATATGATACGTTTGGCGTTACAGGGTTTGCACAGATTTTACAATAGATTTGAAAAAGTCAGATTGAGTCACGACAGCTCGTTGATGAAGATTCAGCTGCCGAACCGTCGTCTTTATTATTAAATTATTTGCTCAACCATCAAATTCTGACATTAGTGCTTTTCGGTGTTGCATCACTTTATTATCTTGCTTATTTATTTTTATTTAAGCATTCATATTTATATTTTTTGTTTCTATTTTTATCATGATTTTTGACCTGATGGATTTGACTTCTACACTAAAAATAGCAAGCAAATTCATTGCAATTATCTTTTGAGAAGAGTTCTGGTGCTATTTGATTTGGGTGAATCTTGAGTTTATCAACCACAGCCAATAAAGTGTGCATATTGTGGAGGTCTTGCCTAATGTTTATATAAAAGTTTTGCTGTCTAGCCCTTACTAACTATTGGGAAAAATGTACAAAGTAACATTATCTTGGTAATAAAAACAAAAGTCATATTTTTTTGCCCACTTTTGTACCCTGTGAGTGCATCGTAGATGTGTGTCTCACCTTGCAGCTCTCTGTGCGGCCTTCACCTCATCGGGATGTGGTATACCTTGATATTCTCCTTCATACATTTGGTCTTCTTCATCATGACCTTCAGTCACATCACTTGCAGCGTCCTCTTCCTGGGGAGGGTATTCGGCCTGGTAACCATATCCATCGTGACCACTTCCATCACCTTCTCCATAAGTCCCATAGCTGTCACCGTCACTTTGGTGGTATATGTTGTTTTGGTAGCGGTCGGCCATCCTGTCTGGTTATAGCTTCTATCAACGCTGACAAACCAATTGGAACTAGTGGTACGTGTCTGTCTGCTTCGATTGTTTGTGGCAATAATCAGCAGCCCGTTTGACCTTTTAAGGGTATAAACTCTGATCCTTCAGTTATAGCATGATGAGTAAATTGCTCTGATCTGTTGGTCAGTTATTGCATTTCTTGCTTTCTTGTTTTGAGTGTGTAATAATGCATGCCTGAATGTCTTAAGACCAGATTCAGTAGCTGCAGTGGTGTAAAGATGACTTCAGAAAAGTGAAAAACTTGTCTCCAATGTCCAAACCTAAAGACAGAAAAAAAATGTTCGGTTACTTTTTGGTTTGTTTTTCCACATCTTTAGGTTACATTTACATTATAGTTAATCACAGACTCCAATAGGTTCCCTTTATGTTCTGATGTCCCTTACATTTCCAATCCTGAAACATGGACGTCGGGCAGCTTTGGAGCATGTTTGTGGTCCCAGCACAGTCTAACAAAGCTCCCTTGCCAGTGTTGATGTCACGGCAGGGGGTCACATACTGTACCAGATCGCGTGCTCGAAAAGGGATTCTTAAATTTAAATACACTATGCATACTTTTTGGGCTCATTTGCATAACTGTATTTGCAGTATTGTATCGGAAATGAAAGCGTTGATATCGATTAGCAGACGCACACAAGGACCGGAGCGGCACAATCTCCGCGCAGCCAAAGAAAGCTAATACATCGGGCACATATTGAAAGGTCACAGCAAAATGATTTAGTGGCAGATAAAATTCACTTGTGCGGGCCTGCCACAGATAAATACATACGTGGGAAGCACTAAATACAGTAGCTAGCTGTTTTTGTAATATAGGAGGAATCAATGAGAATATTTATAAGGACTTGAAGAACTTCACAAAATCGGTAATCATTTTGTAGAACCAAGCCTAATTCAGAGGTGGTGAGGATGTAATCATGCTCAGAATTTGATTTTTTTGACAAATTTGTGTGAATGGAATTACTCAAGGGCCTGTCTAGTTCTACTGGTTTGTATCCTAGTACAGCATTTAATTGAAAATGCTATGTCAATACTTCATCCCAAGTGTCAGTGTGCATGGACAAACTTATGCAGCAACCATTCCGGAAACATCGTTGACAGGACATGACTGCACTCAAAACACTGTATGCTGTATTGTATATAATAATGACATATAGCGCATACCATTTTCGCTCAATCATTCATGTCGAACATTTAATTTTTGTGCGTGTTTACTGCACCCTTTTATTTGCTTTCTTCAAAGTAGCCAATAATACAAAGCACGGAAAATAAAAACAATAATAAGTTATCTGAGTGACAGTTGACCAGCGTTGATTCGACCTATCAACAACATGTACAGACAATTTGCTACTGACAGATGGGCAGCAGGAAATTAAATTCTGGCAGCCTCATTAGTTCGCCATTGTTGCACAGCCAGGCCTTATCCGCCCTCCATCTTTGAATAATACACGTAATTAATCTGATAGAGTCAGCAGCATGCACTGAGGCTTTCAACAACTTGTAAAAGTGTAATCAGATCATTTTCTGATTCCAAGAATGTCACATTCAGAAATGTATTTTCATACATTAGCAATACAATAGGATTTACAAAGGAAGTAAGCAATCATTTTGCAAAACTATATGCTGTTATTAAATCATGCACAAATATGCCTACAACCAATATGCGGCCATCTATAAGCGGCTCCTGAATGACGTGCAGCAAGACTTCATGAGAGGTGACTTGCCTTGATTCCTAATCCACTTTATCTCCTTTTAATAAAAAATAAATACAAATGTTAGCTCTGAATTGACAAAATGCGAATAAAGGTTGTCTGTACTGTTCATGAAGATATGATAATGACAACTTGACCATGGAAATGATGATTTTAAATTCCATAATTTTCTATGGAAAAATTAATTGTAAAGGCAGGCAAAATGTAGGCTCCTCTTTATGAATATAATTTTCTGGAATAGAATTACACCTGATAAGAATGTGAGTTTAAGTGACACAATATAAGGTATATTGCTATAAAAATCTATATACTGTACATTGAAAATGAGTGGGCCATCAAATGAACAAAGATTCACGCGTTGGAACTCAAACACGTAAACGAGCACTACTTCTTAGCAACTTCCTACTGAAAAAATATATGTTTTTTTAAATAACCTCCAGCCATGTTTTAAAGGTGTAACCTCACGCAAAGTGGCATGAAAATGTTCCACTTATTTAGCATGAAGAAATTCTTTGTGAGCAGAACATCTACTGCATGTACAGTAAATGTAGTGTATCAACAGAAGTGCATTATCTAATCTTCATCTGTTTTTTCTGCGTCATCCTTTAATTAGTGGCTCAGGAGATGAGTTTTGTCTAGAACAGATGCTCAGTCAGGTTGCAATCTGATGGTTAATTAGTTTTTAACTTGGTTAAGGACTGCAAACAAGAACACATGTAAAACACACATGCACGCGTGCTTTCACATACACTGTCAAAACTAATAATAACTCAATGAGCTTGATTAACTGAAGGTTTGCAAGTGCAGCAACGGGCGCAAACTTGATTGCTCACGCAAACAGATGTGAAAGCTGGTTTACTCACTGGACGCAGCTATGATTGCATCTGGCAAACACGCCATATTGCCATATAGTTCATGTATGCGTGTCGCGTGACCTTCACAATCATTAGTGCTGGTTGATGTAACTTAAATTATTAGCAACAGGACCGTTTCTTCAAATGACGCTCAAGGCGAAGACGAGGCGAGAAAGAGCATTTGTGGTCCTTTAAGGCGGTACGGAAACATGAATTGACCGGAGCGCGCCAACCGATCAGACTTTAAAATTTGTCCTCACAGAGTCAGAGTGCTATCCCTCGATTCTGATTTTCCATCTTCTGATTGGTTGTTCTCATGAGCAAAAATTGTTCCAGCCAACATGACTATGCGAATGCACAAGCAACACAACAGTTAAAACGAACAGTTTAGGCAGTTTTCTGAAACCATCATAACCTATTGTTATACTTATTTGGACTTACTATACTCTATGTTCACAATCTTAAAGTTTTTACTGGTCCCATACCAGTCTTTGTATTCCTAGCTAAACTATGATGCTAGCAGGCCCATCTGGAGGGGCGGGACAATTCCCAGTGGGCCGCCCTATATTTCGGGCCGTGAATCGGTAGGCAGGAGCCCACACATACGTTTTAAAATTGCTCGTTTTGGAATCAGCCATTTAATATAAAAAATAGCAAAACTTTAATCCACGAATAGAAGCAATAACAATATAACTATATTAAACCTTGTCTATAGAAAAATAACACATAAGAGGAAAAACACAATCACAAATGTTACTAGTACCAGCAACAAAGCATGATGGGAAAGCCTCCTACGATTACTGTTGCTCTCCAAGTTAGCATCAGTCAGCTCAGTAGTGCACCAGAAGTGGTGAAAATACATTTCAAAATAAGAGTAGTGTTAGCTGCCGTAATCTTTGCTAAATTTGCTTATTGGTTTCTTTTTAATCCATGTCCATGCAAGTTTTAGTTGGAAATGTCGTCGTTCAACATTAATCTGTCAGTTAATGTGTTTTCAGCAATCAGACACACAAAACATGTACCCGATGTTGGAATATTCAACATGTATTTATAATTACACATTTTTCACATTGATTTAATATCATAGAACATTTTTCGTGGGTTTAGCAAACATTTTCACATGATAATCATAACACTTTATCAAAGTTTACTTGCCAACTTTGGGTTGTGAAAAATCGTGATTTAAAAAAAATAAAATTACTTGACGTGTTTGTTTGCAGTTAGCAAGCTAAGATAGCTTGAAAGGCTTCGACGTACAGCAAGACGAATTCATCCGGACACAAACGATTTAATGAATGACGTTTTAGACCAGTAACCCGTGTCAACCAAAAGATAAATAGAACATACATTTGCTGCCACGAGACAAACATTGCCGTGTTGAAAGCAGCCGATATCCTTCACCCATCCAGACACAAAGTAATTGTACGACTCCAGACTCTTGACAGCATGTTAGCATCAAAGTCCTACCAAGTGTAGGCACTCTTCTTTACAATTAAATAATTGAAAATGTTGTGTATTTCTATTGATTGTTTGCCCTCCTGGAGGGTAAGTGGTAGATAAGCATTCTGGGTAAAGTGACATCAGCGATAGTCCCAAGTTGTGGGTCGTAACCAAAAGAACAAGGGTTAGGGTTGTTCAAGTCAATCCTTCAAACCACCAACCTAGGAAAAACAATGAAACCCTACCCTACCTAAATATTGTTGCCACTGTCCACTCAGGATTTTCTTTGGTAGCTTGTAGGAATACGACAAATGCTGTTTACTCCTTTTGCAAACAAATTCCTAACCTGTTCACTGTGCACACAATATGGCCAATGTGAGTTAATCTTCTGTAACAGTCTGTTGTAGTTCATCTGGACCATAAATTACATGAGTTTATGTTTTCACACCAAACACCTCACACCATGTCTTTAACTTTGCGTACTGGGTTACAGTCATGGTGAAGCAGAAAAGGGCCTTCTTCAAGCCATCACTACAATGTTGAAAGCATGAAATTGTCTAATGTCTTGGAAAGATGAAGAAAGATTCACTTCTGAATAAATATTTCTACTGAATGAATTCTGGGTAGCATGGTGGAGCATGTGTCTGCCTCACATTTAAAGGTTGTGGGTTTGAACCCTGGCTCTGACCTTCTGTGTGCGGCTGCATGCTCTCCCCATTGGGTTCAACTACAACACGTGTTGACATGACAGCTAGGACAACCTTCCACACAAATTTCAAATAGACCCCTCCCCCCAAATCTATTTCCTTCCTTCCTCACTGTTATAAATGTTGCAGGTGCAGCTTGTGCCTTCATGTATATTAAATGAACGTTTGGTCCCCTCCCTGCCTGGTTGTTCAACCAATGTAGCATTCACTCTGGTCTAACATCCGTCTCCACCCTCAAGACTATTATTAACAGTAATAGTATGGAAATATGCTCTGAGTTTTCCTTTCCTTGAGGTTCCCTGCGGATTTGTGCTGAGAGTTTAGCCTTCAAGGCAAGCTGACAGAAGCACGTCTTCCTTTCTTTATAAAGACCAACAAACACAGTATCTTCCCTTCGATATCTTAATTACTAAAGATTTAAGTTAAAAAAAATATCTAAATGTCAATTTGCGCTTTACCAACAGTAATACCAAGAGGTTTTAACCTTTCAGCTCACATACTGAAATAAAATTAGCACTTTTTTTTTTAAGTTTGGCAATCTCAAGAGCACAGCACAAAAAAACTCCCACTTGCTTTAAAGCCACCTGTTATCGTGTTATGATAACTTTGAAAGACCCAATGAATGAGCCCAAGAAGTATCTCACGGTACATACATATTATACTGTTGCAATATTTCTAGCTCAACAAGAATCATATGAAAATCATTCTTATTTTCTTTCTGGCAAGCGGAGTTTCAGTTTCATAGCACATTATTGTTAACTGCAAAGAGAGTAGTTGTTTGAAGTCAATCAGTCCTTCCACCAGCTACAAATGTGACAGCGGGCAAGTACCAATTGCAAACAATCTTGAACCCGCTCGCTCATAGCCAGGCCCAAACACTTTCAATGAGGCTCTAACATCATTCATACTTAAGTACAGTATCAGACTAGATTTAAATCATGGATGTATGGTGGGCCCTACTCTGGCAGCCAGACCTCTGCAACAGGGGTTTTAAATCAAAATGTAAATGTGAATGACTTCTGATTTGGGTGTGAGTCTAAACTATAAAAGTCTCAACTTTGGGCAAAAAGTAAAATGTTGGTCTTATTATAACATTATAATGTGTGGGATTATTTTAAAAATACAAATGTTACATCATTCCTAAAAAAAAAAAAAGAAAGAAAAAAAGAAATAGAAATGACATACATACAAGAAATACGGAAAGAACGACGCCATGGGTGTCCAAATATTTTCCTGCCACATTCAGAAAAATAGAAGGATGTAAGGCCCCCTTTGAAATTCTTCACCTTTATTTAAAAAAAAGGTAAAAGCAATCTTCCAAGCAATTTCATATTGTTTATGAATTGTAGCTATTAAAACACCCAACTACATATATGCTTTCTGTTAAGATGTGAGAAGCAAATTTTGGGGTGGTATACAGCCGTGTGACGCACTAGAAAAAAATCCACCCCAACCAAATACAAGAGAAATCTGGATAAAATTGACTTCTTTTTTTTAGGATCATCAATTGGATCTTCCTGACTGTCATGCAGCTTTCACTGAGCAGCCTGTGTGAGACTCAACTGAACACCAGCGGGATGAGATGAGGTAGGATGAGGGGGCTGCTGTTTATATAATACTTTGACTGCGTAAAGCTCAAAGCCTTTCTAGATATGCATCACACCGCAACCTTTACACACAACAACACTTTCTACCTGATAGTTTGTTTGGAATGGGGGCGAGAAAAAAAAACTTCTCAAGTGGCTTTTAGTTTTGAAAATTGCAAGTGATGTGATAAGGGAGACAAAAACAGCACTGGGCTGTGATGGATGTGAAAAGAGGAAGCCGAAGAGTCAGCCGAGTCATTTAGACATAATTAATAATGCATCGTGTTCCTATCTACAGCAGGAAGACTCTCTCTCTCTCTCTCTTCTCTCTCTCTCTCTCTCTCTCTCTCTCTCTCTCTCTCTCTCTCTCTCTCTCTCTCTCTCTCGCTCTCTCTCTCTCTTTCTCTCTCTCTCTCTCTCTCTCTTTCTCTCTCTCTCTCTCTCTCTCTCTCTCTCTCGTCCTCTTTCACACACACACGTTAGCAATAGTGCAGTCTACTCAATCTAATTGGCGCTGAAGCAACCTGCTCAATGTTGTAACGGTATCACCAGATCTGAGGACAGCAGGTTTTGAAGGACAATCAAAGTTCCTTTAGGTGACATTGCTTTTCGCATCACAATGTAACAAAAATTCTAGTGATGGTCATTTGTAGAGCTCCCACACTGTTGGTCTGTTGTCCACGCCCATCCCGCAGCTCAGCAGGATGGGAGCTAAAGCCTTCCGCCGCACTCGCCATGCGTATTACTCTTTTGGCAACTTAATCATAAGGTCAGTCTCATGCCTCACTATCAGGGAAAAGATTTCGCACAATCAACAACGGAAGGAAACAAAAGTAATAACAATTTTGAATCCATCCTCATTCGGATCATGCTTGAGTTGGAGCCTATCCAAGCAAACTCTGGACTGTTTTCCTGCCAGTCACAGGGTACACTGTATAGACAAACAAACATTCACACTCATATTCACCTGGACAATTTTGAGACTTTGAATAATCCATTCCTTATCATTTAAACGAATGTCTTATGGAGGGCTGAATTTGTGACTGGGAGATTCTGAAAACTGAGAGAGCATAAAAATAAATTCCATCTTGACCTTCTTGAAACTTTTGAGAAGGGTTTAAAATAGTCTTGTTGTCAACTAATACAGGCTTTCATTAAAATGCAAGACTTGAAACTGTTGGTACAGAAGTGGTTCAAATGTACCTTTTGATTTGAGAGTACAGTGAAGGTCGAAACAGAAATAATATGCCATCGAGTTCCATTGAACAGATGGCCTTGCTATGATATGCAACTAGGGAGTGTAAATAGGATATGTGAGTGATTTTAATGTGCACATGTTTATGTAACACTGGCACACAATTTTTGCCTTTGTGCTTTCTGCCAGTTTTGAACGCATTTAAGTTATATTCTTACTTTAACACCATATGAAATCGCCTAAATGATGTTTGACTTGTTTCTATACAATTATGGTGATCTGCAGAATGTATGTGCAATGCTCATGTTATAATAAAAATAAGTACGGTATATTGCTTGCATTGTTAAATAAACAATATCGACATCGATTTAAACCATTGGACAAAAGTAGATACTTTAAATATTTAATTACAGCTTTGAACTAATTTAAGCTTCAATAAAATTAATTTCAAATGAAATGCATTACAAATAGTTGACTTACCAGAAAGGAGTCAAACTGAAGTTTACGAGTGTTCAGTGGTGTCACCGTCTCACAATAAATCTATTTTGCAGCTCAATAATCACCCTCAAATCTGAATCTAAAGCTTGAATACTGTATGTATAGAGAGCATCAGTTGGACTACACAGGCAGCACGCAGACAGAGCTGAGGGATTAGAAAAGCAAAGGATAGATGCAGCCTCTCTTTCTCTATCTGGCAGTCGGTCTCTCTCTCGCTGCAGCAGTCCTCTCTGCTGCGTCCTTCCTATCTGAAGCACAGTGGTATAGTCTGCCTCTGTCCTGTATTATGTGCAAGACCATTCCATTTGTCTTGCTGCAGGGGGAGTCCAGGAGTGATGTGAGGAGGGAGGGTGTGTAAGGGGGAGGTGGTGGTTTGAGAGAAGCAGATGGGTGGCTTGTGGGAGGGGGATGGATGGAAGCAGGGAGGGATGAATAAATGAGGAGGTGGAGTAAGTGAGTGGGGATGCCCAGTGACAGATGTGTTGACTTAGGGTGAGATGCTTTCTGCACATTGATGAGAAAGTCCTGTAGATTGCACAAATATCAGACTCTTAACTCCTCTGTGTCTATGGATTCAAAATTGTGTATGTGCATTACGCTATTTGGTTTCCAATTTTTACAACATACCAAATTGACAGTGAGCACAGACTGCCAAAAAAAAAAGGCCAGACAATCCTTATTTGGATAAATATCATGGCCAAGAGAAATACGATAAAAATTCTAAATTTTTAATTGTACACAGTTGTGAATATTTTCCTGAATTTAACTGTTTTTTTATCCCATGCTGCACTGCATGATTTTTGTGTAGTCATGTTTATTATCAAGTAAAAACAATTACATTATTATTATTATTATTATTATTATTATTATTATTATTATTATTATTATTATTATTATTATTATTATTATTATTATTATTATTACAGCAACAAAATTAAATTAATAGTTACAACCCTTCCAAGAGATAAATACAATGGAGACAAAATGGGAAGCCTGACGGGTCGTCAAGCAGCGTCCCGATTTACCAGATAAAAAAAGAAAACATAAGGGGGGGATGAGAAAAAGCAGCCCCAGCCTAAGCTCCTTCCTTGAGATTCAGCATTTCAGAGTTGATTTTAACCCCCAAAGTGTGTTTTTGACACTCTCTGATTTAAATGGAGGACAGTGTTGGAGTTATTTGGCGGAGTTGATGAATTTAGTGTTAAACCAACTCTGCAGAGAGCTACTGGTAATCAAAATGCCACCTTCTTGATTAGAACTGCTCTGCTCAAAGACTTCTCAGAGTACTAAGTGTTATAGGTATTTTTTTTATGTTATGTTCATGGTTTCTTATTGACTTTTTTTTATGACAATATCGGTAAAGTTATTACATTATTGTGTTTTATTATATTTTTGTTAAAGTACAAAATTTCAATTTTTAGGTGCTATTACATTTTCAGGAAATTATTATATTATTGTGGATGACTGGTTAGCACGTCTGCCTCCCATTGCAGAGGTTGTGAGATAAATTCTGAATTGTCCCTGTGTGAGTGTGAAAGATTGTTCATCTGTTTGTGCCCTGCGATTGGCTGGCAACCAGTTCAAGGTGTACCCACCCCGCCTACTGCCAGAATACACCTGGGATAGGCTCCAGCACGCCCATGACCCTCGTGAGAGCTGTTCGAATAATGGATGGATGGACCACACATACAGCATCTCTTGTGAAAGTGCTGTATAAATAAACATTAGCCTTTGAAACCTTTGAAAAAGTGTCCCTTTTGGAAAAAAAACCCTCAGATGTTACAACATCAACAATGTTGTCACAGGGCTGTTGTTGCATCTGTGTTTCTAAAGCTTCTGCAGCAAAGTGTGAATGTGTCTGAAATGGTGAGGAATCATCACTGCTGAGGACAGGAAGAACTATTGTGTGTTAATTAGAACTATCTTCACGCCAGTATGAAATATACACACACGCGCGCACTCGCACACTCATACACGCACGTTCACACACAGATGTGACTGCTGTGTACTTTGCCTTTAGGTTGCAAAAGTGATTTCATAATAGCAGAAAATGTCGACCATTGTGTGTTCATCTTTTTGTATTAAATATGGCAATTTGCAAACGTTCTTATAATTTTGTTCCAGTACACTACGACAAAATAAAAAATGTAGTAAAAGAAAAAACTTTTGGGGATACATAACATTTGACAAGGTAATTTTTACCATACAAAAATTATACTATTAATATACAAAATATAGCCCACCCCATAAACCATTATTATTATTATTATTAATAAAAATAATAATAGTAATAATAATAAAAGGCTGACGTTTACCAGAAGGTGAAGCAATTGTCCAGGTGGCTTCAAATGAAATTGACAGGAAATAAATATTACACGAAGCTGTGTCTAATGAAAGAAGCTGAAAAGATTATCGAGGGGCTATGATGACAGAACGGTGCTTATGCTAAAAAATTTACACCCTGCAATAGGAACCAGAATTATTATTGATTAAAATTAAATTAGGCGGCATTTACTTTCCGCATTCCTCAGGGGCCAAAGAGACCAAGACGAACTCTGCTTTCATCCCCTGTTGTTGGTTTAGTGGTGTTACAGTGGTAACTAGTTAGAGATGATTCAAAATGCAGCATTTCTTATTCATGCAGTGGAAATATAGGTCACATGAAATCGTACTGCCTTTAATGTGTGTTTGTTCCTGCACATAACTTCCGAGGTGTATTCCGTTTCTATTCTCTCACAATCATCACTAAAGAAAAAGCTAAAGCAAAATAAAGTGTGATATGTATGACAATATGGCAGTTTGAATTTTGAATTATTTCATTCTGGTCAATGTGATTAAATATAAAAAAAATGAATTACATTGTGCTCAATCACCTCCTATCCTGTCCCAATGCCACCATTCCTTTGACACATCAGTTGATCATTTGAAGCAGGAAACTGTGTATGTAACCAAGCACACACATGCAGAGGAGGGAGGAAATCCTTAATCCCAGAGGTACACTTTGGCAGAACAGCACAAAGCTGGTGGTTGAGGATTAAATCAGTGTCATCACTCTGCCAGTCAACCGAACAGCCAGTCAATGTGAAGATGAAATACAAATGAAAATCAAAAACCCAATTTAATTTTCTGTGAATCTCCAAAACGCCACGGCAGCATTCGTTTTGTAGTTGTTAAAGTCAGATAGAAATGGCAAAATGTGGACTGCGGATGTTTTTTTGTTGTAGTTTTTTTTACATCATTGTGCTCAATATTACCATGTTCACCCAATGATAATTGCAAACAGCCATGGACAGGGCAGAAAGTAAGCAGTTTATTCATACTTTGATGTACATATCATGCAAAATGAAACAAAGCCCCTGATCTAGTTTAAATTACAATCTTTCTTTAGAGGGCAAATAATCAGTCATTTGCATTTTATTTGTTACATCATGAGCTAGTCAGCAAAGGTTGAGGTAATGGTGGGCGCAAGGGCTGAATGCTAATCTTTTTGTTTGTTTGTTTTCAAGACAGAGATTGCACATACTTAATCACTGCTTTATACATATTCAAAACCACACGGTTGTGCATCGTTCAAAGGTCCAGCGTTGGAGTTGAATATATGAAGTATGTTAGAAAAGATTTAGGACTGATGTCACAGAACTACAATCTGGGAGTTTTCCCTTTAATGTGGGCCAGACAATCAGATAACATGTCTACAAAGAGATCCTGCTGTTTTTTTTATTTTCTTTGTGCAGTGTGCAAGATGTTGTGGTTGTTAAAAGGGTTGTGTGTAATGGAAATTATGCAGGAATAAAAAAAAAAAATCACTGGCCAAGGCGGCAGCCATATTAGTTTCAAGCACCAGTTCACATCCCTTGCAAAATCGTTATTTATAGGGATGCGGAAATGAATTCCTGTAATCTCCATTCATGATGTCATTGGGGAAAGCCTCCGTTTTGTTTTGCTTTGATTACGGTACAGATTATTCTTTTGGAAATGCAACAATTCTTGTAACGGTCCTTGAATAATGCTATGCTAATGCTAATAATTCTATGCTTTCTTCATGACCGAAAAGCAGTGGAAATAAATGACAAACTATCATTACTAGGATATTTTCTATTTTCAAATGCCAAAGCCTTGTATTGCTGCAACCTAACATTTTATTTTATTTCTTTTTTTGAAGATAAGAAACACGAGTCAACCAATCTGCTGGCACCATCTCCATCAAACGAGTGACACCCTGCTCTTCCACGGTTTTCCAGAGTCTTTAAAGGGCAAGAGCATTTTTTTTGTATTCCGTTTGACAGTGTCCTGAGCTGTTGTCCAGTGACCCTCAGTGGCAACAAAATGTCGTGCCATATCCCGCCCAGACAACGAAGCTGCTTCCCTTAATGAGCACTACGGGCTTGATTTACTAATATCACAAAACGTAGGCGCTAAATTATGTCCTCACCCTAACAGATTGCACATCATGAAGTGAAGAAGTAGTGGAGACTGGATTTTTTTTTTTTTAATTTTTTTTTTTTTTTTATGTTTTTGCACCTTGTGGTCTGATGGCCAAATGAAGTCTGAAATAATGAAATGTAAGTTTTAGTGGAAGAGATAAACTAACCTCAGATATAAAAATTTTTTTACAGGCCCTTTTAAATCACACATTTCTAGAATGTGTGCGCTTAAAATGTGGTACAAACTCCTGTCTGAGGTACTAACACGTAACATATGAGAGAATTAACTTTGCTATGAAATATCTGACCATGACTCAGGGTCTTCCCGTGGATGATCAATCCTGGCTTAATAACTAAATTATCATAGGAATTGAGTGCTTGGTGGATAATTAAAAGTGGCACCATGAATACCTGCACAGTCATTGTTGCCTAAATGATAAATCTTCCAAGAACCTCACTAGTGGCAAATGAGCCAGTGATTTACAACTCAAACATAAAAGTCAATGCTAATCAGCTAAGTGAAAGAGTGAAATTCTTCCTTTTGACTGAATTTACAATATGTTCACTGTGCTGTTAGGTCTTTGCTTCACCACGAATATGGTGGGTCGTGGAGTACAAACCATACAATGTTTAGCCATCATTGAGGGGGGGGACTTTTCATCTGCAAAAGACTATTTGACAAGGATCCAGAAGCAGCGCTTTTCTTAGATTGATGTCAAGTCTGACTCACTGCAGTGCCAGTGATGCAGTTATGGATTGGATGAGAGGAGTGTGCCAAATGGCAACGCTTTTCTCCTTCACTTTTGATGTTGACTAAAGCAAATGCTAAAAAACAAATTTTAAAATGGTTCAATATTGTACATGGAAATGAATTTACATATCATACTAAAATGGTTACTGAACTTCACTTGTATAACACTTTTCTACCTTTAGTTTCTCAGAGCACTTTGACACTCTCATTTGAGTTAGTGATGACGTAGCATCAGAAGCAACTTGGATGGTTCAGTATCTTGCTCAAGGATGCTTTGACATGAAGGGTTGAGGATCAAACCCACAACTGTCTTGTGTTCAGGTTGGGGGTCGACTGCTCTACCAACTGAGCCATGCCGCCATGATGTATTTTCTTGTCAATAATATTTGGATTATCCATCCATCCATTTGACAAACCGCTCATCCTCACGAAGGTCGCGGGCATGCTGGAGCCTATCCCAGCTGCAGTTAATGGGCGGTAAGCGGGGAACACCCTCAACTGATCGTCAGCCAATCGCATGGCTATTTGGATTATTTTTAAAATATATTATAAATTCTTCATAAAGTGACCCTGGAGTTGTATTGGAAAAATTACCCTAATTTGTGAAGGAGTTTCCCCCTATCTCAGTTCAATAATGTGCATTCTTCATACAACAAGTAACTTTTGGAATCATTCTGAAACCTTCTGAAGCCCCATCACCAATTCTCGTTATAACACAAACCCGTTGTCAAACCTCAGTTAAAATGTTATGTCTATGCACATGCACTGTACATATCGAACTCTACAACTAACATAAACGTCTAATTAGGAAAACATTTTAATAATTTTATTAAATTGACATCATAAATATAACGTTAGATTTTACATCTGTTCTAAAGATGGAGCCTAACCCAGCTGACTTTGTGCAAAAGGCAGGGTACATCCTGAAATGATAGCCAACCAATCACAGGGCAAATAGACAATAAAACATTTGCACACATTCACAACTACTTGACCATTTAGAGTGGTAGGGAACCCTGGTCCTCGAGAACCGCTGCCCTGCCTGTTTTTCATGTCTCCCTCCATCAACACACCTGATTGATGACCAAGATCGTTATCAGACTTCTACAGAGCTTGCTGATTAGCTGATCAGTTGAAACCGCTGCTTGAGGAGAGACATGGAAAACAGGCAGGACAGTAGCTTCCCCTTGCTTTCCTAAAAGATGCTGGAGACCCCAACGAGATGATGCAGGGAAAAACGAGGAGGGAACAAGAGGGGAGAGAGAGGTTTCTTGATGCAGTCTAGACAAGGTCTGAATACTTATCAGCTGTGCAGGTTAGATAGGGTTTTCCTCCCGTCATCGTGAGGGGCAGTTTTGTTCCTATTTTCTCTTACCCACCACATCCATGTGTATTTCATATTCATCCTCAGTTATAAACTTCGTGTCAGAAGCCATTTGAAAGGCTTATCACATGCTATACACACTCACCAGTTTTTATGTTACCTATCTTGTTCAGCCCATTTCAACGGACATTTAGCGAAAGGCAGCTTGCATCCTGCACACACCTGGAGCTCCTGCTGGAAGGTAGCAACTAGCAATGTGCATGTGCAGGAGAAATTGGAGCAATGCGTGAAAAACGTGAAAAAAATAACCAGACGTGAAAAAATAACCAAAGTTTAATTTGCCCATTTGATATAAAAATTTACATGACCATATTCTAGAAAAAGGAAGAAAAAAAAGACATGCTGCCGTCCTTCTCAGGGAACCTATTTTTCTACCAAAAAAATTACCCCAAATAACCAATCACCTCCCAAAATCATTCCAACAGGAAAACTACCAATGCAATAAATCCTGTGGATGGATCCCCAATTATTCATTAATGCTCATTTGGTGGAACCTCTTTGCACAAATCCACTACATCCTGAACTCAATGCCACTCCTTCATTTCCTGTCTTTCATGAACGGACAAATTGATTAATCCAGGTATGTCTGGCCATTGTCGTTAC
Source organism: Leptonotus elevatus (assembly GCF_054856555.1). Taxonomy (NCBI): domain Eukaryota; kingdom Metazoa; phylum Chordata; class Actinopteri; order Syngnathiformes; family Syngnathidae; genus Leptonotus; species Leptonotus elevatus. The sequence continues at coordinate 22,697,435 of NC_141242.1, read as the reverse complement.
TGTGGTCAGGCACACCTGGATTAATCAGTTTGTCCAATCATCAAAGACAGGAAATGAAGGAGTGGCACTGAGTTCAGGAAGTAGTGGATTTGTGCAAAGAGCCCACTGTCAATTTCTTGTCATAACACCAGCAGCATCCATTAAATCCAGTAACAGTACCAGCTGGGTATTTTATGACAGCTAGCACATTACCGTCAAGGCTTAAAGGTCTAGATAGCCTACACCAATCGGACGTCGGGAGTCGGACAGCGTTGGACCGACGGCATGCGGCGTCTGATCAGTGTATAAACTACTTTCGTAAAGTCAGATCAAGTTGGAAAACGTCGGCGGGGGTGCGTTTCCAGCAAATTCGGCATGTTGAATTGTCGTCGGGCGTCGGGGCATTTGATCACTGTGATTGACTGTTAGCTAGTGAATCAGCGCACGGGGCAAGAAGAGGAAGTGACGAACGCGGATAAACAGTACAGATGGAAAGCCTGGACCATTTTTTTGTAGCTAATTTTGCCCATTATCACCCTTGTACACTCCGCATTTGAACGTAGGAAGATGACTTTGTCTCTTTGGTTCAAGAGAGACCGGCATTGTATGATATTGTAACGAACTAAGTGTGTTGTGTGTTCCAGTGTTGCGATTTCTGTTTAGCACTCTTATGTCCGACTGTTAGTAAATGCAACACAGGTCTCGCAGGAGGGGAGGTGTGTTCCTGGCTTTTCTGATAGCCCCTCGTGAGTTGTATTCTATTTTCCGGCTACGGCCAACAGAAGCGTTTGTTAAGAATAAGATAAATAAAAGAGTGACATCCCAACCGGTGGCGTTCTTGCAAGACGTTACAATATTACCGTTGGGGTATGTCGACAAAGGTATGAAAGCCCAACTATGGCATGACACGGGGACGTGACTGGATATAGCGGGTAGGATTTACTTTTATACTTGAGAAGTATAGCAACTGTTTGTAATTAGTATTTAGTAAAAGTTAGTAAAAGTAACCGGTATTCATTTTGTTTACGTTTTTATATCCCGACCCGTAAAGAGGTTTCTTTCTAAATAATGACTACCGCCGGCGATGGTATGGAGTTGAATTACTTTTTGCGCATGCGCTGAAGGTACGTAATAGTCGGTGCGGTGTGTATTTACGCCATATTTTCTACGCAGACGTCTGGGCTGAAGCCACAGGGGGTAGGCATCGGTCACATTTGGCCGACGTCGGATTGGTGTATCTAGGCCTTAACTCATTCTTTCACTGAGGTGGCTTCTCAGTACCTGCCAAAGCGTCACAGTAGATCTGCATCCATGTCGTCCTTGCATGTTGGGGACTTCATAGAGCACGGAGCGGCTCAGAACCACAAAGTCTCATTTGCCAAAATATTCTTGAGCAAGTAATTAACCTAAATTACTCTATATGCTACAGTATGTCAGTACACACCATCAATTGGTGAGTACTTTGGTGGTTGAAAGGCACTATGGAATACTGTACATTAAGTTTGCACTCGGTATATGCCACACTTCGAAGTGAAAGGTGCATTGGTCTTGGAGCTGGCTTTCAGTTGTTTCAGCATTGAGTTGGAGGTGAAGATCAGCAGGCTGTTCGTCTGTATGTTGCCATGTTCTCTAGTATCCATTTGTGGAGCACTGAGTGGTAGGCATTCTCCTAGTCAGTTCATGGATTCCTTGCGAAGGTCTGTAGAGCCACAAGAGTCTTGGGAGTCGTGGTTTGCACACTAGTAGTGGGCGCTTAGGCCTCTTGTTGTTGTCTCCTCTCTTAACTCTACTACTGACGTAGCCAACTTTGCTGTGGTGGTCTATGGAATGTTTTTAATATAAATGCATGCATTTTTAAATATACATGCAGTGTGTAATCCCAGTGTCCAAGGGTTCAAGCGTCCCTATTTATGTGGTACCAATGGCTGCAAAAGTGGTGGTGCAATTTTGTCTCTCTTTAGTAAGCTGGTTTTGGCTGCCTTGACACCTGTATAGGGGTAGACAAAACAAGATAAATTATTTTCAGCCTTTTTAAACAACAGACTTTGTGCGCCCATACCCACTGATTACAAATCATCATGTGTCTTCATGTAAGGGCTAGTGTTAACTTGGGGTAGCTTCACACCAAGGGCTCTATTTTTGTAGGCAGTGCCCATGCGCTACAAAAAAAATGCCGCATCTCGAGTTTTGTGCTAGTACAAGCCTAGTTTAGTGTGTTAGGGAATCTGCTGTGGGCGTTGTGACGACTGAGGCTGTTTTTTTTTTCATGCCATCGGCACACAATTTGGTGGCTGAAAGTAGATTAAACTCTAGACCAGCTGGTAGCAGGTCCAAGTTGTGGCGCAGGTGGTGCAATGTGATTTTGGTTAATTGGAAGGAGGTGCAGGAAGATAGCTTCTGAGCTCTGGGGATGTGTGGTAGATTGTAGCAATCTATTAATTGAATGCATCATCAGTTTGTAAAGAGGAACGCTCCCAAAATTTGTACCTACCATTGTGCAGGTGTGATCTTCAACTTCAAGGTTATTGCGGCTTAATGTGTGATTAGTTTAAGAAACCTGTGTATCTATAGAAAATCAGATCATGTTTTAAGAGCAATTCGTAAAATGTATGAAATCCAGCTAATTTTAAAGTGTTAAAAAAAAAATTTTGCAACTGAAAATAACACCAAATACTACCATTTCACGGAACACCAATGGTCATCAAGGCATTTAAGTGGAATGAAACTGGTAATTAATACTAACATGTTAATGTTAGTATTAATTCATCATCAATCACATACAATAACAGTGAACAGTTGACTCACTCATTTTAATAGTTGTCTTCATTGGTTTGGGCGCATCAGTGTTTAGGATCCATGGATGACGCAAAGCCTGTTCTGGCGTTAAGCGCTTCTTTGTATCATACCTGATAAAAGAATACATGCATGTCTTGGACCATCATAAGGATCTACAGTTTCAGGATATACTGTACGTGTTTCAGTGTATGTACTCTTACTCCAAGCAACATGAAATGAAATCCAGAAACTTTGGATTGCTTGACCGTATCCTCAAGGCCAGTGTGTTTTTTTGTTTTGCGAATTCAATGTCCGGGCTACCTGCATTGGACGGGGGGGGGGGGGGGGGGGGGGGGGGGGGGGAGTGAAAAAGTAACCCAAATTTTTTTAAGGCATGATAGGCTAGGGGAGGAAACCAGAAGATGGTGAAAAGTATATCAATGTACTTACCAATGCGGAATTTTTTTTCATTTGCTTCAACCTGCATTTCCATTGGTGGGAGGCCAAGCACCTGAAATGAATTGATATTCAGTACCTTGGTTTAGACATACTGTATAAAACTGGTGAGACTTGCAGTCTTACTCTTGTGATAGAGTAGAACATGTCTGCTTTAGTATGGCCACTAAAGAGAGCGTAGCCTCGGTCGAGTTCACCCAACATACAGCCCAGGCTCCACATGTCAGTCGCTGGGGTAGAAGTTTTGCCGAGGAGCAGCTCTGGAGACATGTACGGTAGAGTGTAAATCGTCGGTCTCTCTGTGGTAGATCATATAGAAACGATATATAAGCTTCCGCATTGTTTGCCGTGTATAATTTCCTATAGTTGTGAAGATTGATGGGATTTCCTGTCCCGTTTTTCCCCCCCCCCAGTGTGCACTATGGTGCTGTAAAAAAGTGTTTATCCCCTTAATTATTTAATCTATAATTTTATTCAATTTTGATTGGCAGTACAGGGTATTACTTTAAAGGGATACTTGACTCATTGAGCCGTTTTCAGCAGTAACAAAAAAAATAATAATAAAAAAATATATAAATATTTTGTCCAGAATTAATTTGATAACTTCATTATTTTCATGTAATATTATTAACTTTAAAAACAAATGTTTCTACTTGTTGTCAACTGTGCTGAGGTAATGACCAATCATGGCTCACCTGTTTTCTGGGTTTGATCAACAAACTGAGCCATGATTGGTCGTTACCTGTTTCCTCAGCACAGATGTGTCATCTTTAGTCAACAGCAAGTGTCCCAAAATTTTTTTTGAAGGTATTAGTTACACACACATCACATTAGTTATAGACAAAAAAAAGTATCGCCTTACTGTTGAAAATGACTTAATGAGTCAAGTATTCATATTGTGGTTGCACTTTGGGTGTACTTGCTCACTTTACAGGAGTCTGTAACACTGAGTTGTGACATTTAGTTGAAAAAGATACACTTGCCATTGTCTTTCAAAAAAATGCAGCCTCCAAAATCGCTCACTGCAGCATTGTTTTCCTTGTCTAATAGAATGTTTTCCTGCAAAAAGGAAGATTAGATAGAATTTTACCAATAGTAGAGCTACTGGACTTGAATTGTTTTTTTTTTAAGAATCAGATAAAGATGACATTGTTGTGAAAAGATTTTGTTCACATGAAGTTTGAAAAGTGTATGCTGCTATAATGCATTCAATGACATTATCACTTCGGCCTCCATGATACAAAAAAGCTGCTCTTTGTGCGATATGATTCACTCAAATTCTCATTTTGTGTTGTTGTTTTTCCTCATTATATTATACAAACATTGAACAAATGTAAAAGAAAAAATGCATTTCCATACGAACAAATAAGGAATCTGTCACAAATAACCTGTTAAAAAAACTGATGGGAAGTGTACATATGCATTCCATCAATTGTTGCAATAATGAATGGAGCTCTCCTTTCATTTGGGACAAACTTTTGACCTGCAGTTTCAATAAAGTTGTTTTGTTTCAATTCAAGTTAAGTTTGTCTTCATTCAAGTTTCTTTCTTGAAACAAGATCATTCACCATACAACCTACATCTTAAAAGCATAAAAACATTAAGGCAAGTCAAAAATACATACATTAATTAATCTAAAATATTCCTCAAAATAAGATATTTTCAAGATTTTCTGACTTAACAAGATATTCAAGATGCACTGTCTTGAAACAAGGGATTTCCATCTTTGGGTAATTTTGGTTGTAAAAATTAAGTACATAGAAATAATTTGAGTCGTTTGACTAGAAATAAGACAAATGTTCTTGGCAAGATTTCGAGTTTTTCCAGGGCAGTATATGGTACCATCAAAAATGCTTTAAGGTGTTGATTGGTTTAATGATGCACTGACGCATGCAGATGTAATGACCAAAGGATTTGCTAGAATGAGCTCAGTTGCTCACGAGTGCTGATAGAAAAATGTTTCACGCAATTGTTATACAAGATGAATCACTACAATAACGATACACATTAGCAGCAACCACTTCTGGTTGACGAAAAAAAAGTTTTCAAACTCAAACTACAAATGGAGAATGTTCCCCTGAGAAGAGGTGAGAGTTGTGACTGCACCCAGAACTTTTCGAACACCTCATACATGTAGTGATGAGGGTCCACAAATTCATTATCTTGAGCAAGAGAAGCATAGCAATGCTGTGGTCCTCCATTACTATTTTGGTTTTGATGTGTGCGCATGTGACAGTGGACTTAATATGTGTGTACTGTATATTTAACAGATGACCTTTATCACAATTCATGAAAATACCTTTTTTTCTACATGTATACTACATGCGGTTGCCTTACAAAGTTAAATCACAAAGATATAACATTTCTTACCGGCTTGAGGTCCCCATGAACAATCTTCATGCCTTTGAGCACTTGAAGACACTTGAGCACATCTGTGGCATATTTTCTAATGTCCCCATCATGGAGTCGTCGCATTTTGCTCTGCATTAAGGCTTTAAATAGGTCCTTTCTGAAAACAAATGGAATTCTTAGAATCTCTCACTGCATGAATCAGAAGTTTTAGTCCAACTACAGAATTTAATTAAAATGTATGGTCAACTTACTCAAAGAGGTCAAATGTGATGCACAGATGGCTGCGAAAGTAAAAGTACTCCTTCATGTGAGCTATATTGGCTTTGTTGCTCTTGTCTAACTTTTGCAAGGTCCTTAAAACTTTTAGTTCCGCCTCCGCAAACCCATGACCCCTAGGAGCAAAAGTATGTTCAAAATGATTATTTTTATTAATGTGTTATAAATTAATTGAGAAATGTACAATACGCAGTGCAGCTTTTACAGAAGTATGGAGTTAGTGCTTTTGTTCATGGCAGGGGTCCGCAGTTCCTTTCCTACCTAACCTGAATTTGTACGCAAGTTGAAACTTGCCATTATCTATTTCTAACCTTAACGAAGTATGCTAATTAAGTACTGAAGTCATATAAAAAGTACTGCAGTAACTGAGCACGTTGAATGACATTCTCAATGCCACCAAAACGCTTAACTATATAACATTGGTTTGGTGACATCTTACTCGGTTGTGTTTCGAAAGACCTTGACTGCCACGAGCATTGTTGTCTTGTGGTCCTTACACTTGAGGACTTTTCCAGCAAATCCTGATCCTATCACCCTCAATATTTCAAAGCGGTAAGCCAGGTGGTCGCCAATCCGCTGTTGATGAAAAAGTCATTAATTTATTTATCAGTATAAAGTCATAAGTACTGTAAAGTTTCACAATACACGGTATAGGAACACATTCATGATGAGTAAAGGGTAGTCACTCCACAGTAGATATTTTGGGGACACAAAAGAAAGAACATGTAGCGGTGCAATTCAATTTTATTTATATAGCATCAAATCACAACAGTTGTCTCATCACACTCCTCACCAAGGCTTGAAAGAACGTTTTTCTTTGGCAAACAATTTTGCTAATCAATGACTTCATTTGAGCAGCAAATCAGTACTTTTGCGGAGCATTTCGGGCTGCAGTTTTTAAATATTTCAGCATTTGAGTATCCTACTGAAAATCCCATAAAATAGTTGTGTATTCGGATAAACAATATTTTTTACTTAGTACAATTCACTGTAATGAACAACCAATTGGGTTCAATTTATATATAATCAAGTTTTTATACACTTCTGACACACCCATGTGTAACTTGCACAGTTGGGCAAAACAATCGTTAAACTGGCCTGTCATTGACAGATGCCCACTTTTTGGAGAATGCTTTTGCATACCTGGCAAGTGCTTTATGACATGTGGCCTCGTAAAATACACGGGACTGAGAAGGACCGTCTGTACTGATGCGGGTCCACGAACGCAAGCATTCCTCAGTTGGTGCTCAGTCCGTGTATTTTTTCGAGGCTTCGCATCATAAAGCACCCACCTAAAAGTAACAAAAGTAATAAAATTAACTGCAACAAAAGTTTATTCCAAAGTAAAAGGTTTTTTTTTGCCAGGGCAAAATAAATGTATTGAAAATGATGCTTTCAACCAAATAATGAATATAATATGAGAAAATGTAATAAATTTAATGGGAAGTGACGGGAGACAGATCTGGTTTTCTGAAGCTGAGCCGTGATTGGTTGCTACCTGGGCGCCGAGCAATTGTGATGTCATGTTTAGTCGACAGCAAGTGGCAAAATGGCCACTGCCTGAGATGGATTAAATGGGTCAATTTTGCTGATTTACTCATATTCCACAAACGCAATATTAGTCAGAATTCCATGTTTAGACAAGTGGGGGGCACATACAACGCATTATTTTAAAGAAAATTTTTGGATTGACTTCCCCTTTAAAACAGGATTAGGATATGATAAGAATCCACAAAAGTCAAACATTGTGCGGAACACTGTTCAATCCATCATATTGAACATGGAGAGAGTATCTGACAACTCCAAGCTTGACCCAACCGTCCCTCTAAACTTGGAGCATTGTCATGGCCTGTGTGTCAACAGAAAACGTAGTGTGTACACTCACTCAATTACAGAATGAGCTGCAGGTGATAACCGCTGGTGACAAATACGTTCATGGAACTCAGATATCATGTTATACTGTAACATCAAATTACATTATAATAACATGATACATAATTTCCCTCTGGCGTGGTAGCCATACATTTCCATAGAAATATACATTGTATAAAAAGAAAAAAAAAGAAAACGGTAAGTAGTTCTGTACTTACTGGTTTGTAGAATCCTTGGTCATCATCAAATGACTTGGCCTCCTCAGATATGGTTTGTGTCCGAATTTTACTATCCTTTTTTCCTATGTACCAAACTTTTCTGTATTCTTTAATTTCAATCTGCTCATACGGTGTCAAGTATCGTCTGTTATCTCTAAGAATACCTGTTCACAGATTAACATATTATGTTTCACATATTTGTCATGAGAACAACACAACTGAAAGGCTAGTGCCCTGAAGTTCTTACTTTCATATGTCATACTTGGTAAATTGAAAGTGAATATTTTGTTCTTGATGGTTGTTCGGTATGCCTGAATAGAATGAGAAACTGAAAACATTTACAATAAAACTTGACAAACTTACAAATACACAGAATACCGAAAAATTTGCAACAATCCATTGGAACAGACCTGAATGGGTTTGGGGATGCCTTGTTGATGCATATGGCTTTGTGGGTAACTGATCTTTTGACATATTAACCCAAATTCTGTCATCTGAGGAGGAGGAGGATTTGATGGTGGTGATACCTTACTTTGTTCAGCACATTTTATTGAATTTTGGCGGTCCTTGTTGCTTCTTGAAGTTGGACTGATCTAGAAGTTTAAAAGGTAAGGTTAACACATATTTAGGCTGCTGTGAACAAAATCATCTGTATTCATGTTGGCAACCCGGATTACATCATCATGTCTGGCGAAACATTTGTCTCATTTACGGGTTCCATTGATTCATTCTAAAACATGCAGTCTACAGTTCACTTTAGTAAAAACAATTCATTATGCATTATGTTCACGCAGATTCCTCTTTGAAAAGGCTTGCCATCTGACAGGCTGGCCAGTATATGTTGTAATACTTAAAAAAGGAAAAAATGAATACATTAGGTATTATACTGTGCAAAGAGGTTTCGAAACTATGACATGCAGTATAATGGTATTTAAAACTGCATTTATACTGTGTGTGTGTTCCTAATATGTTGGTACCATATAGGTGAATTAGAAGGACAAATTATGACAAAACCGCTTACAGTGTCACTCCAAATTGTAATACTATGTAAAAGTAAACACTTTTAATACAGGTCTTGCATGGAGATATTGTGCAAATGTAACTAGTGTTATGTAGGAATTTAGAAATGGAAAACGGCCTAAAATCAAATAACATGAAGTAAAAACTATCCTTCTAAAACCCACAACAGAAACCAATCCAGAATCGGCAAATTTAACAATGTTACATTTTAAATGACATGATTCCATGTATATAATAGGGCTCCAGACTGCCCCTAAATTGTGGCATTTTGCTCCTAAAATCTGAGAAAGAGCAAGTAGAGTTTTCATACTCGTCGTGCCTGTGCAACAAGAAGGCCTAAATGTGCTGTTTTGTGTGTTTGTATTACTATTCTTACATTTTCGTTGCTGACAAACTTCTGCTCTACATTTCATTCATCAGTAACAGAGAAATTGAGTGGAGTTAATATTTGTTTTACAAGTCGATTTACAACGTGCACCTCTAAAATTTCAGGTTAGGGCAGGCTCAGCTTCAGGATTGAAAGGTGGGGATTGACCGATTCATACGGAGGTGGAGAAAATAATTTATAAATACTAAATGTATTTTAGAATATCAACTAAAATACTGGCGTGGCTTAAGTGGTACCAGACATAGGCTATTTTTGACGAGGCTACAGCACCCCCTAGCCCCGGTCCTGGGTTAGGTGCAAAAAAGAAAAGAAAGAAAAAGTTTAGTCTGCAGCCGTGATTATATTGTAATGTTGGTCTCAATTAACAGATGTCCCCGCATTTATTGCAGTGGTAGGTCTTAAATTACCCCCTGCGCGGCCAATTTATGTCACATTAAAAATATATATATTTTAAATCATAAAATAAACTTACCTTGTTGGGTTGCAACATTGCTCTGTAAATACATTGTCGTTTTGGGAATCTCCTCCAGTATGCTGTCTTTTCAAGTCCCAAGCACCTCTGCTTGAAGACTTGACTAATATCAAGATGGTTGAAAGTAAACATTTATGCTGTCGCTTGGTGGTGCAATACGATTTTATCAGAAAACCTCGTGTTGACATAGGGTCGTTCTTTGAATTAAAGGCTCGTTGACATCGTCACAGTTTATCTAAAGACTTTTTTTTGTAAACCAGACAAGAACTCATGCGCGCGTCAGCAGAAAATCGTCGTCACAATTTGTGGTAAACAACAGTTTGGTGCTGCCTAGTCCCAAGCTCCATCCACAGCACCAGCAATGCCACATGTCACACGATACATTTTACTTGATGGGCTTTCTTCATCCTTTACACACACACAAAAAAACGTTCGTTTAATTCCTTTGTGATGGTGAGTGTTTGTGTGTGTCATTTATGTCTAATAATACAAATAAACGGGCATACGTTGATACGGTGTCACAGCAGTTTTTACCACCTGAGGGCAGAAGAGGACAAAATGTCAGGCAATGTGAATGTTTCACAAACACATGAGCTGTTAGGCCAGTATGGTGCAATATAGTAGTTAATTATCTTATCCATCTATTATCCATACATTATCTTCACTAAAGGTCACATTTGTGCTGGAGCTCATTCCATTAGATTTTTTGCGAGAGGCAAGATACATATTGACAAACAACCATTCACACTCCCATTAAACGTTTGCAACCAAGTGTATCGCTGAGCTAATTTCCTGATGCTTCCTTCATTAGCATATCTGCCTCACAATATATGTTCCGGATTCAAATCCCAACTCAGATCCTCCTACGTGCACGGTATTCCCATGCTTGCTTGGGTACAGGTGCTGATCATATAATTAGAATTTTGAAAAGTCAATTCATTTCAATAATTTGTTTCAAAAAGTGACACTTGTTACATTAGTTCAGCTCACGCAAAGTTAACTATTTCAAGCCTTTACTGGTTTCACGTATACAAATAGAAATCCAGTGTTTCACAAAATTATAATATTTCATGTGACCAACAAAAAGGATCTCAAACAGAAAAATTGACCTTCTGAAAAGTGTAATTAAGTCAGTACTTTGTTGTACTTTTTTTTTTTTTTTTTTTTTACATTAATGACAACATCAAGACATTGCGGCATGGAGGCAATATATACAACAACAATTTTCAATGGTTTTCAAGTCAGGTGAGTTTGCTGGCCAACCAAGTACTACTGTTATTCCATGGCTAGGTATTGGTAGTTCTGGCTCTGTGGGCAGGTGCCAAATCCTGCTGGAAAATAACTCCTTGTCACCAAAAAGCTTGTTGACAGCGGGAAGCATGAAGTGCTGTGAGATTTCCTGTGCTGTAGACAGCTGTGTTAACTAGTGTGGACTCGATAAAAGACAATGGAGCCTCAGCCACACCAGCAAATGACATGGCTCCCCAAACCATTACTGACTGTGGAAACTTCACCCTGGACTTAAAGCAGTTTGACTTTTGTGCTTCTTCAGACTCTGGGAGACCTTGATTTCAAAATCAAATGCAAAATTTACTTATCTGAAAAGACTGGACAACAGATTTTCTCCTTAGCATAGCACAGACACTTATGACGTTGGTTCAGAAGTGGCTTGAGTCATGGAATTCTACAGTTGTAGCCCATGTCATGTCAACATCTGTATGTAGTGGTTCTTGATGTATTGATACTAGTCTCAATCCAATCCTTAGGATACAACCCCCAGATTTTGTAATCACCGATGCTTGACATCCTCTCCATCCCTGTCACTTGTGCACCTTTTTCCGTCACATTCCCCCCTTCTTCTTAACGCTTTGTTAATGTACTTTGATACAGTGCTATGTGAACATCTAGCTTCTTTTGCAATTTTTTTTTTAGGTCTTTTCTCCTCATCTCAATGATGGTCTTATGCATAACCGTCAGGTCAGCAGTCTTCCCTATGACTCTGAAGCTTACTAAACCAAAGTGAGACAATTTAAAGGCTGAGGAAAACCTCTGCAGTTGTTTGCATTGTCTAGCTGACATGATTGGGTCACAGGGCGCCTACAACGTTGAGCTTTGTCACAATATTTTGTGAAACACTGGATTTTTATCTTTGTGTCTTTCTGCCATAATCATCAAAATTGAAATAAATAAATAAATGCTTGAAATATTTCACTTTGTGTGCTCATATAACATGCAAGATTCACATGTGTGAATATGTGATTTAAAAAAATAAATACAAATTTGTTTTAAATTTGACCTGTTATGGAATGTTGACCGGTGACCAATCTAGTATACTCCCGCCTTTTGCCCAAAACTCAGCCGGGACGAGCTAAAATTTCCAGTGACTCAAATGAGGACACGCCATGTAGGAAATGGTTGGATGGATTAAATTTCAGTTAGTGTCTGGAGGTAATTTGAAGTGTTGTGAAATTGAATTAGGCTATTGTGACCACAATAAATAAATATATACAAATATAGATAAATAAATAGATAAATAAATAGATAAATAAATAGACAAATAAATAGATAAATAAATAGATAAATAAATAGATAAATCCATCCATACATCAATTTTCGTGACCGCTTATTCCTCACAAGGGCCGCAGGGGTGCTGGAGCCTATCCCAGCTGCCTTCGAGCAGTAGGCGGGGTACACCCTGAACTGGTTGCCAGCCAATCACAGTAAATAAATAAATAAATTAATAAATAAATAACACCAAAAAAACGACATGTATGCATTTGAAAACGTCTTTGGTATTGGTAAATACAAAAAGTCCTTTGTATAAATAAAAATGTCCACATTTATACGTGCTTGAATAATAGGCTCCTTGTGGAAATATTTGTGTGACAATGACATTGATAAAGTGGTCTCAAAAAATTTAATATGGCGGAATCCTCTTAACATCATGACATGAATGGTATAATATCATGACATAATACTGTAAATTGAAGGCCTAACATCCCATGATGACGCATGATTCTAAAGGGGAGAATCTGATTACTGTAATCTAAACTGAAAATTTTAGCTGCTGAACGCTGACTAATGTATGATATAGAACAGTGAGTGTCAATCTACTCGAAACAATAAGAGTTTAACATCAAAACAAAACCTATTGTGAAGCCAATTTTTTGCTGTCAAATATACTATAATGGGTGACAATTAGAATTTATTAAATGTGTCTAAAATGACTTAATGACTGTCATGTTGTATACATGCAGATAAAGCTGTTATTAATGCGTATGTGTTTTATTTTGAAAGGCAATACGGAAGCGTTTGATTCTTTATGATAACAGACTTTATGCAATTCAATTCAGTGAACGAGAAGTAAGTAGACACACACCGGGCAGCGGTAATGTGAGGAGCAGACGCGTCACTGGAACGGTGGAACCATTCTCGCGTCTCGGCATTCACGCCAACTTGTGGCAGCACTTTGGAGACATTATTTGGGAGACAACGCGGAATAAAGACTGAAGACTGCGACAGGTTACGTTACTGAAATGAGTTCCGCGGTAAGTAGCTGACACAGCCGCTATGTGAGTGAAAGCACGACTTAATGTTCATCAAGAATGTTACTTGAATTTCGCACCTGACTGGAATTTGCCCAGTCAATTCTACTCTCTCTAACTTGCTCAACGCGAGCGGTTTTTTGAATGCACTGTTTTATTTACGCTGTTTCTCGCTTGAAGCGGCACAACAGGTGAATTTTAAAGCAGGCCACTTGCTAAGGTGTAATGTTCAGGGATTTAATTCAGGCAAGCCGTAATGTCACGACAAGTGGCCGAAAAGAGGCCGTGAGCACAACCACTGTCAAGAACATTGCGATAGCTTTCAAGAATCTAATTCTACTTCAATAGCTTCGATTCACAACTGAAATAACAAATGGAAAGAGAGAAGGTTGTAGGTAAATCCTTAAACTGTGAGCTGAATTTCCCTTGGCTGCAATTATGCCATATCTACCGAATCAAATTGTTTTCACAAGGACGGCAGTCATTCGGGATTTTCATTCCTCCGTGGCTTTGCTCCGTTTGAAACAAATGCTCTTGCTGCTTATGAATTGCTGTATTATAATGTCGAGGTCAAGTCACAAACAAGCCAGATTGTCAATATAAAAACAACAAATATTGAAATATTGTATACACACACACACACACACACACACACACACACACACACACACACACACACACACACACACACACACACACACACACACACACACACACACACACACACACACACACACACACCAAGGTAATATACTAAGAATAATCATAAGGCAGCAGTACCAATGTTTCCAGAACTGTGACTGATATCATGTAGCACAGGGATTTTCAAGTCCGGTCCTCGAGAGCCCCATCCATCCTTTTTTCCATGTCTCCCTCATCCGTCACACCTGACTCAATTAATCAGGATCGTTATCAGGCTTCTGCAGAACTTTCTGATAAATTGATAATTTGATTCGGGTGTGTTGGAGGAGGGAAACATGAAAAACCGTCTGGATAGGGGCTTTCAAGGACTGGACTTGGAGACCCCTGATGTAGCCCTTAAATTGATGTTTGACATTTCCGGCATATACATTTCTACATCAGATTTCTTAGTACAGCCTGCAAAGGTATTGAACCTTATACTGTATTTCCCCCATTTAAAAAATCACCATACTGATAATTCTTCTTCTGCCAGAGTCATCCACTAACTTAAAACCTCTTTTCCTATTAATACAGATTTCAGGTAGCCAACTACATGCAAGTCTTCAGACTAGTTTTTTTAATTATTATTATTATTATTTTTTTAACAAACAGCACAATATTAACCCCTAACCTGAAATTTAAGGGTGCAAGAAAATAAATAAATAGTGGTGCACGCCACAAGTCAACAAAGTAAATATTCATTCCATTCATTTTGTTAAATGAGTTGACGTTTAGAGCAGAATGTTGTCAGCAACAAAAGTATTACATTTTTAAAAAAAATCAACAAATTTACTGGTCACACGGGCACGATTAGATGTAGTAGACAGTCTCAAAGTTTTGGAGCAAAATGCCACCATTTAGGGGCCGTCTGGAGCCCTAACTTGTCAAAGCAACAGGTTGCGCTACAACAGGGGTGGCCAAGTTCGGTCCTGGAGAGCCACTATCAAGCCTGTTTTCCATGTTTCTCTACATTAACACACCTGATTCATGATCAGGATCGTTATCAGGCTTCTGCAAAGCTTGCTGATGAGCTGATCATATGAATCAGCTGTGCCAGAGAAGGGAAACATCCACAACCTGCAGGACTCCGGCCCTTGAGGACCAAGTTTGCCCACTCCTGTTCTAAATGTTCCAGTGACGCGATTCCAGGTTTGTTAGTTTGCTAGTTTGCTAGTTTGTTTTTCTTTCCAGTGGCAGAATCCTGATTAGTGCCATGTCAGTGTAAACAACAGCAAAACAAACAAACACTCCTGGATTTGGACAGCGTCAGTTTGGAATCAGGCCACTTACAAAGGTTGATGAAAATCCCAATTTGACCATCCGTCCTTCCATCTTCCCATCTTCAACATGCCACCTCCTGTTCAGTGTAATTGGGTAGCTAGAGCCGTTCCTAGCTGACTTCAGGCAAAAGGTGAACAGCTACCCTGGACTGGTCACCAGCCCATCAAAAGGCACATATAGAGAAAGACAACCGTTCACATTTACACTATCTCTGAGTGGAAACTAAATCCACACTGCCTTCACTAAAGTTTTAGGTGACGTGAGTGTACTTTGCCCAAACATCAGAAATGCAATAAAAACAATAAAAACATAAAAATACCCGCTTGAGTCTAAAGTACAATGAAACTACAAATAAGAATACATTTGATGCTTTTAGTTAGTCTGTTTTCTTTTCTTTTCAGACTCAGGGCTGTTAAACACAAGCATTTGCTCGCCTAACATAAACCCCCCTTACTCTGCCCCTGATCATCGTGGTAATAAAAATCATGCTCAAGTGTTGGCACCTCGTAGAGAGCAGTGGCTATTTTGCATTAGAGAGGCTGCCGGCTCCAGACTGGCCGTAAATGGTGGCATTTTGCTCCTAAAATTTGAGACAATACATTTTTCTTACACTTGTGCCAGTGTGTTCAGTTAATTTGCTGATTTTTTCAAATCATTACTATTATTGAATATTTTTGTGACTGACAAATGCTCTACACTTCTAGATGTTCAATGCAGGAAGTTGAATTTTGAATCACTACTGCTACGTGTGGCTGAAAAATGAAGCTGCACACTCCCTTCTTCACATAGACAATGCACGCATGACATCACATCTGCAGACAGAGAGCGGGACATTTCAATCCTGAATCTGAAAACTACCGGTCGGAGGCTTGCAGGAGTACCCATTGTGAACAGCTAAAGTGTTAATCTGCTATTTTAAAAATAAAATAGATTGTATTCATTGGGGGGGGGGAGATATTTACCCAAATATTTCAAAAAAGGACAAAGAATCTAATATCGGCCCAAGTCTGGCTGTAACTGAGCATTAGAGCCG
The DNA here is from genome assembly GCF_054856555.1 of Leptonotus elevatus. Classification (NCBI taxonomy): domain Eukaryota; kingdom Metazoa; phylum Chordata; class Actinopteri; order Syngnathiformes; family Syngnathidae; genus Leptonotus; species Leptonotus elevatus. The sequence continues at coordinate 22,681,087 of NC_141242.1, read as the reverse complement.
GGTTTAAAAAAATTGAATAATCAATATTGAATTAATTTTCCTTTTCAAGCCTGATATTGATTTATGAATAGATTATTTTAATGTCTCTTTTCCCCATAAATTCATAAAAAAAATTAAAACATTTAAAGGCTGATTTTTTTCATCTCTAATGAATTTAAAAGCATTTTCTTACATTTATGAAAGACCTGACTTATTGCACATAAAGCAATGCAGAATCGTTTTAATTTATAGTTACAATTATTGAATTAGAATTAAGATATTTTCAAGTCATCCTTGCTGATGTCAATGTTTGTGTAACACTTAAGTGATTATAACGTGTTACTTTCCTTAATAAACTAAATAATTTAACCAGTTACTGCCTCTGCAAAATTCAATTTGGAATTTGTGGAGTTTTTATCATGTCCTTGATATTTAAGAATAATTGACATTTCATAATTAATCAATATCGCATCGTATTGAAGAGAATTGAATCAAATTGGGGGAAGAAAAATCGAAATCGAACTGAATTCTTGTTAATCAAAATCGAATTGATTGAGGAAATTAGAATTGACACCCAGCCCTACTGAGCATACCTTCATCTTGTGCATGAAGTGATGTGTTCTGAACTTCTGATGTTGCTGCGCTAATACATTGTGCGCCGTTTCTAAACTCAAAATGTCTGATGTCATTACCATTGTAAACCAACGATCCCTCTTAAAGGTGCATTGTGCCGTTTAAAAAGGTCATATTAAAGCTTTTTTTACATCATGCATGCTGCACCAATGCTCAGATGAGCATGAAGAGCCCTGACTGTTTTACTCTGACTGCACCTATCAGCTTTTATCTTCCCTTTATAGTAGAGTGTGCGGACCCTGCATACTCCACAGTTTCTCTGGGGAGGGACGGAGTTTTTCTTTACTCCATTTGAAGTCATGTCTTTGTTTGTCAGCTGTGGCTGTCGCTTTAAGATCGTGCACGTACTCACACGCGCACCATGAACGAGCCTGACACAGATGCTGCAGTTACGCTTTGGGCCAGAGGTGGCAGTTGCGAGTAAATAAAGTGACAAACTGCACAAAGATCCTTTGGTTAATCATACTGTACGTCATCATGTATTGTATACATTAATGTTATGTGTGGCAAAATGCATGCAACTTATGCAAATACCCTACTGGTCAAGCTGTAATTTATTAAGCATCTGGATGAACTTCAAAAGGGGTGTGTGTGTGTGTATAATATTGTGGAAATGTTTAAATGTACATATTTGTTTTTTGTTTTTATTTGTTAATTTTTCCTTTCCAATTATTGTGACAATTATCAACATTCAATTTTCACATACGTAATTACACCCATATTCTGTCTCCATTATTTATTGGAGTTCCATTCCTTTCTGTACTGTATGGTTTTCTCACCCTGCTTTGTATTACAAAGCTCTGACCGTGTCTAGATAAAACAGTGTTAGGAATTACTGGAATTAACAATTGTGTTTTTATTATCACGATGTTGCAGTTGACACCAAAGATGTTAATATCACATTTCCTCTTAGGCTTTTCGCATTTATCTTTCTGTCATTCAGTGTATAACGGCATGAAAACAAGCCACTGTGGCACACACTGTTCCTGGAATGAGTGGTTGACTTATATGGGGGTGACACTGCACGTATCGGCATGAGGGGAGAGAGCAGGCGACAAAAATACACCAGGGAGCTAAGTGTTGCTGGCTGACATGGGCTGCTGTCAGATGAGAAAGGCCAAGTTGAGCTCCAGTGTGTCAGATAATCTTTTCATTGGTTGACTTGAAATAAAAGAAAAAAACAACAACCCTCTCCTCATATTTTTGTTAATCTTTTTTGGGGGTCTTACTCTATATAAACAGTCAAGTGTCAGACCAGGCTATAATACCTGTTCAATCAATGTTAAAAGCAGATTCAATTTTTTGTTGTTGTTGTTGTTGTTGTTGTTAGTCAAGCAACCATTAACGTGAGTATGAATCAAATAATTATTGACTCATTTATCCAATAACTTATTTAAACTTTATTCATTTAATGCTTTTGTTGCATTTGGCCACTCATTCCTGCCTCCCACTAAGATAACATTGAAATAAATGTTGTTGATCATTGAATAGGGAAAATCAATGCTTGCCGTAATCGTTTAAATACTTAAAATATAAATTGTTATATGAATACATAAAATATATATTTTTTTACTTTGTTTACAGATTTTTTGTTGTTGTCCAAATAACTATCTACTGAAATGAGAAATACATTCTGCAGCAAAATTGCATGCAGCTTTACTTTATTGGTGACTAAACCTATTTAATTTAAATCACACACACACACACACTGCAATTAAAAGTAATCTATAACTTTGTGGTTCTTGGAGAACCAGTGGATGCATCTCAATTCTCAGGGTGCACTATATAGGCAATTTGTACAATGATGAAGTGTTCAAATGTTGAAGCTTAAATTGTTCAGTGCCTAAGCACACTCTCTTCGAACGACACTGCTGGAAGAAGTGCAGCAGTGGTTCAATATGTTGTAGCTTAGAACAATGATATCCACATAAATTTTTGAATTTAAAATGTTGCTGAAAACGTTAACATAACGTGACAGCATTATTGTTTGACCATTGTTGACCAATAAACACAATCATACGCAATATGAGAAAATGTTGAACCTAGGGATTTTTTTTACCTAATCAAAATAAAAAAATTGATAAGCTTTAAAAAATAAAATCTACTATTAAAATTAATTTTCAAGGATTGTACAATGTTTTTGTGTACATTGTAATGTGCAATGTTTACATGGCTCAAGCAGTGCCGCAAAAGCGTACATTAACCTTCATTTGTTCATAAAATGTAAGTGTAGTGAACTAATACTGTGTTTGACTGCATGCATTATAGTTGACCAGCTGTCTTAAGTCTACTTTTAACCTGTTGGCGGCTCAGGACACGTTATTCTTTTATCTAATTGTGACTTCATGGCAATGCTGAGCGTTAGAGGCGGAGCCGTCTATTTAAAAAATAAAAAATAAAATAAAAAAAAAATTAAATGTGGGGGAAAAAACCCCAGCAACCAGTACAGAGACAGAGAACTCCTTGACTTTAACTCCATGTATCCATCTTGAGGTGTTAATGTGTACAATACAATCTTATTGCAAGAGTTGCACTGAGGTGATTGATCATTTATTTGAACAAAGTTAAGCCACACTTGTCCGGACTACATACGACACATGTACGTGCGCACGCTTCTTCTTCATTGGTCCATCTGCTTCTTCTTTGTGTCCGCACTGGGCAAAGGAGCACACTGTGACTACCTCCGCTCAAAACATGCAAATGTGATCGAAATTTCCACTTAGACGCTTGTAAATGTGGCACAGCTTAACGCCAACAGCACGAACAATGCGGGGGGCAGGTTTTTCTTCCTGTTTTTTTTTTTTCTTCTATCGAACATTTTCTATTGTAATTGGTAATGTGTCTATCGCGATGCATATTGATATTGAATTATTGCCCAGCCCTAGCAATGGTTTTGTAATGGCTATGCATCTAATGTACAATGGAAGTGCGGAGTATTGTGTCACAACAGCTACTGACAAGTTTGTCGGTTTAATCCAGCCTCCGTCATCTACAGTTTGGGGAGCTAATGCTATGAGGATTAGGAGTTTGATTTAAGGACTTGCATGCGACAGTTAAAGCTGGTCTCAGTACTTGTAAACATATGGCATTCAAAATGCATTGTGTTCAATGTGGCTGAGTTCTCACTAATCTGGATTTAATATAATTAATGTGTTGTACATGGGTTAAAGTTTTGTTTGATTTTCACGTGATAAATTAGAGCTGTCAAACGATATTTTTTTTAAATCAGATAATCCCATTTTAGAATTTTGATTAATCACTTAATTAAAAAGGGCTTTTTATCGACATTTTTGCCTGCTAGATTTAAAGAGCAACTGTTACGTGTTAATTCTTTCGATATTTAATGTTATGAGGACGTCGTCAACATTTTTTGATCCACTGCGTTCTCATCTTCCTCTTTTTCTAATCAGTTAATTGCTTGCATAATTTAAAATGGGGGAAAAAAAGACCCAGATAGTTTGACATGAACAAATATTCTGAATGTCTTACACAAACATTTATTAAATGCTTTACTTTAATGCATGTAGTTATGGTTATTGCTCAAACACAACCTGTGCTACCTTTTATGTAACCATTCGCTGTCAAAATAAAGGATAATCTGTGGTCAAAATTATTACTATTAATCTGCGTTAATACGATAATTTTTTTGTGATTAATTGGTTAACACTTTAACTTTGAAAGCACTAAGATAAATACAACATCATGAGTTTTAGTGCCTACACACTGCTACCCGTCTTGCCAACCAATGTAAATATTTGACTAATGGATTTGACTAAATTGTTCTATAGAGCCTTGTTCTAAAATTGATTTAAGTCCACCACCAGTGTTTCTCTGTTTCGAAAGCAGATACCCTCCCAGAAGGACAAGCATTTCTCCTGTAATCCTCCAAAGATAATGATCGAGTAGCTAGACAGAAGCCACTTCTTAGTAAAATTGTACTGTACATGCATGGCAGGTAACCTGGAGTTTGACCAAAGGCAAGAACATTTAGACCATGTGAGAGAAAATTCTCTGTTCGGCTCAGGCAAAGATTGAGCTGTTGGCATGAATACCAGATATTTGGAGGAAACCAGGCTCTGCCAGTGCTCATCACCTGGCTGAAATCATTCATACACTGAAGCATGGTGGTGGTAGCATCATGCTGTGGGGGTGTTTGTCAGTGTCACGAGCTGGAAGACTGGTCAAAATTGAGGAAAAGATGACATCCTGGATGAAAATCTGCTCCGGAGCACTCTTGACCTCAGCCTGAGGTAATAAATAGTTCATCTTTCAGCAGGACTACGGCCTACAGCACACAGCCAAGATATCAAAGCACCATCTGAATGTCTTTGAGTGGCCCAGCCAGCACCCGGACTTGAATCCGATTTATCATCTCAAGAGCAATTTATAAATGCCTGTCGTGTGTACTGACGCTCCCCATTTGATCTGATGGAGCTAGAGATGTGCTGGAAAGACAAATTAGCGGAATTGCCCAAGGATAGGTTGTGCTTGTGGTATTGTATTACAAAGGGCTGTAATTGTTGTTTAAGGTCAATCAACAAAGTGTTGAGCAAAGGCTGTGAATAATATAGATTGCCCATTTTGCTTTTTTTCGGGGGAAAAAAAAATCCATGTGGTCGATATGGGGTGTTGTGTAGAAGAAAAACACAAGGAAACATATTTAGTCACTGGAATAAGGCTGTAACAAGTGGAAAAAGTGAAGTGCTGTAAATGCTTTGCGGATGGACTGTCACTTGGCACCTGAAAAAATGAAACATGGGTAGTATTAATATTAACCTTTGATTATTAATTTCAAACAATCATGAAAGAGCAATATTACATCACTACCAGAGATGGGAAGTACAAATACTTCGTTACTTTACTTGAGTAGTTTTTTTCAGTACTTTGTACTTTTTTTGAGTATTTATATTTTAGACTACTTTTTACTTTTATCTGTTACATTTTAACATGAGTAACTGTACTTTTTACTTGATACGTTTTCAAAACAAGGACACAACTTTGAGCCACAACAGATGGACCAACGCGGCATGTCTATTATTATCGGCGGATTTCTTTCTTATCTGGTTTATCTGTTTGACGTCAAATTGGTCACCGATATTATCGTGCATCACTAATTACAATGAATTATCAGATACATATTTTTTGGTAGCACGGTTGAGGGCTTGATTTGAAGGAAGACATTTTCACCGAATTTATACTCTGCAAAATATAATTGTAAATTCAAGGACGGTTTGCTAAATGTCACTGAAATTGATATTAAACAAGGGCGGTCAGGTCGGTATCCATTTATTTTCATACCTTTTATAATTTATTTCAATACCTTTTTATCACTCCGAGTCTTAAAGACTATTAATTTAGTGATGATGTCAAACAAAGAAGACTAGGGAGGGTAAGCGGGTATCTGACCAAAGGTGCTTGAAGCAGCATCAGGCTGCAAAACCTCTGCCTCATATTTTATTTTAGCAAGCATATGGGCTGACTGTGTGTCAAATTATACCGGAGAATGTTTTGTAATATAAGCACAAGATTGTGTTAAATCTGGTGCCATTTAGCACGTAGGAGAGATGATGTTTAGATGCCACCGATTTCCTTTCCAATCAGTAAAATTCTAGCTGTTATTGGCGAAACTGATCCAACTACACCTAATCTAATTTCAAATCAGTTTTATGAAGAATCCAAAACATAAGAGTAATGAATTTATTGTAAACTCAGAGAGAAAGCAGTCAGACCATACTGAAATTGTCAGTAAATACTAAAACAAATTAATTAGTGTTGTTATGATACGTTTTTGGGCCTCCGATACCGATTCTGATACCCAGCTTTGCAGTATCGGCCGATGCCGAGACCATGCCGATACCATTTTTTTTTCTTAACTTGAAAAAGCTGTCTTACCATTGGTTCAGAGCATTCAAGGGCCAGTAGGATAGCTTAGCTCGGCATGCGGTGAACATGTCACACATCAGTGAATGTTGTGCATGAGCAAGACACAAGATGCTGCATCCAAAGTCCTATATTAGCAACAGAATTAATGGTATCGGCATGTTACTTGTTAGTACTCACCAATACCGATACCACTGTTTTAATGCAGTATCGAGGCCTATGCCGATACCAGTATCGGTATATGACCAACACAAAAATTGTGACAGTAATTATTACCTGCATTTTTAAATGTTCATTTAACAGTGTAAGTGCCTATGTGAGATTTTCTCAGTGATACACTGTACAAGTTAAATTCATGAAGATATTTATGAAAGCAAATATTTAGTTTATTTTCATAAACTTATTTATTGAACTCCACAGCTAACATTTTTGTACTGTAGCTCGTTACTTGTACAGTAGGAAGCAAGTAATTGGAAGTATTCTGAAACTGAATAGCTCCATATTTCATTTCATTTGAGTTATTTGTGAAACGTTTAGTTAGCTATGTTCATGTAGAGAATAATTTGCTAAATATTTAAGTATGGATTAACGCCACATCCATATGATGTGTTCCCTCTGGAACAAGGCACAACACACATTATCAGAAATTCAACATGAATCACCCACTCCACTGTGCTGACGAAGGGCGTGCATTTTGTTATAGCCTTTTATCTACAAGTTAGTCACGGGTGTGTCATCCTCCACCATGGTGGCCCATTCAGATGTGGCTCATAGATAGTCAGTTTTGCCTGATACGTCTGAGCACTATGGCTATAAGTAGTTTATCTTTAGATTCAGCAACCAGGAAGCACATAATTGCCTAATGTCAGCTTTGTTTTCTCCCAATATAGTAAAATAATTTACAATTTAGTAGTGCTGTCAATCGATTAAAATGTATTAACAAATTAATCGCACAATTTTCTGTAATTAATCGTGATAATCACATTTTTCTACTTTTTCTCTAAAGCTAGTAACAGATATTTACTTGATTAAAATCTTGAAATTAATGCAAAATCATCAAATAGAAAGTATATTTAGTATGAAAGACGAAGTTGCTAGTCTCCCGAGTAGTGGCTGTCCTCTAAAGACGACTGCAAGAGCCCCGCGCAGTGCAGAATGTTCAATGAGGTGCAGAAAAATCCTATATGTCGGCGAAACCTAGACATCCCTGACTTTCCTATGACTTTTTATCAGCTCGCTTATGCTTGCTTTTAGCATTGAACATTTTAATACAGTAGATCCTTAAAGCTGCCTTTTTACACACGACTGCCACCTCTGGACTGAAGAGCCGCGCAGGCCTGTACGAGAACGAGCGAGCAAACTCCTCTGGCAAGAGGCCACTATTTACAGACTAGCAAACATGATTTCAACTGATAAAATGATAGAAAGATAATAAGACAATGATAGAGCAATTCTGAATAAACTGCTTGCACAGATAATCTAATTTTATACCGTGATATAGTGCAGTTGCTTGCAAATAATTTCTAGTAATATTTTAGGCCATGATACTGTAGTTCAAATACACAATAAAGCTCGAATTAATTTGTTAAACAAGAAATTAACCCGCGAGTCGAATTAGCACATGAGCTAACAACAACACGTAGCTATGCGTCCCTTCTCCCCTGGGAGATGTGCGATGTGTACACTAAACACTCTTGACACCAGAATGCAGAAAACAGGATGTGCAACACAGGCACACTTATGTATCAGCCATACACGGATCATGTTCTCTAGATCACATTTTCAACGCTCATAAGCAATATTGAAGCTTTTGATTTCCACCTTCATTTATCATTATTATTGTTACAACTTACATTGACGTATAGTTGTTATCATATCCTACCTTCTCAGTAGAAAGAAGGCCAATTGTCACTGTCACTGCTCCGATGTTTACACGAGTCCTCTGTCTGCGCCTATTGGATTATAATTTTGCTTGTTTTGTCGCGCTGGATAAAACTTCTCCTTTCTTCTTTTTTGGGGGGGTCCGTGCCGGAGTTCCAGATGTGCTCGAACGTGTCCTTTTCTTACTCCCGGCAGATTCCATTCTCATCGATGTAAAAGCTTGCACTTGCAGTCGTGTTGTTTATTCCAAGTGTCTCAGGGTGACACTTCTTCTATACATTATGGCGCAGAAAATGAATTTTTATTTATTTAAAAAAAAAAAAATCGAGCATTCCAGCACTACATTCAAATCACGCATAAATTAAATTAAAACAGTGCGGAAGTGAAAAAATAATAATTGTAAACTCTACCCGGAGATGGGAGCGCATGACGTCACATTCTTAGCGTTTTCGCCCCGAATGCCTCTATTTAGAAGAGGTTTATAGGCTTATCGACGCAGTTGTTGTAAACACGTTAGGATTTGTTCTACACATCAGGGCATTGCTTCTGCATATAGATGTGTAAAAATCAGTAATTTTAACATGTAAACTTGCTTAATGCAGCTTTAAAGTTGTAATAAATAAATGCAACTTTATCTTGATGTAATAATAATAAAAACATTTAGGCTAGGTCGTGTGTGATAAACTTTTAACCATAAAGTGAATAGCTGAGGAAGCATGAAGATTCTGCTTACTAACCAAAGCTCAGCTTGCATGTGTGATTTTGTGCTCCATATTTATTCCCTGATTGTTGAGCTGAACGTATCCAGTCACACACACAACATCATTATCCTATCAGATATTCAGTGGAACAGCGGAACAAAGCAAATATGCGTTGTAGAAAAAAATAATCCAATTAATAAAGTTTGAAAGGTTCTGGTTTGTTGTTGGCTTTAAGTGTACATGCATGCAATGCAAGGGGCATATGTTCAAAGCAAACATGACAAATGTTTAGCAAGGCAGCACATAGAAGTCTGAAGGCTATTTTCAGTGCCACTTACAAGGAGTTATTGCCTTTGGAATGTAACCTTTCTCTTCCTTTACCCGCTAACTTTTTCCCCATTTCAATTTGAAAGGCCAAATGGTCCATTAGATGGTGCATTCAGGTCCATAGTTTTTTACTAGTGTTGCTACTGTTACAGGTCTCAAAATTTCTAGTCTTATGTAAATGTTTTATTTGGACTTTTTAGTTGCTGCTGAAAATCTCTCCAATCTTTGTGAAAGTTATGTATCCATATGTATGTTGTTTTTAAATTAAATTAAATAGAAAACTTTTATTCTTAATTGATCGGTTGATCGATTGATTGGTGAGTTCAGCAACACATTTAGTACAATCCACAATCATGGTGGACTTTCTGCACTCCTAACTATTTTGTATCCCACTATTTTATAATCAGAAGCGTATGTATTGCTATCACCCAAGCAATCTAGGTTTGGTATGCATTATCTTTGTGTCCCATGCTACATGATAAAAGTTGCTTGTAAGAACATGCTCACTATGGATATACTGGTTCTTGCTTTCTCAAAAGAGGTTATCTTGTCATCAGTGTCGCTACTCACTTTACTTATTTGTTTAACTCAGCAACATCTTGGCTTTGGTCCCTAAACCTAATGTGGGGGCGAGGTCTTTAAATTGATATACTTCCCCGAACTATTCTCCATGACTACTAAGTTGAATGAAAGTAGGCCAACCAACCAACCCATGTAAAGATGGGGTTGGAATGGGTAGCCAAAGAGAGGTTTGATCAGAGACTTCCTCTTCTTCATTAGTTTACATGTCTCCAGTTGTAATCTGACGCTTTCAGGATTAGTTTAATAACCCCACTGGCATGTTCCTGGCATGGATTGTGCTCCTTCTGCAGAACGCAGCACAGTAAATGACACCAACACCCAGAGAGTGAAAAATGTAGTGCTAAAGTTGGCTGAATGAACACTGTACATTTTTTTCGTACAGCGCTGCAGTTAATAACTTCACACCAGTTATTTTGGCATTGCCTCAGTAATTTTGATTATTTTATCATGGCAAACCTCTGATGGAATGTACATTTTTACTCTGTAAAATGATAGTTATGAACTATGCGAATTATGCTCCTCTCATTCACAAAAACTGCTATTCAGCTCCCTTATTACTCACTGCTCAGTTTGTTCTGATTGTCCTAAAGCTAAGAATAGAAATACTTTGTTTAGCAGAGGGGCAAAATGGGCTTCAGGCTTCAGCTATAACAACAATAGTATTCAAGGTGTAATTTATATATATATATATATATATATATATATATATATATATATATATATATATATATATATATATATATATATATATATATATTTATTCTGTCCATCAGTGAATATTAAATATTTTATTATTTATTTTCCAGAACCAGATATACATGGGAACATTCTAGGACAGAGTTCTCTGTGTGCAAGGAGAAGGGAGCCATTGATGACAATCAGATAGGATGGGTGAGACCGAGGATGAGCGTACAGCTAAGGCCATCCAGCTCTTTGAGAACTTTGTCCAGATGGCTACATGTAAAGGGACTCTGCAGGCCTTTAGTATCCTCTGCAGGCAGCTGGAGCTGGATCCACTGGACTACACCAACTTCTACAGTTCACTGAAAGAAGCAGTCAACTCCTGGAAGGTCAAAGCTTTGTGGACCAAATTGGACAAGAGGGCACAGCAAAAGGTGTACAGCCAGAATAAAGCTTGTCAAGGAACTAGGGTAAGAGACCTAGAATTGATCTCAAAACGAACATTCTCAGTATATACAACATTTAGCCACATTTGGCACACATGCATAATGTAATATGATATACGTTTTGTTTTTTTACTATAGCCAATATTAAATTTTTAAAAGTCTGTTTTGACTGTATTCGTATTGTATTGTTGAAAATACATTATTGCCTCGATTCAACATCTGTGGATTACCATAACCGAGATGACTGGGCATTTACACACATTTTTAACCTTAAGTTTTAAAAAAGCAGTGAAATCTCATGCCGTTTATCAAACTGCTCCAGAATCGGTGGCTGATGCCGTCAGTGCCTGCAGGCTCATTCTCATTCAATGTCTGAACGTTGGCCTTCACCTGGTTTCTGGTAATTATAAAGAACATCTTTAATTGGAGGAGCAAAAACATAATTTAATTGAGTCATCAAACTGCATGGCTTGGCTGGTCTATGTTGTCGAAGAGTAACACCGCATTCTATTCTGTGCGATCTTTTCTAATGTATAATTGAAAATATTTGCAGCTTAGAAGCACATGTCGATCACATACAGGTTAAAAGCGTGTCAATACTTATGCTGCATTTGAAGAAGGCGGGAAGTTGGACTTTTCTGACCTTATCCTATTAAGTAGGCACCGGAACCCCCCTTTTCGAGAGAAAAAAAAGAAAGAAAGAAAGAAAGAACCCTGACCTCACCAACTGGCTTCAATCTGACGGCACTTGACAATGGCGTCCCCCATAGACCATAAATGGCAAAAACATTTGCATGATTATAAATATATTTGTCTCTTTATTTCTAATAACATTAATTTTGTTATTCAAAAAAGGAACTTTACATTACACAACGTGATTTAGACTGACTGCGTTAGCCAGAACAACAAACAATTTATCGGAATCAACCAACTTTGTTATTTATATTCGCCTCAAATGCTTTGATGTCGGAACTGAGACAATCCAAATAGGATAAATTAGAATTCCCACCTTCCTCAAATGCGGCATTGAATTGGTCCAAAAAGGGTCTTTCTAGTACACTGAAAGATTAACATTTAGGGGGAGACTAAGCAGCCACCATTAAACTGTTTGTCTCAACGAAATACTTAAGGTCATGTGTGTTAGGATAACTCCAGGGCACACACCCTTATGTCAGCAAAGCTATGCCATTTTAACATGGTACTTCAATGACTTCATAGCATTACTAAAGATAAGATGTCTGGAGAGGAAACAGGCCTCGGAGGGGAGATAGTAGAGTTGTTAGCCAAAAGCAACAGCTGAATTATTGTCCCAGACAGGTTTTTCAGTGGAAACAAAGTACTTTAAGATCTTTTTATTTTTTTCTTGTAGCTGTTTGGCCCAGTTCCTTCTGTATTTAGAATCTAATGCTGCTTTTCAATTAGCACGGCACACTACCAAACCACACCACACCGTACGGAACGACATTACATGGCCTCTATTGCATTTTCATTACAACAGGCGCGCGGCAGGACGGGGGATAATTTTTTTTTTCAAAGTTTGCACACCCGCAGTGTGTGGCTCTGCCATAACATTTCACGAGTGGCAAGTCACGCCAACATTGAACCATATTTACAATTTCATATGGACCAGCATGGATGAAATATTGCGATCTTGATTTTGCGACCCGCTTGATCTTGATTTTACGACCCGCTCGCAAAGCTCGCCGCCTGCGCTATTTCTGAATGGAGAGCTCAGCCTCATTCATTTGACTGCGGCTAGAGCTCTCATTCAATTGAATGGGAACACACGACCAGGCAAGCGGTGTGCACTCACGATTTTTTATAAACCACAATCATTACAAATCCATCCACCTTACCTTTTAAATTGTAAACATAGTTCAGCGTTGTTGTAAAACATTATTATATGTATTGTATACAGGCTACTGTATTTTTATGACATTGGCCAAAACCGGCGGGCTCCTCTTGCCTCGCAATCAGATGACAGAGACGACATGGCCCCGCTTCGCCTCAGACGACCGGTGCTGCAGAACCACCTCAGAGATGGTTCTAAAAAGTGGTTCCGTTGTAACCGCCCGGCCCCGAAAAAGTCACATAGAAACGCGAACAAAAAATGCCCTTTGGAGTGGAACCGGTCAGGTGGAAAAGCGGCATAATTGGGGAAGATGAAGTTTAAAAAAAAAAAAAAAAAAAAAAAAATATATATATATATATATATATATATATATATATATATATATATATATATATATATATATATATATATATTCTAACAATAAAAATATATTTTTTGCACAGTGCTGTTCACCCCTATCGGTTTATGACTGTGGGAAAGTGATGTTTTAGAAAGAGCTTTTGGCAATGTATACAAACTTAAATCAAAACAAAGCCGCATGAGACAAAATACTTTTTAGCATTAGGGGATCCAGTTTACACTGATCTTGGCGTTTTTCTTAAAGATGCACAAAATATATTGATTTAGTTACTATTTGCACCATAACAATTTTTTTTTTTTACAGTAACTGTAATTTAATGTGGTTTTTTTCCAATTGTTGGCATCTTAGTGATCTTTTATTTACCGGTTAGGGTTTTTGTTATCAGACCCAACAAACAAACTTTTCATATACTTTTGTTTAAACGTATAGGTATTTGTTTGCATTTCCAAGTAATTCCACAGTGCTAGTATATACACAAATGCTATCACAAGCACTTGTCCTCCCCTCTAGTAGTTCTTGTTCTCCTCTCTAACCCTGTTTAGTGTCTGATCATTGGTGGTGGACCTTGTGGTCTGCGGACAGCCATCGAGCTGGCCCTGCTGGGTTGTAAGGTGGTGGTGATTGAGAAGAGGGACACTTTCTCCAGGAACAATGTCCTTCATCTGTGGCCCTTCACCATTGAAGACCTCAGAGGCCTAGGGGCCAAGAAGTTCTACGGCAAATTCTGTGCTGGCTCCATCGATCATATCAGTGAGTAAATTTGAAGAACAAACTGTTGTTGAATAAATTCCCTAAAATATCTCGTTTTTTAGTGACCTGGCAGACAAGGGAGTCTACATTTAATTCATTTACCACACATTATTTAATTCGCTTTACTTTTTCCGTGAAGAATTTATTAAGTTATTTTTAGCATTCGAAAATATTTTTGTGATGCGTAAATTTTTCCAGCCACGTTAAAAGAACTTTAGAGTGATGTTTGGTACCCTGATCCCTGTTTCACATGGCCATTTACCAACATGTCTTTCTGCAAAGCTAACTGTGTCGTTTTACTTCTTTAAATCTGTGACCAGCAACTTTATACTGTTTATAAGAGACACATGCTATGTGACTCAGATCAACCATGCAGATACTGTGTGTGACACTTTGTGACCCAAAAAAACAGAGCTGTCTTTACAGAGATGTTTTTCCAATCACGCACCTATATTTAGCAGCGTTGAATTGCTTACTTCATTTTGGCGCCGGCTCTCATCCCTCTCTTCTTCAAGATGCATTCTTTGCCGAATGGACGTCAGCTGTCTCCGCATCAGGGTGATGCTCCTTGCAGCCATAGCATTGTGGGCAAGCAGCAATAGTCAAACAGAGCTGATATTCTCTGCTCAAAAAAACAAACAAAAAAACACACAACCAAAAGACAGCAAATAGTGCAAACTGTCCAGCACGATAAGGGAGGATGCCAGTAAAGGCGCATGCAACTGACGAAAAATGTGTCAAACAATGTTACAGCCAAAAACGCTGAAAACAATTCAAGATATGTTAGCAAAGTGCACAACAAAAAAAGGCTGGAAGTAGGGCTGCTCTATTTAATTACGATTATTTTGGTAATAATTGAAATCACAACTGGGACATTATTTTTTTGGTACAAAACAAGAAAATGTTTAAATATAAAAGATATTAAGACAAAATTCTTTGAAACACTATAATTATGCAAATTTCTTTTGGATGAAACAAAATTTATTAAAATAATTATTTTAAAATGTTAAGGTGCAAATAAATCAAATACATTTAAATAACTCAAACATTTTTATTAACAGGACTACATCATGGTATTTTAAGCACCACAGTTAAATATAGACATACAATGATGAAATCTTACCTTTGACATGATCGCAATGTAATTTCTTATGAAATATGAGTAATCTTCGGTGGCTATTTTTCTTACCCGGAAGTCAAACGCTCGGTTCAGTAAAACCCTGCTTCTCCCTCTGTGGCTGCCGCGCCCCTCAGATAGGTTTTAAGCTGATTTTTAAAATGGACTCTAAATTTCACGGGCTGCTAGATCTCTGCGTTTGGTCACGCAAGCCATCAATTCTTGAATAAATATTTGAAAGGAGGAGAGCAGAAGGTTAGAGGAAAGGAGGAGAAAAAAAAAGCACCACAGCGGGTCACGAACCCGCGTTCTATTGCTTATGGGGCGAGCACACTATCCACTACACCATTCAAATTCATCAGCGCAAATGTTTTACACCAGTGTCAGTCAATACATTTTTAGACAGCCAATTGTCATTTCATTGCACTTTGGCAATACAAATGTGAAGAATAATTGATTACTTTGAATTCATTTGGACAGAATGTTTAATGATAAAGGCTTACTTTTGTCATTATCCCATGGTGGGAGGTCTCAAAGAGAGTGGGCGTGCGTTTAGGCCGCAGAGGCCGCACGCAATGACGTCAAAACGTGCCAACAGCTCGTTTTCTCAGGTTGGGAGGGGTTGGTGCTTGGAGAGCAGAATAACCTAGAATTTTTCATACAGGGGCGAATGGAGGAAAAAACTGAAAATTAGTGGAGCTGTTTAAACCGGCTGACCTTTTTTTTTTTTTTTGTGAATGGAAATTCGTGTTATCATGCCAATCTGTCCATCATCTATTTATTGTTATTGTTGTTTTACATGCATTACAGCTGTAACTCGGTGCTTATCTCTTCCAGGTATCCGTCAGCTTCAGTTGATGTTGCTGAAAATTTGTCTTATTCTTGGGGTAGAGGTCCATGTCAATGTGGAATTCATCAAACTTGTAGCGCCGCCAAAAGAACAGACTGATGACAGTAAGTATCTTTTCCACATCTCACCGTTCAGTCTTTTCAATTGTTCCTCAATCAAATCAGAAGTTTGTCACTTAAACAGTGCCTCATTAAAGTTGCCATAATCAATCTGCTCCTTCACCCTGTTTTAAACTGAACTGTTGAACACATCACATCTAACTGCCTGTGTCATCTTATGTGTATTATTATGTAAATTATTTTTCCCCCCGCATGTGTAACAGAAGATAATCAAGTTGGTTTGCTATGCCCCTCCTTAGGTCCTAGTTGGAGAGCAGATATCGAGCCCTCAAGCCACTCCATCTCCGACTTTGACTTTGATGTGGTGATTGGAGCTGATGGACGCAAAAACACATTAGATGGTAAAGTGAAAGAGAATCCCACCAGGAACTATTGTATTTTGCGATTGTGCTTTTTCGTCAATTGTTGTCTTATCGTTCATACTATCAGCCCAAGCAAGCCTAAGCAATGTTCCCCCCCCCAAAGAAATTTGTTCTGAATGCTGACCCAAATTTATCTGACATACACCCTGTAGTCAAAGCACTGTTTATTTTAAGTGGAAATTAGTTGAATAGTTGCAGAGCTCCCCTGCGTCACTTACTAAAGCATTTCCTGTTGACATACTTTTAAGTGGAAGCCGAGTACTCTAAAATGTCCTGCTGAGTGTGTGCTCACTGCTCAGTCATGAACTTTTTAAAAAATTGGGCTCTTTGTTCAGGTTACTCTTACTGCCATTTAAATTTGTATTTGCACTCTTCTCAAATTCTTAAATGGCAATTAATTTTTTTATTAAGGAGGGAAAAGAAAACGTATTCAAAGCTACCTATTCTGCCACACGCCTGTTGTAATGGAATAGCAACAGAGGCCGGATGGTGTTGTGCCGGGCCACGTGGTTTAGTGTGGTACCTTGCTGTTTGGGACTAATGGAAAAGTGTCAAAAGAGGTTCTACGTTCTATTTTAAATGTTTTAAGTGTCCCAAATACGTATTTATACGTTTTTATTGTTTTGTTTTTTATGCTAGAGCATACAGAAGACTTTGATGCAGCCTCTTAACTGCAAAGAACGGTTGAGGAAATGGTAGTTATTACAAAAACGGCCAGCAGGTGGCAGCAGAGCAAAATAGATCAACCCAGGGCCATGTTGAACAAAAGCTAATTTACCCACAGTTCTATACAGATTTGTGAATAATGATTATAATTTAGCTATATTCTAATTGCTGCAAAAACGAAACAGATAGAAATATACTTTTTTTCCTGATGACAAAAGAAGAGACTCTTTCTTTTGGTAGGTTCCGTGTTTTTACCTGGCGATTCGATTTGTATCACGATTCATAGGTCACGATTCGATTCGATACCGATTAATCCCGATACGAATCTATTATTGATTGACTGATTATTGCGATTTTTTTTTTTTAAACTCAAATTTAGAAAATACAAATCAGTAAACTTGTACATGTACACTGTACGATTTGTATGAAAATTTATTTATTTGAAAATTCAGGCTTATAACTGAGCCACTGCATTTAACAAACAGGTTGCAGTCTGTTTCATGTTTGAACAGCAATGAAATAAAATATTAAGGCTTAATGTTCCATTAATATAACATTCTTCCATGCTTAATGTCTCAATCCTAACCCTAAGTAAGACCTTTTGTTGAATATTTCCATAAAAAATTGCAAAATCAGTCAAAATCCAGTAAAACAGCCAGGAGCAAAGGGCTTCCGTGAAATTGACTGGGAGTGAATGAGTTAAATACCTAAGGTTGTCTTCTACAGATTTACAGTCAATGTTACAGGATGATATAGCCCAGGGTTCACCAATTCCGGTCCTTGAGATCCTGAGTCCTGCAGGTTTTAGATGTTTCTGCCTAGCAACATACCTGATACTAAAGCACAGGATCGTTGTCAGGCATTCTGATGAGCTGATTATATGAATCAGGTGTGCTAGTGGGCGGAAACATCTAAAACCTGCAGGACCTCGAGGACCGGAATTGGTGAACACTGCAGCCGATGGCTCTCTCTACACCAGGGTTCACCAATTCCAGTCCTCGAGGTCTGGAGTCCTGCAGGTTTTAAATGCTTCCGCCCACTAGCACACCTGATTCATATAATCAGCTTATTAGCATGCCTGATAACGATCCTGATCTTCAGTATCAGGTGTGTTGGTAGGCGGAAACATCAAAAACCTGCAGGACTCCGACCTCAAGGACCGGAATTGGTGAACCCTGTTGTGCACAATTGGAACCAGAGTGCACTCAGCCAATCTCCAGTCTCGAAGTAAAACCAGTGGGCAGTATTTTATTTTGAAATGGCTTGGTTAGAACCATCAAAAAGCCCCAGAAAGGGTCACAACACCGCCTAGGGGTAAATTACCATGAGGCCTGCAAACGCTGGTGTCGGCAACCCATACACTGTAACTCGAACATGTAGAGAAATGTCAAGTTCAGTGATGAGTTACAGATTCTGCCTACAGCAGGTGGATTGTAGGGTCAAATTGCAATGACGACGCAGAGAATGGTATGCTAATTGCTGCACTGATAGAATAACATATTTTGGTGAAGGCATGGTGTGAGGCGGCATTTCCTCACTGGGAGAAAGCAAGGCTTCTCATAGGGCTGTGCAGTTAATCAAAATTAAATTACAATTTCAATTATTACACTCCACAATTACAAAATCAGCATAATCTTTAAAAAAAGAGAAAGATTATTAATACTAATTTTTTAGGGTTTTTTTGCCCTTTTTTTTTATTTGTTTAATCCATAAGGAACTTGCATACTTATAGTATTTAAAATAATTTAATTTGTCTTAATATATATATATATATATATATATTTTTTTTTTTACATTAAAACATTTTCTTGTTTTGTAACAAAAACTAAATGATCGTCTTGCACAGTGCACATGCTGCACTCCAACTTCAAGTTTTTGCCAACATGAATAAATAAATATATATTATTATAAATATATATTATTCTAAGTTCTGTTAATAATTGAATAATCGTGATTTCAATTATTGCAAAAATAATAGTGATTATTATTATTTTCCATAATTGAGCAGCACTAGCTTCTCATCATTGGAGGCAATCTTAATGAAGAGAGACTATATCGAGATGATGAGATTTTGCAACCAGAGGCAAGCTCATATCGTCACAGTCTGGGAACAATTTATATCCACCAAGATGACAACTCACACCCCTCAGTGTGTGATTTATCAGATACTACCTGCAGAATTTGAGTGTGGATAGGATGAAATGACAAGCCAACAGTCTTGCCATCAACTCCATTGAACACTTGTGGAATCACCTTGGGCATGCTGCTGGTGCCAGAATGACTGGCAAATGGGATGCCATCCCACAGTAGTGCATGACTAGACTGGTGCCCAGCATAAGGTGTCACACTGTTGCGGCTGTGCATGGTTGCTCTCTATGCTTCTGAAGTTCCTGATTGTTAATGTTGAATTGTTGTTGTTCACAAACATTTCTGTCTTTCCTTTTGGTAGGTTTCAGCCGTAAGGAATTCCGAGGAAAGCTGGCCATTGCTATTACGGCTAACTTTGTCAACAGAAACACCACAGCAGAGGCTAAAGTGGAGGAGATTAGTGGAGTAGCCTTTATCTTCAATCAGAAGTTCTTCCTTGAACTCAAGGACGAAACAGGTCAAGAAATAAAATACAGAACCCCTAAACGCTCTGTACAGTAAATCTACATTATACAGTATATATCTATAAGTGAAATGGCACTTTGAAATTTCAAGTTGGGCCTTGTCTGTCTATTTTCAGGAATTGACTTGGAGAACATTGTTTACTACAGAGACCATACACATTATTTTGTCATGACTGCAAAGAAACAGAGTTTGCTGGACAAAGGGGTCATCATTAATGTAAGTTTGCATGTCCATTTTGATCAGCATAAACACCCCTCTCAATTTGTGCACCTAGTATGTTGTGAGACCTAAGTCTTTGTTGTAATTATATTGTCGACTACTATTGATGAAATAGCGTCCATGCAGTACATCCATTATCTGATCTGCTTATCTTCAGCTCATTTTAAAACAACAGTTGCTTTCTAATACATCTTGTACACACATAATACAGCATTGTACACACAAGGTAGATGTGCGTACAAAACCTTTCTTAATTTGTGCATATTTTCCCTCATGGGATTAATAACTTTCTGTTCTACCTACCCTCTTCCAACCTATTCTATTCTGTCCTTCGCTGATTGTATACATTGAGTCACAGGTCTTTTTTCAGGTTTAGATTCCAGTAATACCATTTTATATGTGGTTAAATTCTCAACCTTAAATTTAACGCATTGTTCAACACATTCATGTTTCTCAGGTAATACATTTAAACTAGTGACGTGCACTGAGCTCTCGGTTTGGGTAGGCAGGCAGTCGCAAATTGAGATGCACACACCAATAACAAATTTGTGTGTCTGCAGGTGAGTGTACAAGGTGAGGACACTCATCCTGACCTCAAAATACTTGATACTCAGATACAAGATGCCATACATTCAAACTATTTTAACATATGCCTCCTCTGTATGGGTAGAAAATAAAACAAAAAAACATTGCTCTCTTTTAAAGTCTTACATTTTTTGCTCCGCAATCTTTTTTTAATAAAATTTTTATTTTTACTTCGAGCGGGGCTCGTACCCATTTGCCTCTCAGCTAAAGTTCTGGGCCACCGTCAGCCAGTGCGCAGTCTGCCAGCCACAGTAAATATTGCAGTGCACTCTGCCTCCCATTTGCCGCACAACGAAAACAAATTCACAAAATCAAGCTAGCAATAGCAATGCCAAACACCATGTAATGTGAAACAGCCAGTTAATCGAAGCACATTGTCAAAGCCAATCTTTCCTTTTGCACCCTTCTTTCTCTGAAAAGTACGAATAACTCTTTGTCCCTTACTTTGCTGAAGATCCGGTAGCTAAGGCGTTGGTCTTCCATCCTTCAAAAGATGGCGTTTTCCCTCAAAAGAAAGGTGTAAAAATAGTTTTATATTCTCGAGTGGTGTTATCTTACCGCTTTGCTGTGCATTAAGTGTGTTTTGAATTCACGAAAACACTGTGTGAACGTACGTTCGCAAAGGATTAATACAGCGACGTAAAAAGGCTGCGTAGCGATCTGCCTATTTGCGTAAAGGACTTTTCTACTGGGAAACTGACTACGCATCCGCAAACACACATTGCTACACTGACATTTTTGCCTGCAGGCCAGATGAAGTAATGAGTCATTTTTAATTGAGGTATGAAAATCACCAAATGTTGTCACTTTTAAACTTGTAGGTAGTAGTGTAGGCTTTCTGAAATGAAAGAAATAATAAAAATACATAGAAAAAGCCAAATGGTTTCAACTTTCATTTCAGCCTGGGGTAGGCAGTGCCTACCTTGCCTATCCTGATCGCACGTCACTGATTTAAACAACACAAAATTATTTGACACGTGGGAGATTGTTTTTCCAGTCACTCAAGAGTGTACTCAAAATGTTTTTTGCTACTGGTCTGCATTGGGTATATAGAGAAAGCAAATAAACAGCAAACTCCTCCTGGGTCATTAATAATTGTAAACTCGCCATTTTAAACAGTACATGTGTTCTTCACAATATGCCTTGACAATAAGACCTTGTATTTGTAGTTACTATGGATTGGTTGGGCTTCATTCAATCAGCAAGAGGAATTGCAATGTGCAACTGGCTGTAACTTCTTGGTCTAGTTTCACATCAGTTTTGACCGATCCACATTAGATGCAGGTGGATACGTTACTTTACCATTTTTTTCCCTAAGGTTAAAGTTATCAGTAAGGAATGCAGAAAATCTATATATTTTTCTAACTATACAACTTGATCTATATTGTTTACTTGAGCTTTTTGTTTTTCATCTAGGACTATGTAGAAACAGAGCATTTACTAAGCACTGAAAATGTAAACCAGGGAGCATTGCTCTCTTATGCCCGTGAGGCAGCTGACTTTGGCACAAATTACCAGCTACCATCACTGGACTATGCTATCAACCACTACGGACAGCCAGATGTAGCAATGTTTGACTTCACCAGCATGTATGCCTCAGAGAATGCTGCTTTGATCAGGGAGAAACATGGACATCAGCTACTGGTTGCATTGGTGGGAGATAGTCTACTTGAGGTATGTATCGTCAGTGGAAATGAGCCCTAGCCTGATCTTTTTTTCTTTTCTTTTTTTTGTAAAAATGACCGTCCTTGCCCATGATGATGATGATGATGATGATGATGATGATGATGATGATGATTCTCTCCACAGCCTTTCTGGCCAATGGGTACAGGTTGCGCGCGGGGGTTTCTGGCAGCTTTTGACACAGCTTGGATGGTAAAGGCCTTTGCACAGGGCAAGAACCCGCTGGAGATACTGGCAGAGAGGTTCGTGTGACATTGTTTTTCTTTTTCAGATAAGAAATAAGCCCTAGGGCAAACAATCGTTTGTTGTAGGGTTTTTTCTTGGTAACAAAAGGTGGTAAGGCTGGTGGGGTGGTGGAGTTGCTATGTTTGTTGATGAATGCCTCTCTTATATGGTTATTGAGAGCATGTCGGGAATTACCGTACTAATGACATCGTGGCATGTATTACAATGGAAAGTAGTATGGAGAAAATTATTTTTTTCCCCGTTGAAAAAAAATGAAAAATCTTGTTAGCTATGTGTACAGAAAACCAAGATCGGACATTGATAAATTCATGACCATTATGGAAAGGTTGTTAATCACAACAAAGCAAAAAAGTCCGTTATATTTGTGATTTCAACATTGATTTGCTGAATTCAAACAAACACAAGTTAACAGATGATCTTTATTGAAGTAATGCACAATATGAGCCCTTTCCAACTATCACAAAACAAAGCAGAATAACAATATGCATCCCTGAATGATAGATTTTCAAGCAATATGGAAAGCAACATAAGTGGATTTTTATTGAACGACATTAGCAATCAACTGCTTGTCGTTTCAATTTATGTGGGTAATTATAAGAAGAAGAGAGAGTTAAAGGAAACCATACAAGAGATTAAGAACTGAGGAAGCAATAACAGCTCTTAAATGAGTTTGTTCCATTTGGAATTGGAACAGTGCCCGTGAGGGGTCGGATGTTGACTAAGCGTATGGATTATTTTTAGATCATAAAAACTGCCCACTGAGACCGCATAGTACCAAGACTAAATATGCAGATAGGTTGTGGATGGCCAAGAAGGAAGTTTCAAATTTCATGTAAAAAAAAAAAAAAATACTATTTAGGTTATTTATCAAATATAAAATGAAAGAGGTCAAATTAAAATCTAGTAAATACGAAACTAAATTAATAAATAGTATGTAAACGGATTACACCAAATTATTACATAGTAATAAAAATAATCTTGTGTAAAACCAGGAACATGCTGGATCAGAATACTGAATTGTGCATTTATTGTTCCATATCTCTTAATCTGTTGAAGTCTGGTGGAATACCATAAAAGCACCTAGAAAGATTTGCACATTTCATACAGGATTGTAAATCAGGCTGGGTATCGAGACCATACAAATTACTTGGTCACACGATCAGTGTAGTACTCCAAGTAGCAATGTTTTTTTTTAGGGGTTTGGTGAAGTCAGATGAAGGAAGGGTTTTTTCTCGAGTGCCTTCATGTTTGAACACTTCCAACATTTCTAGAAGTATAAGGAATATTTCTCTTATTCCTTGTCAACTGGTTTAAGCGCATACACACACAGCCGTGACCCTACTGTAATGTTACATGCTAAAATAGTCGCTACTAAGGTTGCATTAAGGCAATTATTGTTTTTTTTAATTAATGCCTTATGTTTTTGATGAATGCTAAATATAAACTGAAATGTATATTTTTTTGTTTGCAAATGTCCCACGGAAAATGTTTCTAGACAAGAAAATAGTTTTCTCCGATGTACAATGTGAATTTAAGAAAATAACTGTTGATTGAATGAAAAAAGAAACCAACTGGTCGTTCATCAAGTAAAATTATTCTCTTTTGCATTCATAATCGCTCTTTAATCAAACAAAAAATATATTTCTTAATATTTTTCTAAATATTTGATTATTGGATAGAATTTTCAGCAGGATACTAAAATATTCAATAGCTGCATCCCTACAACTCCCCCATTATAGAATTACCTGATATGATGCAGTGTTGTACTTCAATTAGTTCCTCTGTTGTTTGTTGTATCATCCCCTAGGGAGAGCATCTACCGACTACTTCCTCAAACCACAACAGAGAACATCAGTAAAAATTTTGATCAGTATTCCATTGACCCTGCAACCCGCTATCCCAACCTAAGTTCCAGCCATGTACGCCCCCACCAGGTTAGTCTGACACTTATCTTACTAAACTACAAAGTCACCAATAGCAACCAGGTCATAGGCTACGTTCACACTGCAGTCCCTTAAATAATAAGTCGAGTGTGAATTATTTTGTTCCCAGTTTGTAGTATTTGATTATGCATTCGACTAATTGGGAGCGTAATGGAGAAGAGCAGAGATATGCACGCACACTTTAGCAACGTTACATCGAGTCATGGGAGTACTACTGTATTACTAATAATTAAAACGGATGACATCAAATGCAGTCAATAAATATATACATAAATATATACAGTATTTAAATAAATTAACATGTATACATCCTAATATTTTGAATTACCTGTAATAAAAAGTACAAATAATTTTGCTGATGTTTTTGATTTTTGTTGAGGTACTGTTTCAGTACCGGTATTGAGGTATTTTAATACAGGTATAGTACCGAAATCAAAATTTTGGTATCGTGACAACACTAGTGTGAACGTAACCATAGATGAGGGACCAGACAAAGTATGAAAGTATCAAAAGACGCCTATGATGATTACAAATATTGGAAGACGTTTTCCCTCACCCTGATGTGGGACACCGGGGCTCACCTCTGGAGCCATGCGTTCACCACCTGTGAGAGGGGGATATAGCGTCGGGTGCAATGTAAGATGGGAGGTAGGGAAATTGGTAGTCCCATCCCCAGTCAGAAAAGCTGGCTCCAGGGACGTGTAATGTCATCTTCCTTGCAGGGAGGAGCCCGAGATAGTGGTCAAAGTCAAATATTTTGGACTAGACATAGTTGGGCTTGTCTTGACGCATAGCTTTGGTTCAGGTACTAGCCCAGGGGTAGGCAAACTCGGTCCTCAAGGGCGGGAGACCTGCAGGTTTTGCATGTTTCTCTTCTCCAACACAGCTGATATGATCAGCTCATCAGCAAGCTCTGCATAAGCCTGATAATGATCCTGTTGATTGGAATCAGCTTGTGTTGGAAGAGGCACCTCCAAAACCTACAGGACTCCGGCCCTCAAAAACCGAGTTTGCCCACCCTTGTACTAGTCATTTTGAGAGGGGTCTAGACTCTCTTGCACTCTGGAGTTGCCCACGGAGAGAGGTGTCAAGCAGGTGTGGGCAAACTTGTTCCTCTTAGTTCGGTGCCTGTACTCTGGGGTTCATCCCGGTGGACGAGAAAGTAGCCTCTCGCTGCTTTTGAGCGGGGGATGGGTCCTGACTGTTGTTCATGCATAAGCATCAGTTCAGATTACTAACCATTTTTGGAGTCCTTGAAGGAAGTGCTGGAAGAGCACTCCTGCTGGGGACTCAATAGTAAGTTGCTTGTTTTCAATGTGAGTTGGATCCCGCCAAGGTCCGGTTTGGTGGCGTCACAAATTGTCATCTCTGGTATTTGCAGATGATGTGGTACTGTTGTCTTTATCTTGTCACAATCTCCAATTATCACTGGAGTGGATTACAACAGAGTGTCCAGCAGTTAGGATGAAAATTAGCACCTCCAAATCTGAGACCAAAATTCTCAGTGCAGTGATGCAGACTCTGTATCAGTCTGTCGTGGTGAAGAAGTGAAGCTGAAAGGCGAAGCTCTCGATTTACCGGTCAATCTACGTTACTACTTTCACCCATGCTCATGAGCTGTGGGATGTGACCGAAAGAACAATATATCCGGTACAAGTGGCTGCAGGGTGTCCGGGCTCTCCCTTAGCGATAGGGTGAGTAGCTTCTGGTCATCTGGGAAGGGCTCAGAGAAACGCCACTGTTCCGCCGCATTGAGGTGGGTCGGGCATCTCGTTAGGATGCCTGCTGGACATCCTTCCCATTAAGTTGTTCCGGGAATGTCCCACTGGGTCGATGGTTCGGGTACGACCCAGGACACGCTCAAGAGACAATGTCCCCAGGCTGGCCTGGGAAGCCCTTGGGATTCCTCAAGAGCTGGACAAAAGTGGCTGACTGAGGAGACGGAAGTCTGGGCTTCCCAGTTAAAGCTGTAGTCTCTGCGACCCGACCACAGATAAGAGGAAGAAACTAGACGGGTGAATTGATGGATAGATTTAAAGATTTAGTTTTTTTGGGCATGCTACTGTACATTCTAGACAAAACATTTATATACAGTATTTTATACAATGTAATAAAAGCCCAAAAGGAGTAGGATGAAGCAGAAGCTTATCAAGGCCTACCCCACCATACTGTACAACAAAACTATTATCAATATGCAATGAAAATAATTATAAAAATAAGTTTTCATCATCACAGCAATGCAGCTATCAGCTGCTGTACCACATATAATTCATACCACATATTTTCGTATCACAGAATACACATATACACTATATTCTCGTACATATTGAATTAGAAAAACCTTTCAGATCAGGAGAAACCCTGGATATTTTATGTTTCTTTAGCATATTTATTAAAAGTACTTGTGTATTTTATTTATTTATTTATATATATTAGCAGCAGTTTTTAAGTAATCATCTAAACTATTCCATAATTTAACACCACCACACAGATAAAACTAATACAGATTGTTCCACAAACTGACACCTTGAGTTTGAAATACATAATTATTTTTGTTTTGTTCTGTATTTAGGTTTGGAACAAATATCTGTTCCTCTTAATTTGTACTCACTGTCCCCTTATTTGAATTTGATTTGCATGTTGATTGGTAACATTTCATGATGGGCTTTATACATTATTTTAAGGCGGTTAAACTCCATCAATTCATTAAATTAAAAATGTTTTAGTTGTATGAATATTGGATTAGTGAGTGACATGACTTTACAAAAGGATCACATCACATTATTTTTTACCTCCAAGGTGCGACACCTGTTCAATGATGGCAAACAGGACTCATCTCACCTTGAAGGTCCCATTGGTAGACCTGTCAACCGTTCCAGAGGAGGTGAGGCTCACAAGAATATTAATAGATATATTTCTTGCACTTTATTGTTTTATTACATTTGTTTGCTGTTTTTCATCACCAGTTTTAATGCGTGAGGAAGTTGCTTTGATAACTGGATCACCATGTGTTCATGCTTACATAGGGACAGCGACAACTTTTCAACATAGTTAGAGAGTTCTCTCTGTTGCTTTATTTGACTTTAAAATTTTCTGATGAACTAGGTTTGATTAGACCACTATCAATTTCCTATCCATCCATCCATCCATTTTCTGTACCGCTTGTCCTCACAAGGGTCGCGGGGGTTGCTGGAGCCTATCCCAGCTGGCTTCGGGCAGTAGGCGGGGTACACCCTGAACTGGTTGCCAGCCAATCGCAGGGCACACAGAGACGAACAACCATACTCACAATCATACCTATGGACAATTTGGAGTGTCCAATTCACCTGCCATGCATGTTTTTGGAATGTGGGAGGAAACCGGAGTACCCGGAGAAAACCCACGCAAGCACGGGGAGAACATGCAAACTCCACCCAGGAAGGCCGAAGCCTGGACTTGATCTCACAACCTTTGCACTGGGAGGCGGTCGTGCTAACCAGTCAGCCACCGTGCCGCCATCACGGCAATTTCCTAGTTGACCTTAATTAAAGAAATAAGAGCTTTTCCAGCACAATGTTAAGCAAGTCACAGTTTGTATTCATGAAGGATAAAAAGAATGATCTTTGGGATGATGAAAAAGTAGAGTACTCTGGAGTCTTGCGAAATGAATGACAACTGTGTATATAAAAAATAATAATAATTGAACTGTTTTTGTTTGATCCAGTTTCATTTAAAAAGGAAAGTTTTGTGGGTGAAAATGCTTCGCATTGCATCAAGTATACATTTGAGACTACTGTATTAGTATCTCTGAACTCCCAAGAAACTATTTTTAGGATCTGCCATACCTCAAACCTCCAAACCAACTCAAATCACATTGGCTTGCTATATGGTTGAGGCACATTAAGCAGTATTTTTGTATATGATACATGGATGGTTCATACGTAGCTTTAGCTTAGCGTGTAGCCTGCCTCTTTAGCCACCTCTCTTTCGCTGCCTACATTGGCAGATTGCTACTTCGTCCAGTCGGGCTCGATGTTTTAGCAGCATGCTGGATAAAGTTCTGGATACTGCTTGTGGGAGACAAACACATTTGCAGAAGAATCCGTTATTTTCAGTTTTATTGTAACTGAGAATCTGCATCTCATAGTACAGAGATGCAATTTTTTCCCAATAATGTTTCACTGTGTTTTGATGAGACTATGCAAAACTATTTATTTCGAGCCTTGATGTAAGATCAGTAATGTGAGCAATCTTCTTTTTCGTACAGAATCTGAGGTGCGGCCTGACCGGCTCTTGACATGGTGTCAGAGACAGACTAATGGCTATAGAGGGGTCAACGTCACCAACCTGACATCTTCTTGGAGGAGTGGCCTTGCCCTTTGCGCCCTAATACATAGGCAGAGGCCCGAACTCATGTGAGAACACACTCATTGGATTCACACTGATATTTACACTCCCCTCAAAAATATTGCAACAGTGAGGTCTTTATTTTTGCCTGGGACTGAGGACATAGACAATAAAAGATGAATATGAGACAAAATAATGAGTCTTTATTTGTCATGTTTACATGTAGAATGGATACACTATTTTCAAACAGAAAGTAGTGTTATTTAAAACAACAAAAGCACAACATTTTATGTGTGCAAAAGTACTGGAGCTGCTCCGCCATAGCTCTCGTGTATGCAGCTGGATTTCCACTTACTGGTACACAAACACACATGATTCTCACTGTGGCCACATAGATTTCTGATTAATGTTGCAAAAAAGTTTGACTGTATGTATGATATGTACAGTGTTTATTGGATTTGAAGCGTCTCTTAAATAGGGAGGGGGGGGGGGACACAAAAGCGGTTCTGCCTACACATATGCTTCTTCTAATCACAATTCCAACAGCAGCTGACTTCATCATTAACATGGCAAAAAAGACAGGTTTCACTGGATCGTTTTGTGTGTGTATAAATACAACAACAATTAATGGTAAATGCCAGGTCAGAATTATGTTTTATTTCCATTAACATGTCTATGTGATTGTCTTTCTATCTCAGTGACTATGACTCCCTTCATGAGGATGAAGTGGCAGCAAACAATCAGTTGGCCTTTGATGTGGCTGAGCATCACCTTGGGATTCAGCCAGTGACAACTGGAGAGGAAATGGTTGAGGGGGCTGAACCGGACAAGCTGCTAATGGTGTTATACCTGTCCAAATTTTATGAAGCCTTCAGGAACTTGCCTGGAAACAGAAAAGGTTAGAATAAAAATATTAATTTTCTCAGTTAATATTAAAAATGCTTAATTGAAGTTTTCGTTGCAAATGCCTTTTCTTTTATAATGTAGAGGAAGAGGTTTTTGTTAGGATTAGATAAACTGTCTATAAATATATTTTGGGTGCAAACATTTGTTGATCAGTGCTGGTCAAAGTTACCTTAGTTGAAGTTGTAGTTTATGAAGGACTCTTCAGTGACTCTTCCCTTGATTGCAACAGTGTGGACAAATAAGTCTTGTTTCCACCGCCGGTATCTACTCTACTCTACTCTACTCTGCAAAAGCCCCGTCTCCACCAACAAATCAACCCGGAACAATTTCCAACTTATATCATTGTGTTGTATTTTCAAATACTGAAAGAAAAAAAATGCAGAGCACAGAACATAAACATCTGACATGCAAGAAGCATATAATAACTGATTTATTAGCTTTTTTTTTATGCTAAGTTAAAAAATGTGGGACAAGACCTCCTTTGTTGTCAACCGCAAGTTGTTCCCTTCTCTGTTCAAAACTTCCTATCAGTTTTGCAAGTTGTCACTTTAGGACATCAAAAGTGTTCATCCATGTCAGGCGTGCGTGCGTGCGTGCGTGAGTGAGTGAGAGATGGGGTTTTTTTAATCCCATACTGCCGTTACTTAAAAATATTTCACATAACATGAACTTTTAACTATTGCAGCTATAACATGAACCTGGCTGGCTAAAAGAAAAATCACAGGGCGATATATAACATGAACCTACTGTATTGTGCCTCTGTATTTCAGGAGCAAAAGAAAGAGATGAGAATAGTGAAAAACAATCAGCAAAAGGCAACCTATGCCAGCCCAGGAAGAGGATACCTAAGGTTGTGTAACACTTTTCTCAGTGAATGTTCTGACCTTTCATTCATGTAATTAATTTATGGAAGTAATTTATGTACTGTATTTCTGTGAGGGTGAAAAGATTGATGCCCCTTCCCACCTCATCAGCTCTTTGCCCTTTCATTAATCAGAGCGCCATCATTGATATTCTGGCACTGAATGTTGGATTCTGGACAATGAATGTGCATATAATACAATTTCCATCTCTGATTGAATGGATTATTGATGTCTGCAGTCTGGAAAGTGCTGAATGATTTTTAGGTTTTATTTTTTTAGAATGGAATCTTGTTCTTGCTCTCGCAGGATGACAAAAAAGTTGACTACGATTCAGTTAATAAGCGGCGACGTAAGGGTAACAGCTACCTCACAGAGGTAAGTAGATTTTCATCACATTTAAGAGTGAAATGTGAATTATCATGCATTTCTATTTATCATCGATTCATAACTATTCTTCACACTATCTTGCTTATGTTCCTTGGGTCCTGCAACCGGCGTCAGTTATCCTGTCACAGTGCGCCCTCAGGAGGTGAGGACGGGAAACTGCGGGAGAACAAGGTCCGATCCATGGCAACACAGCTGCTGGCCAAATTTGAGGAGAACTCAGCAGAAAAAATGCATGGCAAGGTTGGATATGATTAAGTAGTAAATGCATCGACATTTGAGCCATTTTTTAACCCTTGAGTGCATTGAGTTTTTATGCATGTCTTTTTTTTGGTCTTCATTTCTGAAAAATAACTGGAAAGAGTATCTAAATAAGCGAACTAATTCTAGAGAAAAATAATTGGTTCTTTGAATGGGTTGAGGCAGGGTGTAATATAGTGGTACCTCGGCTTATGAGTCACAAAACTTGTGATTTTTTTTTTCTTGATAATCAAAATTTTAGATACTTTAGATATTAGAATTCTAAATGGTGGCAGCAAACTTGACTAACTTCACACTTAAGAACATATTGGCATATAGTGAACAATATTTAAAAAATAAAAATAGGCCAAATGCTTTTTTTCCAAGTTGTGTATTACAGCTCCCAATTAAAGTTGACTGTCAAACTAAAAAAAGAAAAAGAAAATTTCATATCCTGCATTTAAATAAACGAACCTTGCCTTGTATGAAAGTTCGCTAGCCTAATGCTAATACATTATGCAAAATAGCATAAACGGTCTAACAATATTGAGAAAAATATACCCTGTTAAGCAATGGCTATTTGAACATAAATGGTGCAGCAACAAATGTAAACAGACAATACAGTCTAACAGTGCTCTCAAACGTTTATTATTTATCCTCTGTCAAAAATTGCTGTTATTATGTGCACCTTACTGAGACAATTGTGAAACTCTTTGTGTATGTGTGGATGTCTTTATTATACTGCACTTTCATTAATTTCAATGGGGGAAAGATGATTTGTGATGAGAGTATGGTTCTAACCTTAAAATGCAGTAAGTAAATACAACAGTATTGATGTTAGTACTACAGCGTAATAAATTATAAGATGAATAACATTAGTTTCCAGACATTAAATTTCCCTTTTTTCCTCCACTTCCTTTTCCTATTACTTCTATAATCAGCCTGAGGATGACCTTCCCAGCCTATTCTTTGCTTCACCTCTTTCACCTTCATCCACCCCACCTCCTCTCTCAAATGAGGAGGAGGAGGGTGAGAATCCCCGCTTTGCAAAGCCCACGGATGCTCCCCCTCCTCCTCCTTCTCTACGCTCCCCACAACCCAAATGGCAGGTATGCTCCACAAATTGTATCTCTTGCTGTTATTCATCATTCATTTATGGTTCATTTATTGTCAACTTGCTATTCTTACCACAAATGTAGTTATCACTCTATTTGTTTCCTGTGGCTCCCTGTTTATTTGTTTCCATATCCTCAGCCTTCCATCTACCTTCGTTTATTGGAAAATCCTACTGCTGTGGCTCCACAAAGCAGTGGTCTCATTTCCCCCACATCTTCTTACTCTATAAGCGGCAGACGCTCTCCTTCACCCTCACACTTCAATAGCCCATTGCGCTCACCAAGTCCTGAACTACACTACACAGATTGCACTTCTCCTGTTGCTATATCCAGCCATTATTCTACCTCTACTGTGTCGGACACTGAGCTCTCCTCACTAAGGTCAGAGGAGGAAATGCAACAGGTGATCACATGTGTATATTTAATGAAAGGACTAACCTGCATTTACTAATTAGATACTACTAATAGTCGTTTGCTACGGAAGTGTATTGCATTCACTTGGGGGGAAACTCCTGTTTTTCTGACAATTTTTTTTGGGGGGGGGGGGGGGGCTTTGTTTTTGGGGTTTTTTTTGAGTAAATATTCAGAAAAACGGGAAAAAAATCTTCAGAAAAACGGGGTGCGGGGTTGGGGTGCTGGAACTGGAAAAATAATTATTAGTAGTAATTTTGTACTTTTTTTTTTTTTTTACTTTTTTTGAACCTCTGAGCTCCAAGTGACTTGTTGCAGACTTGCTAATAGCGGAAGCGGACACTTTCCCGCATAACGCCAACTGGCCTTAGTTAATTAGTAACACACACAGTATTATTAATGTTTTAGTGTAAGGTATT
Source organism: Leptonotus elevatus (assembly GCF_054856555.1). Classification (NCBI taxonomy): domain Eukaryota; kingdom Metazoa; phylum Chordata; class Actinopteri; order Syngnathiformes; family Syngnathidae; genus Leptonotus; species Leptonotus elevatus. The sequence continues at coordinate 22,647,947 of NC_141242.1, read as the reverse complement.
CAGAAAAACAGAAAAAAAAATCCCAAAAAACAGAAGAAAAAAATACAACGGGGGGAAATTACTCAGAAAAACAGAAAAAAAATATTCAGGAAAAACAGGGAAAATATATTTTTTAATGGAAAAAATACTCAGTAAAACAGAAAAAAAAAAGATTCGGAAAAACAGATAATAAAAAAAAAAATACTCAAAAAACAAAAGCTCCCCCCAAAAAATTGTCAGAAAAACAGGAGGGGTTTTTTTTCCAAGTGAATGCAATACGCTTCCGTAGTTTGCTTATTAGTAGCAAATTTAAAATTTAAAATCTCCTTAAATGTTTTTCCTTGCTCTGGGTAATTTCTGCTTCTTGTTGGTCCATCCTGCAGAATAAATCTGAGAGGTTGTCTACTCGACAGTTAGCACAAAAGACTATAAAGGAAAGAGCTGTCCTCCTTTCGACTTTGTTTACTGGCTCCAACAAACCTACTCCCGCTCATTTTTCCTCCCTTCCTCAAGGACAGGTTCTGCTCATTGTTGAGTTTGTAGATGTTCATTTCTTGTTGTCCTTTTTCTGCTTCATCTTTAACTTCTGACTCTTCCCTAGGTTGAACTATCTACCTCTATCCCTCCTACTCCCCCATCTAAAAGCACCAAAATCTACCCTGTGGTCCACCCTGTTCCTGACCCCACTGCCCAGGCTGGTTTCTTTAACCCACTTCACAAGAATGAATCCCCCTCTCCCTCCATTCATGCTGACTCTGAAGGTTCACAGCAAACCTGTCATGTGGATTCCTTGTCTAATGACAGCAAAGTCCCCACTGAAATATCTGATTCTTATGCAAGCCAGGATGCCGCATCTCCTCTCCTTAAAATTAGCTTTGCTTCCGGTCCAGATTTTGCGCCATTAAAGGAACATACAGGGACAGAATACAGGCCTCAGGGCAGTCTTGAAACTCAACAAATCCACAAAACTTCTCATGCAGCATCAAAGAGCCACAAAGATGGTTTAGATGCTAAGGTAACAGATGCCTGCCATTAGCCTGACATAACAGCAGCATGCATGGCATGGCGCAACTTTGTGCATGCTTAGATTGCAATTATGAAACTACGGATCAATAAAGAACATTTTAATAGGTTGCTCTTCCCTTTGCCTTATGTCTTAGTCCAGTGGAAGTTATGGTCCTCAAGACCCAAAAGGAATCGTTCGAAAATCAGTCATTCGCTCTGAGAGCTGTCCAACTGGAGCGCCAAACTACAGTAAAGAGGTACCAGTTAATAACCCAGCCTAAATCCAGGTTTGGTAAGGGAAAGGACATCTATTCTCTTTCTGACTTTGTTTTGTGAATGTTCTGCTCCCGTCTGCTGTCCTTTCATGTTTGTTGGTGTCAATATTAGCGTACAGTTGGAAAGGTGTCATCAACCATAGATGCTAAAGCCCAAATACTAGCCATCCTCTATGAGACAGATCACAGGCCCAGTGCTGCTACGGTAAGATGTGTGTTTTGGTATTGCAGGGAGAAATCTAACCGTCAAGTTCATGGCCTTTTCTGCACTTTTGTTGGAAAAGCTATACATTTGCATAATGCAAAATATATTGAGCATTTCTGCGTTGTGCATGCTATTGCATATAACTATAAGATAAGTGCCTTGAACAAAACATACCTCTGTGAAAGCGTCTTCTAATCACTGCATCACTTTATGCTCACTTAACATGGTTGATAGTGTCTTGGTTATGCACTTGGGCTTGATGAAACATTCCTAACACTCCTCACATAGAATGACAGTTGGATGCAGCGTGATACACAATATGTTGAAACAATAATAAAGACAAAAACGGAATAGCAGAATGACAATTAGTAGTGCACTGGCCTTGAGATGAGGCAGAACGATGACTCATTTGATTAACACTAGACATGCCAAATGGCGTGCCAGAATTGTTTTTCTAGCGCTGGATTGAAAAAAATATCAATTTTGGAGTTTGCAGAGGTATAGCACTGCACTGTATTTTACTTAAAGAAGAAACTACTATTTTTCTTGCCTTACTTAGGAGCTTGAGAGTATCAAAATATAAGATGCAGTGCAAGTCTGCACCACTGCAATAATACAAGTTGTGCAATTAATAAGACATCATAATGTAAGGACATAATGTTGTGGCAGGTTGGTGTATGTAAGTACATGCAATCAGAATTTTGAAGAAGGTTGCCTGCTGGGATCCCAGTCTGTGGTGTTCATTCCCTTCCTTCCTTCCTTTCTTTCCCCTTCCTTCCCTTCTTTCTTCCTTCTTTCCCCTTCCTTCCTTCCTAATCCATCTTTTAACTAATGCCATTCATTTCACAAGTATTGCAATTTAGTACAACTCGAATGCTGGCTTTGTTGTGGTGTGATCTGCCATGACCTGTGGGTTCATTCGAATGAACAATCTTTGGTTTTTAGTCAATTGACTTTTGGCTCAATTTAGGTTTACATATTCTGAGAAAAAAAATCCCAGAATTATAAAACAATGCTCTTTCTTACTCTTTCAATGTTGATTTTCTAGATAAGTTTTTAATCCACTGGTGTGAATTAAAGTTCATGGCAAATGTGAATGTTCCCATTTTCTGTGTTAAATTTTTGGAATAATATTTTCAGGTATTTGTTGGAATAAAAGAAAAGTCATGTCAAGATAGTTGCACTAACGTTGTCCGTCTGCGTCTTATCCTTTTCTTAGTGTGTGGGACGCAAGGAATTCCACTGTGGACTTGGGGGCAGTGATATCTGCCACTTCTGCTTTAAGCGGGTATACGTAATGGAGAGACTGAGCGCTGAAGGCTACTTCTTCCACCGAGAGTGTTTCCGCTGTGACGTCTGTAAATGCACCCTCAGACTGGGCAGCCACACCTTCAACTCATATGAGGGTATGCTTGAGTTGAGTCACTGTCAAGATGTACCATTTCATCTTGAAATTATTGCCTGTTTAGTGAACTACTTTTATTTGTCAATGTTTGTATTCTTCCAGCAAAGTTCTACTGTAAGATGCATTATGCCCAATACCAATCCAGTACGCACTTCAGGAAAAGAAAGGTAAATACTACTGTAACATCAAACATTCACAATATTTTCAAGAAATTAGACCATTTAACACTAAGGGCCCTTTTGTCGTGCCCAACACAAGTTTGGCACAAAGCGCTGCCTAACTGTGTGCATGGGTAGAGTTTTCTTTCTTGTGGCATTCTTGCAGACGCTCACAGTTAGAAGCGGGCGTTTGCGCCATTGTGAGCGTGAACAGCCGACTTGCTTCCTGGCCAATGGAAGTGGCTCCTCTCATTCCCTTGAAATTTTTTAGCAGGAAAGGCGCACGGTCAGCATGGTGAGAGCAGAAACTGACTCACCCGAGTCCATGTAGGAGATTGACGCACATAATGTATGTTTATAAGGAATTGCAAGATCTCCATTTGCAATCATAGATCACCGCTGTGAAGTGGGAACTTGGAAGGCCGTCTTCCACCCTGATTGTTTGTGTCCATGTATCACCCGACCCCCACATACTGTAGATGTGCCGTGGCCATTGGGTGATTTTAAAAGGGGTGGGCAATTCCGGTCCTCGAGGGCCGGTGTCCTGCAGGTTTTAGAGGTTTCCGTCCTGATTCCAATGACAGGGTTGTTATCAGGCTTATGCAGAGCTTGCTGAAGAGCTGATCATATGAATCAATTGTGTTGAACGGAAACATCCAAAACCTGTCCTCAGGCCCTTGAGGACCGACAACATGAGATCACCCTCCCCCGCGCCATGCTCTCGTCATTCACCGGGCTCATTCAAGAGTTTTGATCGTCCCTTTAGGAATGCTGCGGAGGCTTACCTTGCTTTCTTTCTTGAGTTTCACATTGCTCAGCAGAGAGCCAGCCGCCATTCTACGTCACTACGCACCGAATGCGTTGTGACGTAAATAAAAAATGGCGGCGTGCGTCCAGATAAAGTTTCTATAATATGTTTTAAACTCAAAATGTTTTTTGAAAATAGTTATGTTGGTAACAACCAAATAAATAATATAGAGCAAACCTGTCATGACAGTCGGGTTTCCTTTTAATGACCACCATACACCCCAATCAAGGTTCATATGGCCCCATGCAAGATATATATTTTTTAGTATGCTGCACCACAGATTTCTGTCAATTTTTCCAAATTGGTGTGAGCAAGCTATGAACACAAATAAGTGACACCACCTAGAGATGAGGGACAATTTGAGCAACTCACAAAGTTCTGAATACACTAACATAGTTATTGTCCTGCATATGTAATGCCGTTTGTCATTTGATCTGTGCAGGATGACCACAACCGTGTCACAGCCATGGTGCTAGACAAGGAGAGAAACCCAGTGACAAGCGGCATCCAGACGCACCCTCCAGGTACCCTGGTTTCCTTGCTTAGGCGAGGCCTAAGTTGGCCGAGGCATGCCAGCCGGGCTGTGTGTGTGATTCCTGGACGTCTTTTGGGCAGTGTGCGTGAGTCTTTGGCAGCTGTGGGCACCCATGTCAGAAGCTACTCACATGACTATGTGTTCCTATATGAGTTGCTGAGCATGGGCTGTTCGCTGCTCTGCGTAATGCACGAGCTGCTTGGACAGATCAGCCAAGAGCCTCAGCTAGCTCGGCAGCAGCTCATCGGCCTCTAGGCTACCATTCTGAGCTGAGGAAATAGTCAAGGGCTCTGTTTCACATATGAGACAGAGTGAGCTCTATTTGGAGTTTTCTAGTGTTATCTTTAACATTGTATTCAAAGTGCCCTATTGGATATATTATTGAAGGCCAAGGTGATTTTAATAGGCAAGGTACACCTCACCAATATTTAGTTGTATGCAACTTGATGCCTTTTTAAGCCTACTATGAAAAAGCACATTGCGCTGTATGGATGTTGTAAAGAGCTGAAAGCATGTGTGACGCAAATTTGCTCATTCAAGGCTGCTTCCACTAAAAACATCACTATACAACTGTGAATGATTGCCTAACCTTGTTGATAATGAATCACAATTGAGCACAATGTGCAGCTGAGTAGAGATATCTAAAAAGTCTAACTTTTGTTAATGCAGCATTGAATTGCAAGTTGCAGAGGTGGGCATTCCATAAATATTGACAGAAGGTTCGTCAATGACAGACGTCCGTTTTGTTGACATTTAACGAATGACCGGAAACTTGGAATAATTGACGGACTAAGCATTGATGGAAGTGAGTTTTCAGACTGTGCCCATGAAATTTACTGTCGGTCATAAAATTGCACCTGTAATTAAGCAATGAAGGAATCCCGGTTAAAATAACGTTGACAGATTGACCGATTGATGATTACAGTTTGGTTCGGCTTGAAATATTGACAGATTGACGATGACGGTAGGATGTCTCGACTGTTGATTGCTGAATGATGGACGCTCAAAATTCATTGACGTGCCCACCTCTGGCAACTTGCAAGTAACCTGAAACAGGCTCCTGAATCTAACTTTCAGAATGCGTCGGATGCTTTTGAATTAATTATAAGAATTGAATACACAGGAATTCCACTTGCCATGTTGCCTGCTGCACTATGACTGCAATGGAAGAGCCAAAACAATGTTTTGTTATGCTTAATAGTTTAATTTGTGACTGTTTTGTTGTTTCACTTCACTTTTTCTCTTTGGTTTAAAATCAGTGTACTCTTACAAAATGAAATTCGGCTACATTTGCACTGGGACACCGTTGATAGAAATCTAGAAAATGTGTGAAACAAACCGGTATGTATTTGTTAAGCTTTTTTTTCTTTTTTTTAAATTCTAAAGCACTTTGGTTTTTATTATTTTGCTAAAGGGCAACAAAATAAAAATAAAATTAACTGCTACTATTTTTATTTATTTTTTTGCTTGGAACAAGACGAAATAATTTAAATTTTGACTGATAACATTTTGCTGGTTCGAGTTTGTCAAAATCCAATTCTTTTTTTCAGCTCCTTTTCTGCACTTAAATCTGTTCTGTCCCACTCTTCTAAGATTGTTTATCTTGTTTTTCCTCACTTCATTCACTTCATTATGTTCAGCCTTTTTAACATTTGCAAAGCACAACCTCCGATTGATGCAAGAACGGTGACAATTGGCCATTGTCTATAAATAATGTCTTAATACTTTAGAGGTCATGACACAATGTACATACTGCTAAATTTCTTCCTACTTTCCCAGTGTAATAATTGTGGGACGCACAGATGAAACTTTTTATTGGACATATCCATATAATAGTCACTGTTTGTGCTCCACGGCAGTCATAACATCAATGTGACCTTACTAACCCTCGTGCTTAGCAGTTGCTCACCAATACCAACACGCTTTCTGCCTGCCTCAGTTGATGCATCGTCAACCATCCTTCTCTTCAGGCTAGTTTGACAGTAATGTGTCTGTCCACATCTGTGTGTGGTTCCCTCTGTTACAGAAGAAGACCTCCCCCGTTCAGAACCCCTCTCCAGATCTCTCTCATGTACCTGCTAGAATTTGTCAGAGATAAGCTGCCCAATAGTTGCTCTCCCCCCCCCACCCCCCCAGCGTTAGGTGTTTAACACGATGCAATGAATATACAAAATGAACACAAGTTTTTTACTCGTGATCACTACCGGTAAATTAAAATTGTGTTGTTTTTGTGTGTGTTTTTAATTTCACCCATAACCATAGACTTAGTTGCAAAATAAACATTACTTGCGAAAAATAATTTTATAATTACAATAGAAAACTTGTTTCATTCACAAAGTTGAGTTTTTTGAGGAATAATGAGCAAACTCAAACTGTTGTAATTAAAGCAACAAGTATTTATTTTAGGGTATGCCGTACAGTCAACTTGTCAACTTCCAATTGTTTTATATTTATCCCTTAGCATGCTTACCGGTACGCTATTTTTCAGTTGAATTTGAAAGGTCTAGGTTTTCAAATTGTCTGCATTTATTTCAGTTTTATATTCAAGAAAAACTTGATCATTTAACAAGTTGTGTTCACTTTCTATATCCAATGAGTATTAATTGTCAGCGCTGCTGTAAGTATAGGGCTCGATGCAGTCTACTAGCCTTTTTATTTCATTTCCTTATTCACAATCACTGTAAAGAATGCATAATCTATTATATTTATGCAATGTAAATATAACTACAAATAAATACGATTGGTAACAATTGTTTTGTGCTTTTTTTTGTTAGCGCGATTGCATTGCATAACTTAAAATTGGAGTAGTGACCTATTTTTGTCCTTTCCATACCTATTAACCACACAGTTAACTGCATTATTCACACCCATCTGTCAAGAATATCCTCTGTCTGCCTTTGTGCTTAGTTGACCTAACATCACCTATTTGTCATAGTTGTTTGTCAGTCCGAGTCTACAACACATTGGGAACTGAAAGGACAGAAAAAGAAGAGCTCAGTACAGTCAAAGGCCTTAAATTCGACTGTAGTATACCCAATTGAGTTTGATAACTGAGCAAAGCTGAAGTGAATTGCGTCTCCTATCAACTTCTACTGGACTGTTTCTGGACTTTCTCAAGTCTTTTCCTTTGGGTGGTGATGCTGTTTCACATGTTCAACACTTCACACGTGACTCTTATTAACCACTTCTTACAAACCTGTAGCCAATCTAAGTGGGAACATCAATCTATAAAAGTAAGTCAACTCCACTACAAAATTATTGGGCCTTGTTTTTGTGTGTTGTTTTTTTTTGCTGTAGACTGAAAACATTGGAGTTTGGAAACCTCTAAAACATTAGTATATTATTATACAAGTTGTGTATCAAATACAGCTATAAAATGCCTTTAAAAAATGTTAGTTTAAAAAATGTTTCCCCCTTGTTTCATTCATATTTTCATGTCAAACTCAAATTTAGTCTACTAAAGGAATTGGCCCCACTGTTTCAATACTTTGTTTGATTAAGTCGAACCATCTTTGGAAAAATACTATATAACGTTGACATCCTTTAATGTCAGTATGGATAGTATGTTCATGTTGTATTATAACTTTAGTGTGACGTGGTAGTATCAGTAGTTGGCAAAGCGTTTTAGCCAACATTAGACTAGAAACTGAATTTGTATTTTCTTTTCCCCTTGCATTATAAGGCTATGTACTTGTTGGCAAGCTTAAAATTGAAACATTAAATGGGTATTCGTTTTTTTCATTGAGACTGTGTACTGCTTAGTTTATCCTTACTGTACTTTGGACTTTAGTGACAGTTTTTACTTAGTGTTGTTGTTTTTTTATTATTAATTTTCCAGACAGGTCATCTAACATGCATGCAGATAGATGTTTGACAGATGATCCTGGGGAGACAGACATGGCTGTGGAAACCCTCATTGTGCCCACCACAGAAAAGTCTGCAGAGGTTGCTGAAGGTATGGTTTTCAGTCCAAGATTTAGATCATATATATACAGTACTGTATTGAGACTCAGTTTCAATACCATGAACGTTGGTGCAATTTGAATGAGATCTAGAACTGTATGAAGTTATGAACACTGTCTTCACCAGGATAATAGTCAGTTGTGCTTGCTACCGCCTGAGAGGTGTTAAATTTCCTTCTTTTGTGTTTGTATAAAGCCTCGAGATCTCAATATGGCTAACAATCTCTCTTTTTTGCCCCCAACTATGGTGAAGTGATGACATTTTACTCAAATTTAATGTCACTGAAAATATGGTATTATTGACCACAGCCTATTGTTTGTTTGTTTTCCTTGGTATGATTTTTCCACATTCCGTGGTCGTCTGCAACCATGCATTTCTACTTGAGCAATATGTTTTACTTGTAGTTTGCTATAGTGCAGAACAGTATTGCATCCTACTCAGTAGTTATGCCTAATTTGATACAACTACACTGAATCTAATTAGATCAAGTGGTAATAATGTTAATGTGTAAATACAGTTTATCCTTCCTTTATTTTCTCCCAAAATTCCCGTTTTGAATTATATGCTGTAGCTAGCTTGCTGTTAATTACTTCAAGCAATCATCTCTGGTAACTCCCATCGAAAGGCGGATGAACCTGTCTCTGACAATGCTTTTTCAAACCCGTCTGTGTTTTAAACATTTTTTTATTTTATTTTATTAATGTTAAACTGATCCAACAGTTCTTTGCTCTTTCATCTATAACCGCTTCAAATAACAAACAAAAGATTTGCTAAATTGTCATGACTGTATTATTGTTAATGTTTATACTATGTGTTCTCTAAACGCTTTGTGACAGCTGCGGCTGTTAGAAGGCGCTATGAGGTAGATGCCACGGAATTTTGACTTCCGGGTTTCACACATCAGTGTCGTTTCCGGCCACTGAGGGTCGCGTTCCAACACTCGCACCCCCACCCCTGCGCCCCCTAACCGCACGCTCCTGCCAATGGCGTTTCAACTCTCTGAAATGCTTCGGACAACTGAGACAGACACACTGCACACTTAGACCCGTCGACGGGAACGCGCAACTGAGGGGCACAAAGGCGGAAGTGCAAGAACTCGGACGCGGCCCACATGTCGCCAACAGAAAACGAAAACAAAGCTGATGTGTGAAGACCAGGAAGTCGGAAGTCCCGCCTCCACCGTGGCATATACCCCATATAAATAAAGATGACTTGACTTTTTGTCTTTTGATTGTTTCCCCAAATTTATGCAGGTCACTGTAAGACCAAACACAGTAATCGTTGGAAACAAAGAATCAGAGCAAGTGAGTAATCTTCGCCATAGCTTAACTTTTCTCTTTTAAATGCATCTTCATGTGACTTGAACATTGTTTGAAGTGTATAAGGTTAAGCAATGTCAAATTAAAATGGAAAATAACAAGAAAAAACTTAAAAGGAAAAAAAAAACTAAACTAAATTAATCTCATCAACAAATGCCCCAATATTTGGAAAAAAAAATGTTTGGGTTAATGGCTCGATCTAACCAGAGAACTGAATCCCCATACTGGCCAAACACTAATTTGATACTGATAATTGTTCGTAAACATAATTTTCTCATCTCTCCCAGCATTCCCATTGATATTTGTCAAAAACTTCCGAGGCTGGCGACGGGACAAAGAAGGACCGGAGACTGTTCCTGAAGCAGACTCTGACTTTGAGGAGATCGAGTTGGCTGAAAAACAAATGGTACGTTCAGTGATTTTTTTTTTCCCCTCTATGTTGCCAACTGTTACATATTTTATGAATAAATAATACTAATTGGTTTTCTTTACTCAGACCCATGAAGGCGAGTCATCTGGTGATCCCAAACATCTCTCGACCAGCCCAAAGAAACGCTTGATTTTATCTATTAATGAGAAAGAGAGACTCTTGAGCTGGGACATGCGGGGCACTCCAGAGGAAACTTCAATTACTACAGCCACCAAGACCACAAAGCAACACCAGGTAGAGACATCACTATCTCTCTCTTTGTATAATGCGATAGTCCAACGAGAACTAAGAGAAATAAATTTCACCTCATAATGACCTGTGTTACCCAGACCCCTCTGATGTTTTATCAGGTCCAAGCAGAGACAGAAGCAGATAAGCCTCAGGCAGACTCCGGCCAGCATCGAAGAGCAACCGAAAGCCAATTTGCCTCTGCCTCTTCCCTCTCAGCATTCCAGCTTATTGCCAACGCCTTCAGGAGGAGATTTAGTGTGACCAATTCCTCCAGCAGCTCCAACACAGCCCCCACAATGTTTGTAAAGACATAATTATGTGCTGCTCTTGTTATACAGATTGTACTGGAAACCTTATCAAGTGTCTCCTTCAAATGTTTGATGATGTCATTATCTATTTCTGTGATGAACAGCAGATAAGTATGTTTCACGCTGCATTTTAGTTTATCTTTCCATTTCACCAGGAGGTCCAAACATGACGGCCAACGCAGACGCAGGCCTATGTCGGAGGGAGAGTTAAATTTGACCTCTCCTGAACCAGAGTCATCCAATGAGAAGAAAGCTAGAAACCATGAGGTCGGGCCGGACCTGCCGTCTATGCTGCAGCAAGTCTCCCTGAAGGGCCGCAGAGACTCTGGAAGGGTCTTCACTGATGACGCGCCATCATCACTGCCCAACAGGAAGGTTACCCTTTTCTCCTCCCTGAGGCTCAGGAAGAGGGAGCCATCAGAGAGTGACGGGAAGGACCAGGAGCTCCAAAAGGAAATCAGGATGATCCTTGCCAACCTGAGAAACAAAGGTCAGTGTTGTGATTTATCAAACATGAGATAATTAACAATTATGTGATGGGCATACATTTTCGGCAAGTGCTTTATGACACGAAGCCTAAAAAAATACACAGACTGAGGCTAAGCACTGACTGAAGCAGGTTTACATCCGTCGATCCGGGTCAATACAGACGGTCCTCGTCAGTCCATGTATTTTTACGAGGCTTCATGTGTTAAAGCACTCCCCGAAAATGCAGAAGGTGACAAAGAGAAGACTCTTACATTAATTGTTTTTTTCATGCCTAAGTGTTAGTTTCTTAGCAACGTAAAGTATATGTTTTTTGTCTAGCTGCGAGTCAGCAGAGTCTGGAGAAACCCTGTTCAACTGATGACGAATGTGAATCAACTAATTTCAGGGTTTGTACACTTTTATGTAGATTATGTACAGTGCACTTGTGTGTGTGTGTGTTAGCGTTTCAATGTGTGTATGTTTTATTCCGTGTTGAATGCTTGTGGTCACAGGTGTCCTCAGAAAGACGACTGAAGAAGCAAGAAAAGACAGCGGCCCTGCAGGCCAAACAAGAACAGTTAAAGAGGTTGCATAGAGCTCAGGTACTATTGTTTTTTACTCGTGCTTCTAGTACCTACTTCTCTTTAGCAGCTGTAGAATATCTGTTATTATTTTCCCCCTATTTTTTTGTGCAATTCTGATTTTTAATCAGCACACTTTTCATCTGAATTAGTGCTGTCAAAGTTAAAGCGTTAACTCATTGATTAATCACAAAAAATATCGCATTAATCATGTATTCACATAGATTAAGCACACTATTAGTTTTGAGCGCAGATGATCCTTTAGCTTGACAACAGATGGTTATGTTAAATGTAATGTAGCACAGCTTGTTTGAGCAATAAGCAGAACTACATGCATTAAAGTAAAGCATTTAGCTCATTCACTGCCAGCCATTTTCACTGACGCAGCCCCCTTCGCTCCCAGCTGTTTTACTGGATTTTGACTGCTTTTGCAATGCCCACAGAATTTTGTGTTCTATTGCTATAAAAAACATGGAACCTACCAAAAAAAGATTGGAGTCTCTTTTTTTCATCAGGGAAAAAAAAAGTTGATTTCTAAGTATATTGTAGTAGTAGTAAAGTATATGTCTATAAATTATATAATTGCAGCAATTACCATTAGAATATAGCTAAGTTGCATCATTATTCACAAATTTCGAATTGTGAATAAATGAGCTTTTTTGCAACATGGCCCTGGTTGATCTCTTTTGCGCTGCTGGCCGTTTGTGTAATAACTCATTTCTTCAACCGTTCTTTGCAGTTGAGAGGCTGCATCAAAGCCTTCTGTATCTGTATTTTGTGTCTTTGGGACACTTAAAACATTTAAAGTGCAATGTATTTATAAATTTTTGGGCGCAAATGAGTTAATAAATGTTTGCGTATGACGTTCAGAGTATTTTTTCATGTCAACATATTGGGGTCCTTTTTTCATTTTAAATTATGCAAGTAATTAACTAACCCTTAGAAAAAGAAGAAGATGAGTGTGCAGTTGATCAAAATGTTGAAGACGTCTTCATAACAAAAAAATGTTGATTAAAAAAGCCTTTTGAATTAAGTGTTAATCATGATTAATCAAAATTCTAAGATGTGATTAATCTGATTTAACAAAAAATAATAATCGCTTGACAGCTCTAGTCTGAATGCAATGTGTTTGGTGACTCATTTAGGTGATTCAGCGACAACTAGAGGAGGTTGGAGAGAAACAAAGAGACCTGGAGGAGAGAGGAGTGGCTATAGAAAAGGTTTTAAGAGGAGAAACAGGTACTAAACTAGATGCAGATACAGTAAGGACCTGAAAAAAGGTAGATCGTCCTGTGAAAAACACTTGTGCTCCACTGTACAGTGTGTCTTTGACAATGAGTTTAAAATTTGATCTCACTGTGGGTGTGTTTGTATCAGTATATGGTTGAGATTTGGTTATAATAGAAAGTTATGAAATGACCTACAGTAGAAATATTTAATCTGACTTTCTCTCAGCCCTCTCAGTTTTCTAAAATATGTTGTCTGAGCTTCCCGTTTCATCTGCAATCGCCTTGTTTACCTTCTTTTAATCCCCTTGTAACTGCCGCACTGTCAATACCTAGTGTTTTAACCTTTGCTTTTGTCTCCCCACTCCAAGGAGCTGACAGTCAGACAAATGATGGCGAACATGCCCAACTATATCAATCCTGGTTTGAACTAGTTTTGGAGAAGAACAGACTAGTACGATATGAGTCTGATCTCATGATCTTGTAAGTGACATCTGACTGAGAAACATGAAAGCATCAAGTCCAGTTTGTCACTGGTGATGCACTTTCTGTCTTTGACCAGAAGATGTCACTTATTACTGTTTCAGTGCTCAGGAGCTTGAATTGGAGGACACCCAGGGCCGACTTCAGCAAGACCTTCGACGCAGGATGAGTAAAGAAGGTAAATCGCTCACACACATACACACACATATGCAGTAAGGATTCATTGAGCTGAGCTGATCATTATATATATATTTTATTTTTTATTTTATTTTTTTAATTTTTTTTTCTCTCCCAAAGATACAAAGAAAAGCGCCTCTGAACTCCAGAAGGAGCAGGAGATCCTATCGGAGATTATGAGGACAGTGGAGAAAAGGGACATGCTGGTGTCTAAACTTGAGGAGCAGAGGCTGATGGAAAGAGCAGAAGACCAGGACTTGGAGAGCCTTGTGCTGTCTAAAGGCTACGAGTTTCATTGGGCCCAGGCTAATGACAGCTGGGCGTCAGATGAGTCAGGGCTGAAGGGTGACGTTTAAAGAAAGGCCAGGTCAAGCAAGCCAGGGAGTGCAATTCAAATGAAATAATGCTTGTGCAAAACTGGTCGAAAGATGAAAAGTAAACTCTATACCTTTCCATTATGTTCATCATCATAGCGTACAGCTAGTCTTGACTTTAAAGATTTTTAGCACACAGTTTTTTTTAATCATTGCAGAGACTTGAAAGAATCAAAATAGAACTACTGCCACAAAAGAAATGGCTTAATATCAACGTACTTCATATTTACTACTTGTGATCATGACTGACTGCCTTTTTGAACACTTCATCATGCTACTAGCCTGTGGACACAACTGCTGCTCTTTTTACATAACTTGGATTGTTGACAGATATGTCTTTTGTTGTATATGGTCACTTTTTATCACATGGACTAACCGGACACTTTACCTGGGGTTTCAATTTTGCACAGCTAGAATTTTGTAATTGTATAATGAATACACAGATGTTTCTTAAGTTCACTAATATAAGTTTGTCTCCTGTGTGTTGTGTGGGTGAATAAAGCCGCTTTGACACTGCCGTCATAACAAATTGGTGCATCACAGGTGTAACAGTAGAGCCGGGATTTACTAGCAGGTACCTTTCAAACAGAAGTCAGACTGCTGTTGTGGCTTTGCACTTTCATTAACAGTAATAATGTGAGGAGACATCAGTACAACCGTTGCAATTGCTTTCAAGAAAGTGGCGTGAACAGTGAGTCTTGAATGTTAAACTTCTCACTCCGCTTATGTACTGGTGGCATTTTGCCTTTATTGCCTCTGATACTACCTCAGAAGGCAACAGGTTTGCGGGTCGAATTTACCCTTCAATCCCGCATTGGGACTTTACACACTTGAGAGAACAAGGCTGTGAAAGATGGCCTGTATGAAAGTGGCTATGGTGTCATAAGGTGTTTGTTTTTTCATGTTGTACTGCTCATTTAATTGTAATCTAATGTGTGAATGTAGCTGAATAGTTAAGCAATGTACTCTTGTACAGTATATCCAGCCAATAAACAGGGGTGCAGTGTCTAGAAATTGCTACATGGCTGGAGTGTGCCTATCCTATACAGTTCAGTGTGACTACAATTGATTGCTGAAGTTAAATGGGAAGTGTTGAACCAAATTTTGAATTTGGTGGTATTTAAATGTGATTTTGCTACAGGTTTTGGTTTTATACCATTTGGTTTGTTTTAAAATGACCCCAATCTATAATAAAAATGGATTTAAATGTATTCCTGCTGTTGAATAACTTTGTTGAACTTGATTTGTTTTGTGAGCATATTGTCTGCATGTGAAAGAGAAACTAAACTTTCAGTGATGACCAGCTTTACAAAAAATTCCTATATATATATATATTTTTTTTTTAATATTTATATATATATATATATTTTATATGTATTTATTACTATTAAAGGGATACTTGACTTGGCTATTTCAGCAATAAAAAAATGTCTAGAATTAATTTGATAACTTTGACTATTATTAATGTACAATACATTTAAAAACACATTTTGTCACTTGCTGTTAACTAAATATGACATCACAGGTGCTCAAAGCTCAGGTAATGCCTAATCACGGCTCACCTGTACATTTTTTTTTTTGATGAAATATGCACGTAGCTCTTCTCCCAGACTTATTGGTGGAACCGTACGCTGCAATAGAATTTTCGCCGAGGAGACTGAAAACAACGTGCAAACGCCGCAGAGAAATCAGTGTATTGAAGGTAGGCACGCTTAACGATTGGCAACGCAAGATGGCCGCCGATGGCTTCACTTGATACGATGTAGAGGCGGAAATACGATTTGCCAGGTTCTTGTCCGTGGGCAAACTGCGTCCATTCAGTTAGTCTACCACAGCTGCTTCCTCTCCTGATGTTCTTCCAGAGAGGTGGGGCCTCTCACCACGGAGGAAAGAGTGGAATTCCATTTCCGCTTTAGGGAGTGGACCGGGTTTTTTTCGCACCCTTTCCAGAAAACTTTCAATTTCCACGTCAACTTCGAAAGTTTGAATCAACCAGCGTAGGACTGGAGTATTGTTCCAACAATGGCTTCCTCTCCTCAGAAGTCGCCGTCATCTCCTAAATCGCCGACAACGCCGAAATCTCCTTCTTCTCGAAAGAAAGACGACTCTTTCCTTGGAAAACTTGGAGGGACTCTGGCCAGGAGGAAGAAAGCTAAAGAAGGTAAACATCTAAGTAATAAGCCAAGAATCGAGGGCCGTTTTAATAATAGGAGAAATCCAAAAAATCAATATGAACGTAATCACTAAAAAGTGACTGACTGTCTTGTGTGTATGGGCTACGTGTTTATATCCATGTAAGGTCAAGAATTCACTTGTGACGTTCTCCTGTGGTCTCTGACAAGGCTCGCCTCTCTTCAGCCACTAACTTTGGTTTACAACAGTAATAGTGAAAACAAAGCTATTGTACAATAATTGCAATATTACTGTTATATCGGTAATGGTTTAACCATTTCCTAAAGTTAGCTAAAACTTAATAACAAAATGCAACACAATGTAGCGCTTAATATTGATGATGGTTTAATGTGATTTTTGATGTGGCACATGCATCTCCCTGTTAAACAAAAGCATAACTAAGAATTGTTGATTGCATCGTAATGTAACGAAATGTATGTTCCTGTTACCTTCTCAATATGCCCAGAATAAAACTGTAGATGCTCGCTGAACTGAGTTCTCAGTTCAAACCGACCTATCAAGCCATATGAGGAGTTTGGCGTGGCACCAATCAATACAATGGTTATGTGAGATTCTACAGGTAATTTTTTGCCCCTAAATTCTGATTGGGTTCAGAATAATGAGGCTATTCAGATGTACTGTATATTTGATTAAATTCAACTTTATTACTAAGGTGTAAGCATAGGGGGGGGGGGGGTGTTGTTTAGTAGTTTAGTTTATAATTAGAAGTGCAAAGAGTGATGATGTGTAGACTAGAGTGAGATCTATGAATGGTAGTGCAACATAAGTTAAAAGGTGAAATAAGGTATTGTTTGTAAACAGCGACAAGATGTGTGCAGCATTATTGCTAGTTTATCAATAGTGCAATATGGCATCGGAGGTAAAGTATGATACAATTACAATGAATACTATGGACATTCTGAGCAATAAAATACAGTATGGTCCAGATTACCAGTAGCAATAGTATTTCTTTAGGAAGATCGTTGTCCTGTACATTTATTAGTTTTTAAATAATTTAGTTAATCTGACTTAAAGATTGTAGGTTCCATGTAAACACCTTATTTGAGCTAGCACAACTGGATAATGCTATATTTTGTCTAGATTTTGGTGCATGTACACAACTAATAATAATTAATTATTTATTTATTTTTATAAATAATAAAAGTAATTGGCCCGATTGCCCATGGCCACTACGTGACATTGTCAGGCCACCCAAGATTCTTTTTTTTTCTTTTTTTTAAAGAGCTCAGTATTGTTCATTCGGAAATGTCATCATCATTGCTCTTTATTTTTAGTTATTTATTTATTTATTGTTTTTAATTTTTTATTTTTTATTTTTTTTGTGTGTGTGTGTGCGTGCGTGCGTGCGTGTATTTGTTAGCTCACCAAAAAACCTATACCTGGATTTCACCTTCCTTGGTTTTCTTTGGTCCCCTCGGGTCTCCTGACGGCGGTGTTCGGTTTAGGTGAACGGTATGAGATTTTTTCTAATAGGTTTTTTGGTGAGCCACCCAAGATTCATTGACGCTAGCCTAAATGGACCAGTACACATTTTTGCATATATACTATGAAATCAACATGTTCTTTTTTTTTAAAGATTTATTAGTCAATATTTTGACTTTTATCCATTTAAAATGATCAATCATCCTTTTTTCTTTTTTTTTTTTTACTGTTGCTGCAGATATTTATTCGCACGTCAGGTGAGGAATGGCTTCAACAAGATAAATAGACTCAAAAATGTGAAGTGGAAAATATTCAGCTAGATTTTCTATTACTAAAATCATGCATAATAAATGAACAGACAAATATCAGGCAATAATAAGTGTACTTTTTGTTTGTTTTACCAGCTTCCAATTTAATAGCCAATAACGCGACTCTGGTTCTTACCAGGGATGTGCGGTATAAACGGTTTTGTAGTATGCATTAGCCTGAAGGTAGCGATTTGGACACTATTGGTGAACCGCGGTGACAACATGTTTATTACATCTTTTGATCTCCCTTCGTGCTAACACTAAAGATATTACACCACCATCATGCTGTTGGCCGCTGTTCATATCGGGAACGCTTGATACTAGGGGTGGGAATCTTTGAATGTCTCACGATTCGATTCAATTCCGATTTTTGGGTCTGCGATTCGATTCAGAATCGAATTTCGATTTAAGAAGGATTTTTGATTGACAATGATTTTTGCTTCAATATATAGATGTGCAAGGAATTGTAATGATCTACTCCAGTCTGACTCGCCAATGCTAATTAGCGCACTACTCGCGGCACTTTTATCACTCAAAAGAACGACTCCACGCTTGAGAAAAAAAAACTTTTATTGGAATAACTTGATTGTGACTTTTTCCTTCTACTCTCTAATGTGGCTACAATTTAACAGTGTATTAGACCGCGTGGAACCACACTGCCCCTCAGTGGCCAAACTGGGTACAACATGAACAGCGCTCCAAATAAAGGCACACACAGACAAAAGGCAAGACAGTATAAAATAATTTAAATAAAATCGATTTTGGGACATTTAAAATCGATTCTGAATCATACTAAATGAGAATCGTGATTCTTATGAGAATCGATTTTTGGGCACACCCCTACTTGATACTCAATATTTTGCAGCACCTGTGCTCCCTAAAAGCTACGGCTGGCTAGCTAACATGGCTAAACATGATGCGGAACAGCAGAGGTTAAAGTTCTCTTTGCATCTGCTGTCAACATAGCATCAGTCACTAATTGTCGCCTCCATGGCAACAAATAGATATATTTCTAATAGAGGGCGGTTAGTAATGTTATCAACATTGGTGAGGTCATCATTTTTATTTTTATTTTAAGGTGAGGTCATCAACTACAAAACAATAATGTGATCATTCTGTAGCGTCACCGGAAACACGTCGTGTCATTCCCTGCCTCTGTGAGCATGATTTTCAAGTGTTTTCACATGGAAGTGGAAAGCGCTCCTTTTAAATGGATGATTACTTGGTGCTGCTCTGGTTTACTGTTCCACAGCTGAGCCTCATTTGATGCTGTTGCATGTAATCGCATCAAACTCATGCTGGCAGGACAAGAGACACACACACACACACACTCACTTGCGCAGCGTGTGTGTGTGCGTGTGTTCTATGATTTGATGGAAGGCCTTGGCTACTGGCTTTTTTGACGATCATTGATTCAATTTCACGTCACTGTGACGCTTATGGTCAGTCGCCAAAGCGGTTGCCATAGTAAAGTGCAGTAATAGCCAGTTGAAACTAAAGCGAAGAGAGGATGAGGATGTTAAAGTGCTATAGTCATGGGAACCGGATTGGATGAATCAAATAGATAGATAGAGGATCAGAGATCTCAAACTGCGTGATGGAGGAGACAGCAATAGTAATACACAATTTGTTGTGCTGAGCAAAAGTAGAACAAACACATCTTGTGGCTGAGTGTTTTTAGAGTTGCATGCTCAGATTCAAGAAGTTCTTAGGGGGAGCACATGTCCTGCCACCTCCTGGGAGGGGGTGGGGGGGGGGGACTTTGTTCACCAGGTAGGCGATAAAATATGTCAGCCATTTGCATCCTCACATGGAGAAGCCAAGTTCTGATTCATGTGATGCATTGCATTTCTGCTTTTCCAACATTGACACAAAAGGAGAGGGAAGTGATATGTATGATATGTTATCTACATTGTGGGTACTGATGATACGTGAAAGTCGGGTTCACTTTCTCGTGCAGCTAATCAAATTTGTGCTGCGCAAATATAGTAGATTTTAAAATTGCCGGCCGACTTAAACTCTGAGACACACCACACGTGAGGAGGAAAAAATCACGGGAATAACAGTTTTGAACGTACCGTGTGTGGTGTGTAGCCATACTGCACAATCAACATACTACACACGAGCCAAGTTAATTCATGAAAGTCACGGGAAGTCTCGCAAAACATCTCCAGATTAAACGTGACTTCCGAGTCAACAAACATGCAGGACCAGTCGCGATACTTCCTGGTTTTCAGCCGAAAAAGCGGCATAAGAAGAACATGCGTTGTTTAAAGGAGTGTAAATGCTTGCCCCTCGGTGTTGGCAGCGCGGGTTCGCGTTCCACTCGGAGATCCACGTTAATTTGTGTAGTATCAGTGTGTGCGTGTTTAAAAAAATAATTAAATTTAAAAAAGGAGTGTAATAGCGCATGCACGGGCCAATTCTTCTGCTGTGTGAACCAGGCTTAAAGCAGCACCAATCTTTAATGTTGCCAGGAGCCAGATACATATTTTTGTAATAATTATCAACAATGATTTAACAAGCTGAAAACACATTTGTTCAAGCTCATTTTTAATTAAAAGGTGTGTTTATCAATGTATGGTAGGTTTGTGGCTGGTGTTGATTATGCAGATGCTGTTCCATGGAAGGCAAAGAAATTCACAGGATGTTCGCTCCATGCTCCCGAGACGAACATGTCGAATGGCTGAGCCTCCTGAGCTACCTGACAAACTGAGAAGGAAAACATGCTGGGCATGTTAGAAGCAGCTTTCTGATAAAAATAGCATTTAGTGGTATCCACAAGTGCTTTTCTGGTAAATAACAATGTTGTTGTTGTTTTTTGCTTCCAAACACACGGTCCACAAGGTTTAGGATTGGCATGCTTCTGTTTTGCTGGGGGTAAACAGGGCATAGCAATGGCACAATAATAAACTTGATCCAGATAATTTTTTTATGTTGTATGTATAATTGTTTTTTATTTGTTTTGTATAATTCATTTTCCAAGTTTGTCATTGGCCATACAGTTTTATTTCTACATGATCCTTCAGTTGACTACCATCTGTAGAGTTGTATAAATAATCTCACGTATCTTTCGAGCTTGTAATGCAGGCAGTGAAAACTGGTCTGTGGTGCACTGGATGTGATATCATGTGTATTGTTTTTATGAATGCACATTCAGTCATATTTTGAATTGGGGTGATTAGATTCACCGAGCCTGCAAAGTTTTAGCTTGGGCATGGGCAGGTTGTTGGTACCAGACTAAATATGGAAATCTGGACTGGAAATCAGTCACACGAGCCCAAGTAAGGCAATTGAGAATATATTCTTACCTTGGGTGTAAAATATAGAATAGTAGAATAATTTGAATTGAAATTCTCAAGAGGATTCAATAAATGATTGCATTATTCCTGATATCCTTTGTTACTTTTATACCCAGTGACATCAGTCAGTTTATCACTGACATCACAATTATGTTGTTTTATTTACTGATTTATAATACCTGTTTTTCATCACTCCAGTGTCTGAGCTCCAGGAAGAGGGGATAAATGCCATCAACCTTCCTCTAAGCCCCACCCACTATGAGCTTGACCCAGAGGACACCATGCTAGGTATTCACATCACAGTCAGTCCTTCAATTACACGTGAACATTTTTAGTGCTTTAATAATAGGGCAGTATTCACAAGCTCTAGACTGTTTTAGAAATCTACTATCATGACAGTTTTCTTTAATTTATGGGTTGAAGATTGCATAATCTTGACATGCAAAAATATCATACTTTCATACCAAGCAGGCGGAATTATCGCAGGGTTTTTCCTGTGTACAAAATTCAAAGGTGGCCACCTCCACCTAATTTGCTCGCCACCTCCAGCCTGAGCCACTGATATCGCTCAACACAGCGCTCCGGCTGTGTTGATTGAGCTCGGCAGGAACGCATTTTAACTGCAGTTGCAGTGTTGCGCCATTATGGAGGCGCTATATCAACAGCAGTGCACCGGAAAGACCTGAAGCAACAGCCATTCAACCTTTTTAAACTTTAATGTACCGAAGAAGAAACAGATCATGGAGCAACCGTTGCACATGCCGTTGCACACGGCGAAGTCATAAAAACACTATATGCAATTAACATAATAGTGTTTTACAACATCGCTGAACTATATTTACAATTTAATATGTACCAGTGGATGCATTTTTAATGATTAGAGTTTAAAAATGGCATCTTTGTATTCATATACCGTAAAAAATGGCTTTAAGGAGGGCGGCTCATAATGGTATAGGTTACCGCTGCGAGTACCGATACCTTAAAACATAAGTGTCAATCTCTGGTCCTCGAGGGCCGTACTCCTGCAGGTTTTGGAGGTTTCCCTTTTCCAACATAAGCTGATTCCAATCAGCAGGATCATTATCAGGCTTATGCAGAGTTTGCTGATGAGCTGATCATATAACAGCTGTGTTGGAGAAGGGAAACATCCAAAACCTGGAGGACTCAGTTTGACACTTATGCCTTAAAATAAGACCGGTATTGGCACCCGTACCTGGTATCGATAGTCACCCATCCTGGTCAGGATGATAAAACCTCTGCCTCATTTTAGGCTCGGAAAAACCCTGTATCGAGCTCGGCAATGAAGCCCCATTTCCACTGAGAAGTGCAGTTCAGTTTAGTGTGACATGAAACACGTTTGTGTTCTCTCTATCAAGAAAATAAGGATGTAATAAGTAATTCCGTGCCATCTACTTTCCAAGTTGTGTCAGTAGCGTACTGGGCTGACGAGTCATTAGTCATCCTATCAAAGAAAATAAGAAACAACGTTGTTGGACTGCCATAAACAAATTTCTGCCATAAACTGACATCATGTTCATCTTCTAGAGGAGAATGAGGTGCGTACCATGGTGGATCCAAACTCCAAGAACGACCGCAAACTGCAAGAACTTATGAAGGTTAGTGGTGCAAGGAACAAGTATTCAGACACCTCAACTGAGTCTATTTTACACCTATCAGCAGACGTCCCACATTTGATGAGAGGAGCTGGAAACATGTGAAGGTGAAACCCGAGTTGCAGGAAGAAGTTGGAATCTACAATAAAATATAGTCATAATATTTCTGCATCAGTAGTAGCACAATACAATTGTTCACTAATCGATATGATTGAAGAAAAACATCTACAATAGCAAAAATCAAAGAGGGTGAACTTTGGCACATAATGCATACAACAAAATTAAAGAAATTAATACAAACGTAAAAATGTAGACAGTAGAAAAGCTCTCAAAAACTTTTTGCGAACAAGAAAAAAACTTTCATAGCTAATTACTGTAGTTTATAAAAACACAAGCAAGTCGCAATTGCTCATACTTGTGTTTTAGCAGGCAGCACTCATTGCATCACTGCAGTTCAGTCCCGCAAGGAATGTTGTCATGTGCTCACACAGGTGTTGATAGACTGGATAAATGATGTTCTCGTTGGGGAAAGGATCATTGTGAAGGATCTGGCTGAAGATCTCTATGACGGACAGGTCCTGCAGAAACTATTTGGTGAGTATTAGTTTCAAATGTTTACACAAAAATCTGTACCTATAGTAAGATATAATGTATTCAATTTTCTCAACTCTACCAATACTGTTCTTTGTTC
Organism: Leptonotus elevatus; assembly: GCF_054856555.1. Lineage (NCBI taxonomy): Eukaryota > Metazoa > Chordata > Actinopteri > Syngnathiformes > Syngnathidae > Leptonotus > Leptonotus elevatus. The sequence goes on along the minus strand of NC_141242.1, from coordinate 22,624,488 downwards.
TCTCTCAAACAAGACATAATGTATTGTTTGTTATATCAATGCTTGCCATGCTTATTACGTACTGTATGCTTGTGATGGGTTTCAGAAAAGCTGGAAGGTGAGAAACTGAATGTGGCGGAGGTGACGCAGTCAGAGATCGCACAGAAGCAGAAACTGCAGACTGTTTTAGAACGGATCAACGACTCACTCAAACTCTCTACAATGAACATTCGCTGGAATGTGGACTGTAAGTGACACTGTTGTTGTCGTCACACAACCTATTCAATTTCACTGACAATTTCATGCACTTTGGTCATCGACATTTTATGCTGTTGGCTTTATTCAGTAAAGTAAACTGGGATTACAGAAATTGTTGTATATTTCTTCTTGCAATACAGTATAATTTGGTTTGTAATTGGAATTACAGAGCGGTAAAGAGTAGGAAAAACACAGGTATGCGCATTAATGGTATACTGTATACATGCAGGTGATTCCAACCAGTACTGGGAACTTGAATGTTACCTTGATACAGTACTTGCTTTTAAATCTCATGGTCGGAAAAATAAGCATTACCGTACTTAAGTTGTCTATGGACTATTAATGGAGCATTAACCATACGCATATATATCAGGCTGATTCAAACCCTGCATACTTTCTGGACGCATCATTTATTATTATTATTGGAATAAAGCCTAATTTTAACTTGAAGGGAGATTAACTTGGGTAAGTAGACAGAAGATACACTAGTGCTGAAAAGGATGTCCTTAGAGGCATGTTAGTAATTTCTCTTAAATAAAAAATAAAAAAATCCTAAAAGCGTGAATGAATACCAACAAATCCAATTGATCATGCTGTCCTTTTATGTTGAGTTTTGTCTTAATTAATTTTACCTGTCCTCACTTTTACCCTGTCCTGAATCATGTCTGACCTGCTTTCAATCGTATGACACATGATCACTCTAGATTTTTAAAAATGTTTTGTTTTTACAACAGTGCTCCTTTTTACATCCCATCAATTTGATCTGAATTAATATTCATTACTGAAAGGTGGGGACCAGAAGAAATCTGAGAATTTAAGTTTAAATTTACTGCTGAAAATGTCATGTTTGTCAGAGAAACAATGATTTTATATATATAAAATTGTGCCAAAGAATTCCTTTGTGAAAACTTTGCAGAGATTTACTGAACTTCTTCAATGCATGAACTTTATCTTTTGTCTGGTGTTTTTGCTGCTACTTAGCAAAAACACCACACAGGTGTGTCTTTTATTTTCTTTCTTATTTTCTTTTTGTGTCCTCATTTGTATTATTTCTCCATTAAATTAATTAATTGGGGGGGCGGGAGTGCTACACAAAACTTTTTGAAAGGGGATGAAAGGAGAAAACACATTAATTGGTGTTAGATTGATATATATATATATATATAATTAAGAAAGAATAACAAGCACACAGACTAACAGCTGTAGCTAGCACTAATTCTGATTTTACCAGACAAATATTAATTTGACCAATCACTGACGCACACAACTTCTTTGTCTTTCACAACATAAAGCGGTCCATGCGAAGAGTATCGTCGCCATCCTTCACCTGCTCGTCGCGCTGTCACAACATTTCAGGGCACCAATCAGGTTGCCAGACCATGTTTCTATTCAAGTAGTTGTGGTCCAGGTGAGTAGCAACACTTATTTTATATGCATCTTCTCTGTCCAGGTTTAAGAGTCACTGCCAATAATATGTTTGCATCATTTTTCTGTTAGAATGACTTTCATCTTCTCTGGATTTCAGAAAAGAGAGGGCATCCTCCAATCCAGACAAATTCAAGAAGAAATCACTGGTAACACAGAGTAAGTAGTAGAACAGAAGAAGTAATTTACTGCTTTTTATATCCATTTAAATGTGTACAAGTGATACTCACACACTGCAGATATGCTTGCAGAGCTTTCCATATATGAGTGTGTGTTTTGAGAAGGAAAAGAGAGCATTAGAGGTGTTAATCAGTGAGCCACAGTGACTGCCTAGTGCCTAGCAATTTAGCTCATGGTACAGAGAGCATCGCACACATCAATTAGGAGTGTGTTCACTGAAATTATGCAAGTTCAACCATGGCATAAACGATATTTTAAAACAGGATTATTCTCAACACAATGATGAAATGTTGGGATTATACAAATAAAACAGCAATGACCGTTTCACATTGCAAATAAAAAAATCAAGTTGGTAAATTCATTTTTCAACAACTAAAGCACTTCATTCAGGTGTTAGCCATTAGTGTGAGAGACCGAGCTTGTGTCTGCTACTCAATGACTCCTGGACTTCAGGGGTAGTTTAATTATGTTGCCATTGCAGCAGTGGGAAGAGGCAAAGTGTGGTTGTAATGTGAAGTCAAATGGAGTTAAAAATGTATTCTTTCATTTTATTCAGTAATCCATCCCTCATCCATCCTTTATTTGACAAAACCGTTTTATTATTTATTAATAAATTTAGCAATGCACACTAACTCTCAAACTGGAATTGAGAAGGGTGGGCATTTAATTCAATACCGGGTCTAGTCAAACACACATCAAAGTATGCATTGGTTCCCTGTTACATGACTTAAAATGCAATAAAAAATCTGGTCTTTCATAAATGTAAGAAAATACTTTTAAATTCATGTGAACGGTAAATTTCAAGAAAACAGAAAGATACCCAAAAAAATAGTTATGGTTTTATGAATCTATTGGGCTCGAAAAAGAAAATCTATTTGATATAGATTATTTGATTATTTTTTTTTACCCAGAGCTTTTTTTGCGTGGGTTACAGGGTCTTGACCACAGCAAAATCTTAACTAGCTCTAGCAGTTTTTCTACAAAACACTGTCATATGTAAACAATATACAATTGCTTGATTAACTGATTTTATGTGCTTAAATAAAAATAATAATAACAATAATATATCAAAGTAGCCCTTGCATCGTTAATTTTTTCTGTATATGGCCCTTAGAGGAAAAAGTTTGTACACCACTGAATTAAAGCAATCTACACAAATACTGTATTGTGTGAAGTAGTCTAGTATTGGAGCAGAGCAGGCGATGTATTAGTACCCGTTGTTGAACAACAGTAGAGTCTCTATGTCCCACACACATACACACGTGCAAGTCACACATCTGGGTTGCTGTGGAGCAAGAGACTGCGACCTGACAGCAGCAACGAGAAAGATAACAGCAGGACAGCGAAACACACAAACGAGCACTAGCATGGTTATTAGCATAGCACCACGAGTATTGCCCAGACATGCCTGCCCATAAACTTAATGTATGTCCATGGGAATGTGTGATTTCTTTCTGGCCTGCCCTGCTGCGATAGCTCCTCGACAGGGACATTTGAACTGCAGCAGTTGTTCTTCTCCAAAAGCATGTGATGATCTCCAAACATGATGATGATGATGCACCCCCCCCCCCCCCGCCCTGTTAACATGGAGAAGCTGTTTTCTCCATTCATTGTATCAATACCCAGCTGTGTTGTTTTGCTGTTGAGATGATTTTACAATATGGAGTCACCGTGGACCTCTCACTGATGATGCCCGGGTTCTGTAACTGTGTTTCTCGTTAATCTAATTATGATGCCATAGCTACGTCTATTGTTGAATCATTTCTAATCCCCCTCTTGTTCTCCACATTCCTCTGTGATTGAATTGGAAGCACTTGTCTTTCATTCTCCCATTTTCTATAGAGATTCAAGTGTGAAATTGTGAATAACATGAAATTACACGTTTTTTTCTTTGTATTTTGACACATTTTTTTTCTCTTCTTATTTTACCAGGGCTTTCTCTGGAAGACATGGTATGTTGTTATTAAGATATTACCAGCCTTTTTCTAGATAAGTTCATATATTGTTTTCTTTTTTGGGTTTAATCATTTATTCCATGTTTTCCCACAGAGCGTGATGCTTTTGACACCCTGTTTGACCATGCTCCAGATAAACTCAATGTTGTCAAAAAGGTAGTGATGCTTTGCACACATATTTCGACCTTGTGTCTGCATAACAAACTCTTCAATGTCTTAAGCAGACATTTAACCACAACTACATGTGTCAAATTAGAATACCCTTTTTTTTTAACTCCCACAAAATGCACACATTCACTACTTTGGATCACATCCGGCATCATCAGCTAAGCTCTTCAAAGCAAAACATCTTGGACTGTGAGAGACGGTCCCAAGTGGAGCTTCTTGAGCTTCCAAATAAAGCAAATGTTGACTGGATCTGAGGCCGGGGGGTGTTTTGAGAGGCAAAACTAAGAGGATGCACAGCAGTACAACACACCATTGTCTGAGCACAATTCCTTTAATAGTATTTATTTTTTGTTTGTCTCTCTAGTTTTTGTATCTGATAAATTATTGACTTTGTTTTCTCAGACACTGATCACATTTGTGAATAAACACCTAAACAAGCTCAACTTAGAGGTGTCGGAATTGGAAACACAGGTATGACAACCCTCACACACACACACAGAAATAATTTGTAAATTATCTTAATTAAAGGGCAAAGATGGTTTTAAATGGAAAGAGGGCGGGGCTGTGAAGTAATATTTTTGTCGTGTATTCTTCACACTAAAAGCAGTTGGGTCAAGAATGGACCGACCCAAAGGGTTAAACAAACGACCCACAAACTGTTTGGGTTGATTGAATAACCCAATTGAATTGGGTCAAAAATTAAACCGACCCAACTTTTTGAGTTATTTAACATAAAAACTCGAGCCAAATTAATATTAATAACCCACAAAGCAACCAAATATTTGTTTGTGGGTTATTCATTTGATTAAATGTTTTTACTTAATTGTGATCATTAATGAACCAACCCAAATTTTTGAGTTGTTTAACAAAAAAAAGTTGTGTCCAATTAAATTAATAACCCACAAAGCAATGTTTTAGGAAAAAAACTAACAGGTGATTCAGAAGAAACTTCTACTCAATTAGAACTCTCTAAAAACAGTTGAAAATTGGACTGACCCACTAACTTGTATCAATTTGACACAAGTTTGGGTTGTAACCCAAAAACTGGGTTGTTTTATACAAAACAATTCAGAAAGTTGGGTCAAATTGACCCAAGTTAACAGGTCATCCAAATTTTGACCCACATTGGGTTTGTTCTTGACCCAGCAGTTTTAAGAATGTACACTCTAAAAACAGTTGGCTCAAAAATAAGCCAAAATTACAGTTAATACTGTTCTCAGTCCTGCTACTTGCGTCTTCTCTAACCTCATGATCCACAAGTGAGTGACGGCACACTAATGTTATATGCGGTATATCTGCTCGCAACACTTAAAAAAATATATATATAGATATTACATTTTCTTGAAATCTACTTGGGTGGCCCGCCCGAGTATTAACATGGTGTGGGAAACACTGAGTTCGTTTTTTCCTAAAACATTGCACCATCATGTCTACATATATTGATCTCCTAGCAGGCAGCTGGTGTCTTTACCTACCTGTGTGTGTCAGTTTGCAGATGGTGTTTATCTGGTGTTGCTGATGGGTCTGCTGGAGGGATACTTTGTGCCACTCTACAACTTCTTCCTCACACCGGAAAATTTTGACCAGAAGGTTGAGTGTGCTCTCCATTTTTAGATATTATTTGACTCTGTGGCATAGTTTAATGAAACTTTCAAGTTGATCCTCCAGTTTTCTGAGGAACATCATGCACACATAGCCAGGGTCTGCCCTCAAAAGCTTGGTTCCATGCCATCTCTTTTCCTCAGAGCCCATTCAATGCGCAGCCATCTCTCCTCTCTATTGGCCTCTCTAGTACCACGGTATTCTAAACAGGCAATCTACGGAGACACCACAGTAGCCTTTTGTAACCGTCTTGGCCAGCCAACCCTGCCAAGCTGTGAAGCAGAATGGCAACCGCTGATACAATGTGCACAATTCCAACCACACGCACACACACACACACACACACACACACTTCTGGCCTGGAAGAACAGGCAGGAGCTCATAGCATCTGTAATCTCTTCTACGCAGGGAAAGACTGGAGTGATGGCTTAGGGGCTCCGTTTTGTGTGTGCCCACCCCCAGCGCCTGCTCATTTTTAACTTAGCTCATCTTGTTTTACGGCACGAGACGGCCACACATAATGGCTATGAAAACATTGAAATCACTTCACCTCTAGTAGGAGTAAGTAACTGGATGTTATACTCTTTGTTTATTCTTAAATTGCTTTATTATTTTTATATTTCATTATATATTGCTCTATTACCTTTAGATTTTTTTTTTACTATTATAATGATTTCTATATAAAGTATATAAGTATAAAAGTAGTACAAATGTACTACATTGATAGTTTGTTTCTGCAGATCCATAAAGTGGTGTTTGAGGTTCGAGGTGTTGCTGTGTGTATGGTAACCAAATTGAATTGTCACAAGGTGTATTGTGGCATTTAGCCTCAGGGTTCCTATTTGGCACACATCAGTGTTGGGTTTTCATTTAGTTGCATGGGGGCAAAGCGGTGAGCAGCTTGCGTAATAGATGTTCATTCTCACCATAGGTGCATAATGTGTCCTTCTCGTTCGAGCTGATGCAGGACGGCGGTCTGGAGCGACCAAAGCCGAGGCCAGAGGGTAAGAAACTGTTACACAATCATTTTAAGTGCAAGGACAGTTATTTATAAAATTGCTCCAAACCCCTCTTATTTAAAAATAAAAAATGTAAGAATGAGGTTTCATCCAACTCATTATTTTGTTTAGTCAAATGTGTATTTTCTCCTTAGTAATAATAATAATAAACTTTATTTGTAGAGTGTTTACAAAGGGCTTTAACAGACCAATTACAACACAAATCCCAGACAATAAAATGCAAACAGCCTAACTACAGAACAGCAACAGTAACAATCAAGGCTAAAAAATAGAAAAAAATGGATTCCGACAACCCAATTTGAGATTACAACAAATGAATCCCAAAATAAAAGTAAGTCCACAAAAATAATATTAAAAGACAATAAATACAAAATTAAATAATTAACACAAAAGCCAGGGGAGAAAACACCATTACTTAAAATCCAAGTAATTTAAAAGCTGCAACTGATCCCGCGTTTTAAGCCTTGGCTTTGCAACAATCAGGAGGCCTTGACCCAAGGATCTGAGACAACAGGCTGGCTCATAGGTGGTTAAACAAATAGACAGTTCACATAAGTACAGTTGCTCGGAGCCAGTCAAATACATGCTTTAAAAGTAATCAGTCGAATCTTAAAATCAATTCTAAGACAGACTGAGAGCCAGTGAAGTGGGCTGATGTGGTGCCACTTATTAGAATTAGGGAGAAACCTAACTGCTGCATTCTGAGCCAACCGGAGGCGCGAGAATGATTTTTTACCAATACCGGGGAGGAGTAAATTGCAATAATCTCACCTGGAGAAAATAAGAGCATGAATCAGTTGTTCAAGGTCAAATTGATTTTACTTTGGCTATGGTATTCAGATGCAGTAAACATGACTGGACGACTTTATTGATATGGGTTGTGAAGGGAAAATCTGAGTCCAAGAGGACTCCTATTTTTTTATTTTGTTTTCGAGATTTAATATTCTGAGCAGTATTTGGCAGGTTCAATAGTAATATTCCAAATTTGGAGTTATTGAATTGAAGGAAGTTATGAGTCATCCAGCAACTGATGTCAGACAGGCAATCTTTTACAGCATCTGGGTTTCTAAGGCCCTCTGGACTCAGTGGAATTCCTATTGGTGTGTCGTCGGCATAACAGTGAAATGATTCATTATGACGCTCATAATTTAGCCAAGGGGCATCATATAAATGGGAAATAAAATTGGGCCTAAAACGGAACCTGGCGGTACACCACCGGTGAAGGCAGAAGAGCCTAAGCAGTGGTTGCCTATGGTGACTGCAAATGTTTACTCTAAAAGATAAGAGTAAAAGCAAATCAGTGCAGTATTTGTGACCCCGCACAACATTGTTGAAGGTGATCAATTCAAATAGTGCGGTCCATTCTGTCAAAGGTGGCACTAAGATCCAGCAAAATGAGTATTCAGCCCTCCCCTTTATCGGTTTAAGGTAAGTCTGTACATTTTTACACGTGGTCTGTTTTTGCTACTTTATTGATAATAATAATATTTAATCGAGCCTATTCTAAGTGAACATCCACCTTAAAACAACTCAGTGTTACATGGTTACAGACTGGCTGGTCAAATATTTACCAACTAAAGTTGTAGGCGAGGGCTGACCAAAACCTGAGCTGCAATATAATTGGACATTTGTGACATTTGCATATGACCTTTAAGCCTTAGCGAAGAGACCACAATATTCTCTTTTGTTGTGAATATTGCCCTGTCATAATGGCTGTATCAATGCTTTTCTTTTCCTCCTTTCAGATATCGTCAACTGTGACCTTAAGTCAACTCTTCGTGTCCTCTACAACCTCTTCACCAGGTACAGGAATGTAGACTGAGGACCCAAGCTACAAAAAGGAGACTTTTTTTTTTTTATCAATGGACCACATGTTATAGCTTATAAATACATCAATGCGTTTTTATTTGAATTCATATGTACCATTTTACAAATGAGCACACTTTAATCCCCGCAGCATCACTTTTTGTGACACCTTTGGAAAAAAGTTTGTTCAAATCTGTCAAATGTTTCACATTTCTTTTGAAACATCATCATTGTATTTATTGTACATTTAATACGTTTATCCTGTCTTTTTTTCATCCCCTTGAAGTGCCTTTAATTAAACGTACACTACTTGATAATGGAGTGAGTACCGATACGCTACGGTACGTCATGTCCCGGACATCTTAAGAAACTGAAACTGCGCTTCTTCAAACGATGGTAGTTAGTTGTTATATGATGCAGGTGATATTGTTGTAGACTTGGGACCTTATTTACTATCTGTACAAAAACAGTACACAAACGGCTGTAGATACTGGTCTAATAACTAAGTGCAAACTAGGGGTTGGAATCTTTGAATGTCGCACAATTCGATTCCGATTTTTAAGGCCTGCGATTCGATTTAGAATCGATTTTTGATTAAGAACGATTTTTGATTCAAAATGATTTGATTGACAATGATTTTTGCTTCAATCTATATATGTGGAAGGAATTGTAATGATCTACTCCAGTCTGATTCGCTAATGCTAATTAGTGCGCTACTCGCGGCACTCAAAAGAACGGCTCCACACTGCAAAAAACTTTTATTGGAATAACTTGATTGTGACTTTTCCCTTCTACTCTCTAATGTGGCTACAACTTAACAGTATATTAGACCACATGGAACCACACTGCCCCTCAGTGGCCAAATCGGGTACAACATGAACAAAGCTCCAAATAAAGGCAAGACAGTATAAAATAATTTAAATAACATTGATTTTGGGACATTTAAAATCGATTCTGAATCGTACTAAATGGGAATTGCGATTCTTATGAGAATCGCTTTTTGGGCACACCCCTAGTGCAAACCAGAATTGTGTCAAATCAAATGTGCTAAATTGCCACACACTCCATTGAATGTGTTGTCCTGTGATATGCTGTACCCACACCAAAAAGGAACCGCACAGGCAATCTTGGACGGGTGACGACCTGGGTGCACTTGGTTTACGCCCGTTTTTGTAATCGCACACTTTTAGCTAGATGAAGCGTTATCCTCTTACTCATGTAAACACGTCAAAGCTAAACAAAAATAAACAAACGTGAAATTAAACTCCACTTTATATTGGAGTAAAAATAGCTACAGAAATCATAGAACTCAAACATGCAGAATTGCTCTTCACACTGACGATGGATTGCGTTCCTGCCACCCGCAGGTCTTTTATTTTCGCCCACACTGTCAACACCAATCACATCCAGAAGTCAAAAAGCAGCCTTACTCTGGACCGCGTTCCCCATCGGTACAGTTTGTTCATAGTAGCAGTTCCAAAATGTCGACACGATCAGAATCTGTATTGTGGCAGAGGTTTGATTGATGGGGAAATGCCTGATGCACCTCAAAGAGAGAAAAAAAAAGTAGAAAATAACAGCAGTAGGCACCGGTCTATCATAGCCGTGTTTTGTTTTGTGTTTGGTGTGGTTTTGCGTTAAACTACAACACCCTTTCTGCAGTACTTGAGTTAAAATGTCATACTTTTTATAGCTGGGACACATTGCACAATTAGTCACATAACCCCTCAGTATTTTGTACTTCGCTGGCGTAGGGCCGAGACCTCGCATGTCACAATTTGCTCAATTTCATACAAATTTGTACTAATGGTTAATCCAGGTATGGATGTTATTTTATAATTTATTGACCAATCTAAAAGAGAACTGGTTGAACAAATGAATTTTTTGGAGTCTCCTGATGATTTTGGAGATATGTGGATTCCCCCCTGACGCCAGCGACATGCATAGTGTGCTATCATACTGTACGTTCAGCAACATAAATGTGATTTTATGTTTAGCAAAAACGTTACACTGCCAGCATGTTGACTGTTATGTATCTATTTATGTTTTATATCATTTAATAAATAATCCAATATCACAATCAAGCTACAAGTTTTAAAGTATTTGTTTCCCCTAAAAAGAAAGCACCTTCCTGGGGTTTGGGGTTTGAATCTCTGACTTCCTCTCCCATTCCAGAAACAAGCATGTTCTTAATTGGGGACTCTAAATTGCCCTTAGGCGTGAACGATTATTTGTATAACATGATTTTTATAAATGTCAATCATTTATATTGTAACGTTGTTGCCACTTAAGTGAGTTTTTTTTTTAGAAGAAGAAAAAAATCAAGTGTTTTTACACACCAACTCATATCTGACACTAATTTAGACCAGCGGTGTAGAAAATGGAGTATGTGGACAGTGTGTCATGTAAACGCCTGCAACAGAGAAGCATTTTGCTGTGAGGAACCATATCTGTTGCCTAATGGCTTCTCAGATGCGTCCATGTCAGATGCAAGCGATCCTGAGGGATCCCAAACCATGTTACCATCATTTCCTCTGTGCTCCGTCGCCCAGGGAACAATTCCACACCGCTAGTTAGGACCTTGTTATATTAATATGATTACATTATTGGGACATTGGTGCTCTTTGCGGGGGTCGCATGGGGTCTTGGAACTGCATACCTCTGACTGAGAAGACGCCGTAATGCAGCAATGGAGGATTTCTCTTCAATGACAGCAAAATGCTTGCTTGTATCTGTTAGCAGTCTCAGAGTAACTCAAAATACAATTTGTCTTTTTAAGAGAGAAATGCATGGATGCGCTTTTGCCTCGATTTTACTTCCTGTTCACGAGGGGGTGTAGCGGTCTTGGTGTTTAAATTGTATTATCCTAAATGAAGCATCACTGCTGATTTTAGTGTTATTTTTCAGCAAACAGAGAAATGTTGGATAACATTTCACATCTAATCCGCACTAACTGTGATTAATTGTAAAACTACTTAGCTTATTTACATTCATCACAATGTGTTTTTGTGTGTGTGTGTGTGTGTGTATACAAAAAAACTAATAAGGGCCTCAACCGCTTCACTATGACTGTAGAGTCCGATTTCTTCAAATTTGACAATGCTTGAGGATTTAACAGCAATCCTAACACTATAACTTTCACAAACAATCAATATTTGCTTAACCTAACATCTCTGGTTTATAATCGACTGAGCTCTTGGGTCACTCAAATGGAACTTTGTAAATGCAAACTATTTAATACAAACGTGATTTTTTTTCGTACTACTCGTCGCTTCATTAATTTAATTAATAACTGAGTATCTTGCTGAAGGACACGACATGGTTCACAAAGACTGGGGATTGAACCCACAGCCTCTGGGTTGGGAGAAGACCACTCCATGTCACCCCTTGGTAACTTATTCCTGTACTTCAGGATAAGTAACACATTAAAATTCCCTTAATTTGATGTTGTAAACAACAAAAGTTGAGAAAATCTATATCTGTTGGAATTTGTTTACACCAAACAGATTATTTACCTGTTTTTCTTTCTCAAGATGCTTTGTTGAAGTGTTTAGCACCCGTCTTCAAATCAAAGTAGGACATATTACCTTTTTTAAAGGTCTCATATTATTCAACTTTTCAACATACTAAAATGGTTCTCAAAAGTGTAAAAGACATGTCTGTGACATGCATTTGTCAAAGTTGACTTTGGATCTAATATTTTTGCTGTCTCTTAAATCAGCCAAAAAACGCTCTGTTCAAAACAGCCGGTTTTAGGGGTGTGTCACTTTTATGTAAATAGCTGCACCAGGCCACGCCAAGGCCATACCCTTCTCTCTCGAAGGGGCAGTGATTTCGGTCATGGTAGCCATGTGCTAATGTTGTGAATGGAAACGACTGGCCATGGGAGCAGAAGAAAAGAAAAATACAGACATGTCTTTTACACATTTGACAACTATTTGAATATGTGGAAAAGTGGCATAACATTTTACTATAAGAAAAAGAAGCATACCGGTACTACAGAGACTATGTTGTAGCTTTAGTTTGTGATTGTGCACATTTAGGCCACTGCGCGGTCGCAACGTCTCGTCGAGACCACTTAGCGGCCGGTTAGCATCACAAGTCATGAAAACTAGGTGGCGAGTTGCCAGTCACGGGAAATTAACCACCGCAGATTGTATCTTGACAAAACAATACGCAACCGCTTCATATTTGCTTTCTCATATCTGACCTCTTGTAACCAAACAACCTCCACACGACAAATGTAGCTCCCACTTTAGGCACTAAAAATACACCAGTAATATGGTCGAAGGTGCACATCTCTTATTAGGAAGGATAGGAAGGAAGGCTAAATCAAAAATGTTAAACTTACATCTTTCCCGTTTGCAGTCGTGTCACACTGTTGGGATCGATCCATTATGTTTAAACGTGTTGCAAATCTAGCTCTAAACAGGCTTTCATCAACAAAACAGTCCTTTGAGAAATGATGTCTGTACACGTCCTTCAAAAATAAAATTAATCCACTGTCTTCTCAAAGACAAAGGAAGCATCCACTTTTTCCTGATCATTGTTTCCCCTCTCCACGGAACATTTGCGAGCAGCGAGAGAAAAAGAAAGGCGCAGCCAGCGTCTCGAATTTCAGTGGGCGTGACAAACCTTTACCAGAGGTGGTGCCACTAACCTGAGGGGGCTGGGTTGAGTGCACTTCCGTGTCTTTTTGACGTCACTAAGTCACGGAAGTTTAATCTGCCCGTTTGAAGCACACGTTTTAGAAAGGAGGAGAAAGCTAAAGAAGTCGCGGACGGACTTTTTTCATACCTGGTTGGGTTGTATTATTGATAGAAAACCCCACTAAAGTGCATTTTCATATTATGGGACCCTTAAGATTACAGTGACTTTACATTGCAATTCTATTTTTCTTCCTAGTGATATTAACCTCAGGTCACGAGGAGGACCTTAGGAATATAATCAGGACATAATGGCACCTTCACACTTTTTTATGGTCTCCATGGACCCTCTTGCCTGGGGCCCCCAGTGGGCCTTGAAACAGCGCTGTGCAGCATGATCCCCATTTCAAAAGTGTCCCCTGATCACCTGTCATGTACATAAAGACATGAAAGGTAACACTGATTAGATCAGCAGGCTCCACTCTGAGAGCCAGCGGAAGAGTGAAGGAGGTTCTGACCTCTTTTGACAAGTTCATTCATTCCATCTCCTCCTCGGAGCAGTTTGATCAATACGCATCATGAAAATGGAGCCTTAAGGCCAATCCTGTAAATGTTATCTTTCACATCTGCATGGTGCTCTATCATCCAATAAATGTCAGGAATATGAGGGAGACGGGGCTAAATCCCAATTGGCTGGAAAAGGCAACATTTCAAAGCACAAAAAGCAAGAGGACCTTGTGGCCCGCTTTAGACCGCATTGAGATGGGACTGGTCAAGTTTAGGACAGCATGCAGTCAAACAATATGGACATTGATCCAAATTGGAAAAATAATATACAGTGTTCCCTCACTAATAACGTGGTTCACTTTTGGAGGCCTCACTGTTTTGCCAGATAAGCAGAATTCTACTCATTAGCTGTAGTAAGACTGTAGTAAGAATAGCTGATTGTGATTGGACTCATCTAGAGCTATGTGGCATTGTGACTATGCGGCAGTCGCAATGGCGACAGTGCAGTATGAGAGGGATGCACAGCTCCCAATAGGTCAGTGCTGTCTTTTAACATCCATGGTCTTACCTTTGTAAGTTATATTTCATTTTATGCTATTCGTTGTTTTGTTTTTTCAAATCTTACAACTACAGGATTCCATCTTAGTGTTTTAATTGCAAACACATATTTATTTCTTCTTTTTTTTTCAAATCAGTTTTGGGTTCCGCACACAAAAACATTGTTAACAGTTGTCAGACCTAACTCAACAAAAATTGTAGTTATCACCCAATACTTCTCAATCGTGTGATTAGGATTTGTCAGTACACAACTTCGGGAGTTGAGATTCTCTTTAAACACTCAATAAGCACAAAACAATGTGATGACAGTGCATGATGAAATGAAAATATCTGCAGCCTGATTATTTTTGTCAGGACTGATGTGTGTGCAGTTTCATGAGTTTTCGTGCATGTTCAAATGATCGGATCCTTTACTTTAGTGAGCAGTGTGTTGCCACGGCAGCAGCATTTCGCGAAAAAACGCACAAACTGCTGTAATGCTAGGTTCATGCACTCGTCTGAACAAATATGAGGTTGATCCGGTGTCGGTACCAGATGATGTCACGCTAGAGGATTGGCGGGAAAATGTCTGTTTACAATTGTTCAATAAAGTTATATGAAAAAAATTGACGGTAAAACATTTGAAGAAAAAAATAATAAAGATGTGATTGAAATAACAAAATGTATGGACTAAAATTGTAAAAATGTGAATAAACCTAAGAATATAAAAGCAGGAAATACAGGAAATAATAAAATACGCGATTCACTTCGGTTTGCTTTCTTTTTTTTTTTTTTTTTTTTTTTTTTTTTTTTTTTTTTTTTTTTTTTTTTTTTTTTTTTTTTTATTTTTTTTTTTATTTTTTTTTTTTTTTTTTTTATATTTTTAGTTTGCTTTCTTTTTTAATTGTTCACAAATCACAATACATCACAAAAACAGCCTTAATGATAATAGGAACAATTAATATTCAAAACTGACAATATTTGTCACATCTCAGGCAATTAATTTGTGTATTTATCATTTATTCAATCTATTTGATTATTTATTCAATATGTCTTGCGGTTATATTCTTAGGTTTACTTACGTTTTTACAATTTCAGTCCGTACATTTTGTTATTTAAATTACATCTTTATTATTTTCTTTCCAATGTTTGACGTCAACTGGATCATTTCCGGCCAATCATGGAGCGTAACGTGTTCGTTAGGCGACCCCGATACGATCTGGCAGCCCGATCACATCTGGTACCGACACCGGCTAGCCCGCTAGGAGAAACACATCAAAGAAAAACATTTATTTCCTTTTGCCAGTAGGTGGTGCTCTTTAGGGTAAATACACGCTAAAGTCACTATAATTTTTTCAAGTCAACTTTATTTATATAAAAAGTTAGGGTTAGTAATGTTATTAGTATTAGTTATAGTTATTAGTAAAAAGTAATGGGAAAAATTAATCACCATAAAAAAAAAAAGGGAATCCACCAATAGGCAGTGGGCAAATTGTGACTGTTGTGTATAACAATAAACTGTGAGTAAAAGTAAGGATTGGAGCTGGTATGCAAATTGAAAGGGAAATTTGCATCCCTTCACTGCAAACTGCCTCATTTCAGTACATTCAGACTCATTTTGTTGGTGTTGAGACAAAACACAGCTGCAGTTGAATGAAGCATCAAATATGTATTTTGCTCCAAAACATTTATACTTTTGTTTGTGTATATTTTTCACTTATGTTCTGTCTCTTGCCATAATCAATGAACAACCATTTATTCATTGAATGTATTTAATTTCAAATAAATACATTGTGCCCTTGAAACGAAAGTTGCTCCCGTGCTATTGTAACTGTTGACAATCATTTGTAGAGCACACTGAAGATGCAACTGATGAAATGTTGAGCACAAAATAAAAAGAATGTTTCATTACCCGTGGAAGCAAAACAGCACGTACTAAATACAAATAACATTCTGTTAGATGTTGTATAAAACACACACGCACACACAAGCAGGCAAGTGCTTCAACGAAGGTTAAAATGTACTGTACATAAGAAATCTCTCCTCAATTGGAAAATGGCAGTACAGCTCAAGGTTTTCGTGATCTATAACGCTATTGCACTCTTGAATGCCTCACTTTTTTCCCTCCCCGTCTTGTATTTGCAACACGACACATCCTATTATATGAAAGTTTGATTAATTTTTGTTTTCAAGTGTTCTTTTAATTCATTCGATTCATTCGCAGATTTATTCATTTTGAAGTACCAACAAGGCAGTTGTCAAAGCTCAGTTTTCATTTGCCATCCATTTGTTTACTTAAATGAACGACATACTTTACCAGCTTTGCCAAATTGCCGTGGCAACACGTCTTTGTATTGGTGACCTTTTAACAAGCGTAATTCTATGCAATCTTTACATTTGGCTGAACTGTGATCACAGCAACAATTTGGCACAACAATGCATCCATATTGGTTTTCTGGCTCAAGTCCAATTGAGTCATACACGTTTACGGAGTGGTTCTTATCTCTTCTTATCTTATCTCATCTCTGATGTAATTTTCACGACAGCAAGAGGCAAAATGGCCGCCCCCTTTTAATTCATGCTTAATTCATATTTCACAAACGCTATATTAATCAGAATGCCTTGTTTAGATCAGTGGGGGTGCATGCAACATATTGTAAATAAAATTTGGGGTCGACTTCCCCTTTAGAGTGGTTTGCAGGTAGCTCACAAAGTTAGATTAGATTAGTGCAAAGACAAAAATAAAGGATTTTAAAACTATGATAATAAAAATAATTATATATATATAATATAAATAGATAAACAGAACAGAGAAAAAAAACAAGATCATAATGAGAATTTAAATTGGAATTTAAAAAAAAGGCACATTATTACGGAAGCGTATTCCATTCACTTGAGAAAAAAAATGCTGTTTTTCTGACATTTTTGGGGGGAGCTTTGTTTTTTTTGAGTATTTTTTTTTTATTTTATTTTAAGTTTTTCTGAATATTTTTTTCGGTCCCAAAAATATTTTGAAAAACAGGCTGAAAAAAAAGATTCCGAAAAACAGGAGAAAAAAATATTTAAAAAAAACAAGAAAAAAAATATTCTAAAAAACCTGTAAAAACATATTACAGTATTTTTTATTTTATTTTTTTACCTCTGAACGCCAAGTGACTCCAAGTGCAGACTCGCTAATAGCGGAAGTGGACACTTTCCCGCATTCCTTCATATGCAATAAGATGGTCATGTTTACTTACTGGCTCTCAATAAAGGGATAAATGTGTATACTGTGTTGTGGTTTGTTCTCTAATCTCTGAGGGAAAAACCCCTTTAAAAAAAATATTCAGAAAAACTGAAAAAAATTATTCAGAAAAACTGAAAAATAACTATTTTATAAAACAGGGAAAAATTACAAAAAAAAAAATTACAAAAAATTTAACTGGGAAAAAAATATTTTCAAGTGAATGCAATACGCTACATTATGGAACACAGACTAAAACAACTATCTACATAAAGTGCACACGAGACAAGTATTGCATATTGTATATTGCATGATGTATTGCACGTATTATAGAGAGTGGTTATTTAGGGTTCTTACCGCAGTTGGATAAAAGCTGTTGTTCAGCCTGTTTGTCCTGGTTTTAATGGCCCCGTACCAGTAGCTCGAACATGAAGTGGCCCGGGAGGTACGAGTCCTTCAGGATGACACTGGCTCTTCTC
Source organism: Leptonotus elevatus (assembly GCF_054856555.1). NCBI lineage: Eukaryota > Metazoa > Chordata > Actinopteri > Syngnathiformes > Syngnathidae > Leptonotus > Leptonotus elevatus. The sequence goes on along the minus strand of NC_141242.1, from coordinate 22,606,704 downwards.
AGGCAGTAGGAGCTATGAAGGTCCTCCAATGTGGGCAGAGGGCACCCAATGACCTTCTCGTCCATTTTGGTGACCCTCTGGAGCTCCTTCTTGTTTGCACGTGCACAGGCAGTACAGTAGGTCCGGAAGCTCTCCATTGTGGAGCGGTAAAAAGACACAAACAGTCTCTGGCTGGCGTTGTTCTTACTTTTTTTCTTTTTTTTTTTGGCGTTGTTCTTCCTGAGGATTCTCAGGAAGTGGAGTCTTCTTTGTGCCTTCTTAGCCACCTGTGCAGTGCTCTTATTCCAGGTCAGTTTTTCCTCGATGCGGACTCCGAGGAAGCAGAATGGGCTGAATGTCCATTTGGTTTTTCCTTAGCAGGCTATTGTCTCTACACCACACGGTCAGCTGCTGCACCTCATCCCGGTAAGCGGACTCATCACTTCCTGTGATACAGCCTACCACTGTGGTGTCGTCCGCATTTTTACTGAAGGTGTTGCTGTTGTGGATGGGGAAGCAGTATGACGTGTAGAGGGTGAAAAGCAGGGGGCTCAGCACGCAGCCTTGAGGGGAGCCGGTGCTGAGTGTGAGGGGTGCAGAGGTGTGGGGGCCGATCCTGACTCTTTGTAAGCGTTCTGTTAAAAAGTCCTTAATCCAGAGGCACGTGGAGTGAGGTAGACCGAGTTTCTTCACTAGACCATGTGGTAGGATTGTGTTAAACGCTGAACTAGTAGGCAAACTGGTATGGATCTGTGCTAGGGGTTATGAAGATCATGATGTGGCTCCTAACCAGTTTCTCAAAACACTTCATCACCATCGGCGTGAGAGCTACCGGCCGAAAGTCGTTGAGGCTGGTTATGGTTGGTTTCTTGGGTAGGGGGATGATAGTCGAGGTCTTCAGGCAGGATGCGACTGCACATTGTGTCAGTGACAGGTTGAAGATTCCAGCAAGCTGGTCTGTGCAGTCTTTCAATACCCACCCAGGAATGCTTTACGTGGATTGATACCCCTTAGTGTGCGCCTCAACTCATTTTACTGCTTATTATATTCAGGATCATTTGTAAGCAAGAGTCTATTCCAGCTGATTTTGGGCGTAGTGCAGGTTGCACCCGGGACTGGCAAATATACCAGAATCATTCTCCACAACGGGTGCCATTGCCACCATGCAATTTGTCAAATGTTCATGCAGAGCAAAATCCACAGCATGAAAGACATGTTAATCCTCCCAAAAAACATGTTTTCCCACCTCAGACACAACAATTTTATTAATAATATCCTTATTATTTAGACCGTGTAGCCATTTTGTACCACCACATCATGGACATTAGGGGTGTTAAAAAAATCAATTTGGCAATACATCGCGATATTACAGCACACAATTATTGTATTCATATGCAGCCGAATTGATTTTTAAAGATTAATTATTGATGGAAATATTCAACAAAATGTCTTACTTAGGGTTAGGTTTCACACTTTAAGCATGGAAGAATGTTATATTAATGGAACATTAAGCCTTAATGTTTTATTTCAATGCTGTTCAAACATGAAACAGATTCTAACCTGTTTGTTAAATGCAGTGGCTCACAGTTTATAAGCCTGAAGTACATTTTCATACAAATCTAACAGTGTAGATGTACAAGTATACTGATTAGTATTTTCTAAATGTTTGTTTTAAAAAAATCGCAATAATTGACTTATCGATTCGTATCAAGATTAATCGAATTGAATCGTGACCTATGAAACGCGATCCAGATCGAATCGCAAGGTACTAGGCAATTCACACCCCTAATGGACAATATGTACAATATGATTTGAGTGATGGATTTTCAAAATCTAATGTTTTGCTACTAGTAAAATCAATCAATAGACAGTATGTAATTTAATCAGGGGAGGGGGGGGGGCTTCAGGCTCATTAGCCATGAACTATGAATTCCACGTCATCTGTGTCATTGTTTTAAAAAACAAAAATGTAGTGACTTCAAAATTTTAAATAAGACCTATAGTCCTTCGATTAGTCCACAAAACAAGAACATTATTCAGCATTAATTCATCAAGCATTTCCCTCCATTTTTTTTTAAACAAGATGATAGGGTGGTATGGACAAAACTGTCTCTTTATATGATTTGAATTTTTAGCATTCATTTAACAGTAGACATTTTTGTCAATTCTGGATATGTAGGCTTGATGATGATGTTGATGATAAAATATAATAATAATAATAATATCAAAAATTAGGATTTATTAATACAAGAAAAGTGCAAGCGTTTAGGCCTCGAGGCACCGAGTGTGTTGATAAAACATCAGGAAACCAGGTGAGGTCATATTTGAGGTCAGACGGATACTGTGTTGAATATTTGCGCTTATTCCTCTGGGTGGTTGTGAGCTAATGGGAAGGAGTGGCGTTTATGTTACACAGGGGCAGTGTGCGCCTGGCACACGTGCGGCTCAGCTGTGTACGGATATGCGTGAATATTTCCTCCAAACACGCTGCAGTGTGGAATGCTGTAGTGTGCCTGCTAGCACTCTGCTATGTGCTTGTGGTGTAAGGTTTCAGTAGGTGTTCCAGGCTGTGACCCTGGCATATCTGTGTGTTTGTTTTATGTCACAGCCCCTCCCTTTGGGGAGATGACAGTCTAGCTTCGCCTGAGGGGATGAAACCTGAGATAGGCAGAGCTTAGTAGTAAACAACAACTCCTTTATGAGGCGGCTGCTTGGTGTATTCAGAGATCTGACAAAGCGAGACAGACAGAAGATTTTCTGGTTAGGTTAGTGGCTCCCGAAAAGTGGGATTCTTGCAATGTAGTCCGTTTAGTGGGGGCCACCTATATTTAAGTCACAACAAAAATAAATCCACGTTTCATTTCAGGATACAGTGAGGGATGTCAAATAAAAGCAGCTGTGCAGCAGTTTATGTGTTGCATACTTTTGAAAGTACAATTGAAAGTGCATGTTTGTTTATTAAAAGATGGTCATGCACGTTTTAAACATGTTTTTTTTTTTTTCAAGATTTGTATCAACACAGACAAATATAATGATACAGTACATTGACATTCTGAAGGTTTGGGAAACTATATATAAAATACTGTTTAAAAAGCTGCAATTAAGTATGGTGTGTACCACTGGCATGAGATCATCTCACATAAAGCCTGTAAACGACAAATACATTACATGACATACATTACACAGTGTGAGTCATTGCATAATGATCACATATGTTCTGTCATCACAACTGTTACATATACTCAAGCACATGAAAACGTATATGTAAATAATATTGCTAAATAATTCCTTTACAATAAATAAATATATCAACATCAATTTAATTTGAGTATTTAGTTAGTAACACAGGGTTGCAAATAAATGCTCATGTTTGGGTTTTTACTGAAGTGTCAGTACATGCTAGCTGTGTTAGCTGCTATGCTAACTGGTCAAGAACAAACAATTTAATAATAATAATAATAAAAATAAAAAACTGATATCCATCCATCCATTTTCTGAACCGCTTATTCCTCACAACTATTTAAATTTGGGTGACACACCATATTACAGTGGGAAACTGACAATATATGAAAAATAGAACTGACAAAGCAATTAGCATGCTAATTTAATTTCTGCTGAGTCATGTAGCTAGTCCCCCCCCCCCTCTTCTACTACATAGCTAAAAAATATTTTACTAACAAGGTTGTGTGTATGTTGAGACACAACTTGTGAGTATAATTACTTATTTGAAATATGTACTCATTTTATCTGTCATATTTAATTTGTAAGTTTGTCATCAGGAGGGTGAGACAAGAGAAAACAAGTGACTATTTTAGGGCTATTTGACATTTTAACTCTTTGACCGCCAAAAACGTTTAATAACGTTTAGTAAAATCCAAATGAGTGCTGCCAAAGACGTTAAAGACGTTCACTATGTTTTGTTTTTTTGGGGGGGGGGAAACGGGTGGAGGAAAGCCTTGGCAAGATGTGCTGAAAGTATCAAGCAGCTCGAATTAGTATAATGACTATTTTTGGGCACTAGATGGCAGCAATGACTCTCTTTGGACAAGATCGGGTAGGAGACGTGAGGCGGAGCTAGAGTATTGAGGGGAGAATGGCTGAGGAATGTAAATAAATGTATTTTGCTATCAAAAAAACCTTTTTCATTGTTGGTGGTAGTGTTTTGCAGAAGTAAAGCACTGTTTAGGCGTTTGTGGCATCATTCATGGGAAAAAAAGGTGTCAAATTCACTAGAGTGCATGAAAAAAATAGCATTTCACAAAAAGCTTGATTTCTCCGTATTTTGGTCCAAAACAGAGCATTTGGATGAAACTAACCTACTGAAAAACGGAATAAGATAGAAACTAACTTTTTTTTCTGATGAAAGATGAGAGTTCAATCTTTCATTTGGTAGTATCTGTGTTTCCATAGTCCAAAGACAACATTTTCTGTGGACCTTGAAAGGTCAGTCAAAATGCTTAAATCAGCTGGCACCCACATATCCTCTTTTCTGAAAATGCTTGGCAGTCAAAGAGTTAATAGGAGCTAAAATTGTCTCAGTACAATAATTTTTTTACAAGTACATATTACTGTTTTGTGCGCATCGATTATTTGAAATGTTATAGATTGCCAGAAAACGTCCTCCAACTCTGGAATACTGTCAGTCAGTTAGTCCTATTCCTCTTTAATATGTCATGTGATTGAATGCATCCTCCTTGATTGAAGGCGGTTGCATTGCACAGCCGCTTTCACAGCACAGCGAGCTAGCATATGATTGACACAAACCAGGGCGACCTGTCTGCATCTCCATCTCATTCAACTATAAGCTGTCTCTCATTCCGGGTCCTTAAAACGCTGCATTTCATCTGCCAATTAACCAACCAAGTTATTTCAAAGGGGCTTTCAAATATCGGCAAGAAATATGTGGCTTTCTTGCTCTCTCTTGTCGTCTCTTCGTCAAATGAATTTTGCAGTGTATAACCGGCTGGTTTCATTACTTTATGTTTATTATGTTTACACCCCAGCAATATACAGTACCCCCTTGAAAACCACATTTGCAATTTGCACATTGTATTGATCCCCTTTTCAAGAGCTGTTTCAAGAATTCTGCCTTACAACACACTAATGTTATTATATTTTCTTTATTTGAATCGTTTTGAGAGACAATATATTGACAGCTTTTTTTCCAATTGTAATTTATTCAATGTGATGTCTTGGAAAGGACAAAGGAAAAAAAGTAAATTAAATTATAATTTAGTTTTGAGAATATTCATGGTGCAGAGCTCAAAAGTCAAAATCAAAATTCAGCAGTCTATTGTGCAAACAAACAAACATTGTTTTTATGATAAATATTTCATTTAAATTGGTATAATCGTAATCTTAGAGAGTGTTACGCTTGGCTGATGTTTGTGATTATGTATGTAACAAATTTATTTTCTTTGTTGTTAGATCTAGACACTTATTAATTTTCTGTTTATAGTTGGTTACCCTCCGCTGCAATGCCATTCCAGCGAGACTTTTGTGAAAAGTGTACTGTATCTTAGCTATCAGTATTATCTCCTGTTAATTATGATTTGTCCGCCTTTCATGATATCAGTATCTGTCAGAATTGTAGCTTATTCGGAGGAATTGACAATTTGCCCTGGAGGCGATGATTTCTGACTTATGACTTTGTTTAGCAACCATGCGATCAAGCTTGCTATCCTGCCGGCCCCACGGGACTGCACGCATTATAGTGAGATGGGCTTGAACTTGTTTTTATATACACGAGGAAGATGCAATGATATCAACAAATGCTATTGCGATTGGTTGGTAGAATCGCCCGGTGGTCATTGTCCTGGATGGACTTTCACTGTCCCCCCCACACAATTTTTTTCTGTAGAGTTTTTTTCTATACTCTTTATAGTTTTTTTCTTTACTGACTTCAACCTGTCCTGACTGTCGTCAGCAGCTGTTAATGTTTCTTAAGTTTCTGGAAGCTCAGTTGATCAACACGCAGTTGGCAATTTGACTCAGAAATAGACACAGTTTACTTGTAATCTGATTTGACAAAATCGGGGCTTCATAAACAATTGGTAAACTCACACCCCCAGCCCTTTTCTTTTTCCCTAGAAATGTATTGTCACTGCCACAGGAACAATTGAAATTATGCCACAAGAGTTTATGGCAATAGCTTTAAATTAAGAATTGTGTAATTCAATTCTGCATTTTTTTTATTACAAATATCTCTGTGTTACAACTTACAATCCTTGTAACGTTGTTTTCGGCATTATTTCCTCAGCGTGTGCCTGACTTCCTGTTGCTACTGGCTTTCAAGTTTACCATTGAATGAGTCTGCTGGGCGTGGCTGGCAAGTTATGCTTTGTTTCAATGGCTTTTAAGGCATAAATGAGTGTTCTCTACGAAATCTGCCTAGCAACAAGTGGCTGGCAAAACTTCTACCCTTTCCCCCTTTTACTTTTCAGCAAGTGACATGTGAAACAACTCTTTAGGTAAATTAAACATGTTGTGTTTAGTATACATTTTTGATGCCAAATAAATAGGATAAAAAAACAATAGTTTTCTTCTAAATAACATTTTACGTGAACTGTTTTCTTTGCAATCGTTTACTTATTTATTTATAAACAATAATAGCTATGAGCAATTTGTCTTTATATAGAATGTCAAGCCAGGAAAGTTGAACATTTTATAGCCTGTTCTGCTGTCAGTTTCTTGTTTGACGCTACGTGGTTTTGTTGTCAGCTGCTTCTCCGTCCATTGAAGAGTTTGGGGGCCGCACTCTTTCTTTTGTTGTTCAACACAACCGTGTGCCTCCACTACAGTCAAGCCCCCCCCCCCCTCCCTCCTCCCGCCAGCTTTCTTTTTCTTTTTTTTTGCCACCCATCCTCCCATCTCACTCACTCACTCACTCCATTTCATCCATCCAGGGTGACGCCAGTCACCCCGCCCCGTTCAACTCAGTCCACCGCGTTCATTTCATTCCTGCTCCCATTCCGCGCATATTTCGCATCCTTGGAGAGAGCCGGCGCATTTTACGCACTCAGCGCGTCCGACCCACAGTCAAACCAAAACCGAGTAGACGCTCACGAGTTGCGGGGGACCTTCCACATGCTGCGGATGCACCCGTGTTCGCAAAAGTGTGGGAATTTAGCGACAAGCAGGCAAATGAATCGAGGTAAGTTATCCAGGAGGAGTCCCCTTCTCCGCTTTTTGCTTGTAAACCACCGGACGTTCCGCTCCAAGTGCTCGCTGTCGCTTAAAATCATTTTCGTCTACATCGAGAGGAAGATAGACACACATAAAGCACGTTTAAAAATTTAGATCCAAGAATATGAAAGTAGTGTTTTTCGTGTGCGCTTCAGAGCCGCCGATGTCGCTTTCGTTCCACTTTTAGTTGGCGATTCCCAAGATATAAATGTTGTTTTCTTCCCAAAATGGGGCGCCTTTGTGCTGTTCCCTAACAGTTTGATCATCTGGCGGCTGGTTCGTGGAAAAAGAAGACGGCGGCGAAACATGCAGCCAGTTTACAAAGCTGAGCGTCAATGGAGGACTTGTTGCATCGGCGGCTTTTCTCTTCCTCCGCAGGCAGGGAGGGAGGGAGGGAGGCGGGTAGGAAGGCAGGCAGGCAGGCAAGCGGCAGGCAGGCAGGCCCCAGGCACCACACACGCACACACACAGGCCTCCCTACACGTACACACGGACACACACATGCACACAACAACACACTGGCCGCATAGTAAATACCCGTCAGTCACAAAACAAAGCAAAAAACCTAAGGGGGGAACGCTTTTAAACTTTGTTATCACATGGCGAACTCACTGAATTAAAATATAAAATAACACTAATTGTTGTGCTTATAGTCAGTATCCTTCAATATAAGCTAACAATCACCTGTTACTGTTATTTTGACATGCAATGGAATGGCTATGTTTTTGTCATACATGCGACAATGCATGTCAGGATCCCTGTGCACTGTACTTATTAACAGAAGTCTGTAGTTAAGCTATGGATAAGAAATACAATTCAAGTCATTTGTTTTATAGACTGGTGTAACTCACCTCTCACCCAAAGTCAACATGGATAGGCTTGCAAGCAGTGCAGGAAATGGATGGAGAATATTCAGTTTAGTTTGCATGGAAAATGTTCGTCATTGGGAACCTGTAAGTACAATTGTTACCTAAAGTAACCTAGTTTTGTGAGCCATTGCTTGACTTGCTCTTGTGTGGGTCTTTAATAATGGTTTCAGAAATCCATAGTAAAATACTCTCACTATATTGTGTAGCATACAATGTACATATGACAAAGATAGATACCAAAATGAAACACACACAAAAAATTGCAGGTACAGGCATATAAAACTTTGAAATGTTAAACGAGACACAGCAGCACTTAACAAAATTACTCACAAAAAGATACTAAATTAGATATTTAAGAGACCATGGATTAAAAAAAAAAGAGTCAGGCATTGTGAGACTTGACAGCTGTCAGTGTCTATCACTCATTTTATAACATTGCGATCAATCTGTAGCAATTTTCAAGCATTTGTCACAAGTAATCGCACATTCGAGACTGTAATTGAAATTAGACAGGTTTAGTAGCAGAGGCATTACAATATTGATAAACTAATGATGGGCATTTGACAGCATTGTCTTGCTCTGCTATAGGTTGTTTTTCCAAATAGATGTTTGTATTTCAATAATTATATTTAAAAAAAATCGGAATTATACATACCTTAAGTGGAAGTCAACCACAAAATTTACTTCACAATAATGTGCTGCATGTGCCCCCACGAGTCTAAACACGGCATTCTGATTAATATTGTGTTTGTGGAATATGAGTTAAGCAGTATAATCCACCCGTTTTTATCCATCTCAAGGGGGCGGCCATTTTGCCACTTGCTGTCGACTAAAAATGACATCACAGTTGCTCAGGTAACGACCAATCATGGCTCAGCTTCAGAAAACAGGTGATTCCGGACTGGTGGTTGCCTGAGCAACTGTGATGTCATTTTCAGTCAATAGCAAGTGGCAAAATGGCCGCCCCCTGTGATGGATAAAAACGAGTAGATTTTTCAGAATACTCTGTTTAGACTAATGGGGCTGTAGCCTATAGATCATATTGTAAAGAACATTTTTGGGTTGGCTTCCCTTTAATCACATGTAGACATGAGCGATGCCTCTGATCAATAATCAATCAAGTGTTTTTGTTGTTGTTGTTGTATGCTAACAGCCTTAACAGGAGTTTGAATATTAAAATAAGACAAACTGATGCTTTCATGTTTTCTTAAAATGCGGTATTTTTTGCTCCTCGTCTAAAATTTCAGTTGAATATTGTTGGTATTTGGGGATTTATATTCAACATTTTCTTATTATCTGTTCCTTATAATGATGAATTAGCTGTGAAAGTGTAACTATGTGTTTGTGTATGTGTGTGTGTTGGGTCATTGTCTTTGCTGTGTCCAGGCTTGGGAGTGTACAAAGCTTTTCAGTCACCCTGGGCAAACAGCCTCCCGTCGCCCCCCCCCCCCTTTCCTGCCCTCCCTCTCCACCCCCACCCTCTTCATTCCGTTGACATCTGTTTTGAGTGCTCTGTGCACCTGTAGACTGGAAGCGTGTGTGTATGTGCCTGTGAGTGTGCGCGAGAAAGGGGAGGACGATAAAGGGAGGTGCAGAATGCAAATCCAGGCGTTTGTTCAGGGTCTAAGCAACGCAGGCCGGCTGACTAACGACCATTTGGTTGGTGTGTGTGTGTGGGTGTGTGTGCGTGTATGTGTTTGCCTCTTGCTGTCCTGGCCAGGCAGCTATTGTTACAGCAGCAACAGGCGTCGGTGTATGAGGACGCACCATATGGCCTCTGTGTGCTTTAGTCACAACCGCTGTGTACTTGCACATGTTTGTGTGTGTGTTCATGTACCAAACCAATGCGGTGTCAGTATGGTGGAGTTGCTCGATGCAAGCTGCTCCCTTTTGTGTCATCTGTCGTCTCATTTCTTGACACAAGGACAAAATCTGGCATCCAGGCTTTTGTCATTTTGTTCAAAGATGTCAGATATAGTCTGAATGGTAAAAGTGCAGAATCATTCATAATGAGTTATTCAGATTGGTATACATCAACAGGTGATACAGTAAATCTGGGAATTAACCCTTGTAAGAAAAAAAAGGGTCCCTGATGGCCACTGATTTGCTAATTAGGATCACAATAAAACAATTTACAAAAAAAAAAGATCTTCTTTATGCTGGTTTCTGGGAAGGGTCCACTTCTTATATGTTCTTGGCTAAACCATCCATTTGGTCCCTGATTGATATGCAGTATATTAAAAAAAAAATATATATATATATATATATTATTATTATTTTTTTAATATACTGCATATCAATCTATATATATATATATATATATATATATATATATATATATATATATATATATATATATATATATATATATATATATATAATTACAGTATATGTAATGAAATTTAGGGAGCAGCAGACAGTTTATAAGTACAACAATGTTGAGTGAGTGGGTGGGATCTGAGGGGTGCAGACGGGAGTAGGTGGGGGATAGGGGAGGGTGGCTTTTGGTGTGGGAGTTTGGTAGGCTTTGTTTAGGGGATAGGGGGAACAATAGACATCCTCCTGGGTGGGGTGGGAGAAAGGGGTTCGTATGCTCGAGAGGGGTGGGGGACATGGGGGCAGGGGGTGAGCATGTGGCTACAGGAGGCCGGCAGAGCCTGTGCTAGCTTGTCGGACTGTCCCGGCACCCTGTCACTCCCCTCCTGTAGTTGTCTGTCTTTCAGTCTGTCTCCAATAGCCACTAAGGAAATTTGACCCACAATGCACCTCTTCACCTCTCTTAGGCTGTCTTTGGAATATCGGCTCTGATTCGGTACCTTTTGTCTTAGACCGTAGCAGACATACAATATGCTGCCATTATAGCTGTTTACTAGTCACTAATCAGCCTGAAAAGCCTTATGATCTGCGTTCCTGTTAGTCTTGATCAACAGGTAGTGTTTACTGCCTTGCCTCTCAGCTAATTAACGGAGCTTTTGGAACCTAAATGTAGAGAGACACAACTGAAAAAAAAGAATTAACATACACAAAACAAATTCAGGAAAAAATAATTGTGGCAATAAAAGTTATTTTTCCTAACTGCAGGAAAATGGTTTTAAAGATTGTGTACATGTTTAAACTATCTGCATTTCAGCTAGTAATCTATTTTTCATTGTCCAGTATTTCAATATTAGGCCACTTAGGATTTAAAAAAAAATTATACTAAAACCTAAAATGAACACGTTTATGCTATATGTGTTGTTGTGGTGATTTATGATTGATTCTGCAGAGTGACTAACCCTGACTGGGCAGCCTGAATCAACCTCTTGTTTCCTGAACCCAGCATGAGTCGAACAGGAAGTGGGGATTTCAGCTCCATCTTGCTTACTTTCCCGGCTGGCCGAGCTGACATGATAGCACTAAGCTGAGAAAGAGCTCGCTCTGTTGCTTGAGTCCTTCCTAGTCTAACCTTGGTTTTGTTGTCTTCACTCGACCTGGGAGTGACAAGTCAGTGTTTATTATTGTATAGGACCTAATCAAATAAAAATAAAAACATATCTTTTCAAAACGTTATTCATGTCAAATAAAGGAGCAAAGATTTTGCCTTTAAATTCTATTCTGTACCGGCACATTAACTGCTGTGTCAGTCAAGGTGCAACATATTATTAACCTGTTTCTAATGTGCTTCAAACTGCATTTCTATTTCAAAACACCATAAATGCACTGCATGATTTTTAAATACTTTTTTTTTTTTTAACTAATAAAGCAATTCCCAAGCGTCACTTTGGATTGTCATCCAATAGTTATGAGAATTACCTTCATTGAAATGTGAAAAAAATAATAATGATGAAACACTCCAGGAGCATTCTGTGATTTAATTTTTAACCTTAGAGTTCCTATTATTCACTCAATATAGATCTATTTTTTTTCTGGAAAAAAAAACCCTTGCAGGTGTCTGAGTTGAGTTTAGGTGCCTTGCTGAAGGCATACTTGCCAACTTTCCCGATTTACGTGGCAGACTCCTAAATTTCAACCATATATCTCACGTTGTTCCCGAATTATGATCAGTTATTTCTCCCACTAATCTCCCGATTTTACAGTAAAGTAAATGCTTTACATGGTAGGGAATATTTGACACTATCTGGCAACCCTGACTGGCTTGCACGGTAAGCGGCCTGTGACGCGACTCTCGCTGGTCTGGAGGTAGTGATAGCCAAGAAGCCTTGACTCCACCCAGTAATACAGATACAGATTAGGGTGACCAGATTTTCAAAATTAAAAACTACCATTTTGCTGAAAATCAAATATACAATCAATTCCCGGCAGGAACTTTTTGTTTTATTTCAAGAACTTAAAGCCCCATTTGAATGAAATGCATTTTAAGGCTGCAAGTAGCTGTTCTCAAATGAATGACAAAAACGACAGGTTCAGGGTTTCCCCACCAGTCGCCTCGAGCGCGAGTATAACAAAAAAACTTTTAGCGTTGAGGTGTGGGGGTTGTTCTTATCCTTCTGCAAATCTTAACACCTGAAAGTATCCAAGCTGAGCAATCACTCGTTGCCTGAAGGTGTGTTTCCATTACAGTTTTTCTCAAAAATAAAAGCGATATTGTAGTATTTCGATTAAGTACAATTTTGACTTGCCGGTGTTTCCATTGATGAGCTGAGAGTTGAGAGTTTTTTTTTTCGAAAATCACGTGTTTCCATTATTAGCTTGCTTTTGCGAAATTTGCCTTTTGCGCAAAACTGAGGGTAATAGAAACGTACCTTGAGAAACACCCTTTTTCAAATAGTTTGATATTTCTTTGTAAAATGCAGTTGGCCTGCTTGCAGGGTTTTTCCTGGCTCAAAATGAGACAGAGGTGTTATCATCCTGACTATGATGGATGACTACCGATACCAGGTATCGGTGCCAATACCAGTCTTATTTTAAGGTATCGGTACCCGCGGCGATGACCTATATCATTATCGGCTACCATCCTGCAGCCATTTTACGATCAGGGACTAGAAATGAGAAATGATATGAATACAAAGTTGCCATTAATTTTTGTCATTTTTTAATTACAATCATTAAAAATTAATCCACTAGTACATATTAAATTCTAAATATAGTTCAGCGTTGTTGTAAAACACTATTATCTTTATTATTATTTATATACTGTGTTTTTATGACTTTGGCGATGGCTGGAGTGCGTCACCTCTGCCTCGCAACCCAGAAATGGGCGTGTGAAACGGTTGCTCCATGATCTGTTTCTTCTTCGGTACATTGAAGTAAAAAAAAAAAAAGAAAGAAAGAAAAAAAGAAAGCTGTTTCTTCTTCGGTTGTTGCTTCAGGTCTTTCCGGTGAACTACTGTTGCTATAGCGCCTCCATAATGGCGCAACACTGCAACTGCAGTTAAAATACGTTGCTGCTGAGCTCAATCAACACAGCTGGAGGTGGCAAGCAAATTAGGTGGAGGTTGCCGCCTCTGAATTTCGTACACAGGAAGAACCCTGGCTTATAGGATTAAGATACATTTTAACATTACGTTCCTGATCATCACATGACTTCTCAATAGGGGTGCATGATCATCAGACTGATATTGGGGGAACATGATGTCACATTCATTGGTTAGCAGAAAGCTATTGGTAGCTGTGGGAAAAAAGCAGTTTTTGTGCACAGGTATCGTGCATGCCTGCTGTACAACATGTACAGTATGTTACTGTCGTTTGTATTGGATCTTCAATGTCGATGTAACAAATAAGTTGGCCTCCAATTGCTCGGTAACATCTCGATATCCAAGAGGGTTATACAGTAAACATGTTGCACTGATACATGACCTCGTGGATTGGGGGGGGGGGGGGCATCACAGCCACAATATCCTTGTGTGGGTGGTGTTATCTTTCAGTTCTGTGCTGGCTCTTTTTAACTACATGTTTGATTACCTTGATGATCATGTTGGTCATGTCGCTCTTCTACCAACCGTCAATTCCGGTTCTGTTGTATACTGCTTTGGAGAGAGAGGAACAGGAAATGACCAGATTGGATAAAAGCTTTAAGATTGGCTCATAAACAAACGACTGCACATACACTTAGACACTGTAGCATGTTTTCTAGATTTACAGCAGCCTCGGCCTCCGCCTCGTTGTCTGCATTTAAATCTGAATTAAAAAAAGCAATGATCAAGATATAATGGGCAACAGATGTGTAATGTGGCCGTGGTTGGTTGAATGCAAATATTAGATTGAAGAGGATCTAATTATGGTTGACGGATGGGGTACCATACTGTAGATTTACTATTGTATTGTGTTTGAAATAGCCCTGCATGTACACACACATACACACCAGTGTCTGTCTCGCCAATGCTCCTAAATTCACACTTATTAAATGGTGTTAGTGTACCCCCCCTGGCCTCTTATTGTTTTTGTGTGGTTCTGTGTGTATGTGACACACACATACTCCCCCATTCTATCCATAAGGAAAGGGCTAGATAATGGCTTCCTCTGACTCAGCAAAAAAGTACACGTTGACCAGAGTTAAACTGCTCTTAAACAAAATAGGCCAATCACTGCATTCGTGTGCAGGCTGGGACCAATTACCATGTGTGTGTGTGTGTCTACTTCAGCGCTAATTAAGACATGGTGTATACTGTATAATAAGTGTCCAATGAATGAAAGTCTTCTCACCACAAAAAAAGCAAGTGTCTCACTCATAATATTAGGTTAGTATTAGCACAGAGGAAGCATGAAAGAGTTGTTTATTTGTATTTTTCCACAATCTTCTGAAAACATCAAGTCACTTCTAATTCTAAACAGCGAATTAATAAAGTATTTTATTGAAACAGCAACATACCCTTACAGATCCATATAATATGGAAAAGAATTGGGACACCTGCCCATTATACTTAAATGAAAAAAGCTATAGGGGCGTCTATTCTTTCGGAACACCTTTTACAAGATTTTGGGGATTTTTTTTTCAAGATACCCAAGCAAAGATAAGAAAAAAATGGTGGTTTGCTTCAGGAAAACTTTTTTTTTTAAATATATATATATATTTAGATTCATATAAACTGTGTCATGTTGTCCTCAAAAGCCTGCTTATCTATTACGGTAATCTGTCGGGCCTGTAGACTTCCACATATTCATTGGTGATGTTACGCACACGTCCTCACATGACTGTCAGTTTACACTCCATCAAAGGGTGTGTTGTAGCCAGTGTTGTAAGATGCACAAGCAAGTGGCAGCATAACCTCCACATTTTGTTGCGTCTATGGCTGCTCGATGTTGCTGTTTGAGATTGTTAGCGCTTGTGCTGTTTATGACCTATGACAAGAAATGCGTGAATTAGAATTGGCCTCATTTGGCCTTAAAAGTGCTTAGTTTATTTAAAGTAACCTGTGAGAAACTGTAGGCTACCGTTTGAACAAGTACTGACTATGTATCAGTAATGTAGTGGAAATTGGGAAATGAGACCAGTTACACATGTTGATTTATAGTGTGCGGCCATTTTCTATTTACACACCTAAAATTACAGGTTAGGGGCCAGTGTATTCCCTGCAGTAAAAACGTCTGGATCGAGCTCTGTACTGTGCTTAAACACATCACCTGTAATTGAGGGCAGATAAAAGTAAGGTAGCTTCTTGAGTGTTTCTTTACAAAATGACATTGCCAACTCCTGGCCTGGAATCGATGCCTCATGTTTTCAGTTTGCACGTCCGCATGAAGCTAGATTTAGTTTTCGTCTCTACATGAAAGCCTTAAAAAAATCAAATGGCAAACAATGACCTTTTTTTTTTACAAGGTTATTGTTGTCATCGTATCATTTATCTTGCCAGCCTTTCCTAATGCCCCTTTTCCAATTCATTGTATCTACTTGGATAGTCATAGCAGAACTGACTATTGATTCATTTCCATAGTAAAATGAGGTCTTAATTTTAATACTTGCAGGGCTCCAGACCGCCTCAAAATGATGGTATTTTGCTACTAAAATTTGAGACTAAAATTTTCATCCACTCGTGCCAGTAAAACCAGTAAATTTGCTGATTTGTATTTATCATTTATTTTTATTACTGTTGTTGAATATTTTTCCTTGAAAAAAAATATATTTTCATGAGGGGCAGTAAAATTAAACAACCCAGATAATGTGGTTGCACAAGTGTGCACACCCTCTAATTACTAAGGATGTGGCTCAATTAATAAATCACGTTCAAACTCATGTTAAATGGGAGTCAGCACATATCTGCCACCATTTAAAGTGTTTCTTATGAATCGTAAATACCTTTAAGCTGTTCTAGTAGGCTTTTCCTGATATTTTTGCTGCCACATCTTACAGCACAAGCAGTGGTCCACAGACAAATTCGACAACATCAGAGAAAGGAGAAATTGATTTTGTGTGAGTTATGAGTTATTCCTTTTGAGACCAATGTGAGGTTCAGGGACAGGAAGTACATCAACAGTGGTAGAGATAATATTCTAACTGATTGAAAAATATGAGCTGTACATGAACAATTTTTGGCTTGCAAATTTGGCAAGTGGCAAGACAAATGGAAGCTCACCTGAATCAGTAAAACAAGTACGGTCCTTGATCTGAAGGCAAAATTCGACTGGACAAAATATTACATACTCAGAATAACTCAGTTTCATCTTCAAGGAAGCACTTAAGCATGACAAAAGTAGAACTGCTTTGTTTGCCTTGTGGATTATGGGAAAACCCGCCTTTATAGAACCTGTGCGTGTATATGTTGGAAACTGTTCAAACAGATGCTGTCAAGTGGTCCATAAGAAGAATTAGTGGAGGGAAAGGAGTATTGTACGTGATTAAAACAATCCTGACTATGGAGGCTTTTAGCCATGGACTTTGCATGCACATAAACCCATACATGTATTTGGCTTGTAGAGGTGCTGCAACAAACTAGAGAAAGGAACACCAAGGGAGAACGTGAGGGTCCAAGGCAGCTGCAGGATTGTGGCTGGATGCCCTGCGTGTGTTCTGCTGAGGGTTTGGCACTGACACCATGAAGCCTGCTGTCCTGGCTGGAGTGTCCCAGGCCTGCCTGACGACAACACATGCACACGCACACACAGAAGAAGGGGTAACTCAGGATATGAAGCCCAGTAGTCAGAGTTGATTGTTGTGTGACTAATGTTTCTCTCCAGCGTCCATCTGTTACTGGGCCCCTCGCATGCTAGAAGCGCATGAAAACTCTTTTTGCCCCCGTCAATAATCCTCATTATAAGCAATTCCAAAGACCCAAAACTCATTACAAGCTCTCAAACACGCATTGGTTACAAAATCATCCTGATACGTTAAGTGGGCAAATCAAAGGTAGATAGCAGTTGGTAGTATATAGCATTGAAAACTTGCTCTCCTCACATTGAGAAAGGTAAAAAAAATTAAAAAGTGCTATGTGTTAACCATGTGATGTGCCTGCCCTGACATACAGTATGACACAACGCAAAATTGTTTAAGTAGGTCAAAATGTTCTAAATAGAGATTTTATAATTGAAATTCATTGTTTGAAAGTTTAATTTTTATGAAGTGAACATCGCAAAGTGTTCAAGAAATGCATTTTGTGAAAGGTACACGATGATGATGACAGCTATGATCTCAAGACAATAGCAAAGCAATCGTTCATTACCTTGCAGTGGTCATAGATTTCCATGCGGGGAATCCCCGCAGTATGAAGCTGACAATTCCCTTTCGCTAATTTCATAATCGTCTTTATTCTTTCTGTAAATAAGCTCAAGTGAATTCTTGTTGCTATACGTAGATGTCATGAGTCTGACCCCAAATACTAACTTCTGATTGGTCAATAACCGTTCGTTCGAGTCACACGCAATGTAATCATGGGATGCATTCAAGATGGCTGCGTCTGTGGTGAGTTAATATGTTGCGCGTATCAGTTACAAAAACATGGAATTTTTGTGCTGATTGTCAAGTTCCTGTCAAAAATGGATTGATTTAGAACATTAGGCCGTTGTACTAAAGTGGCTCTTTCCAAGGAGAGACAAGTTGCCGATCGTCTTGCAATTTACATGGTGCTAATGAAGTGAACTGTCAACCAATCACGGCTCAGCTTCAGAAAGCAGGTCAGTCGTGGCCGTTGAGACCTGAGCAACTGTCCGTGACGTCATTTTCAGTTGACAGCAAGTGTCAAAATGGCTGCCACCAGAGATGGATAAAAATGGGTGGATTTTGTTGCTTAACTCATATTCCAGAAACGCAATATTAATCCGAATGGTTTGAGTAGACTAGTGGGGGCCGAAATCAACTGTGATTGGCTTTTAACACCCTTGTGATCCTGACAGGAAAAACGGTAGAAATTGATTGCCAAAATATCTGTGTATTATTTAGTGGGCTTACAGAGCGGCACTCACAAGCTCATTTATTTATTTTTATTTAAGGTTTCTTTTTCAGAGTTTTCTGACGTGAATCCGGTCAAAAACCTGTTTTTGTAGGTTAATGAGGACTGAGTTTGTGGGTCATATAATCAAAACAAAGACTTAAAAAGGATGTCTCGATTTCTGTTCAGACAATCCCTTCTTTAATGTTAATGTTGCAGCTTAAATGCTCAATTCCAGCTCTTCATCTTTGCTAATCACTATTCTTAGAAATGTAAATCAATGTTGACCAAAGTCGTATTTCACACTGGTAGTGATTGATGTCCGCTGGGTATATTATCACTTGAAGACATGCAGCTGTACATGCACACTTGTCACTCACACGGTCAACGCAGTGGAAACGACATGCAGCCTTCTGAATGAATGGATTGTTGTTGGACTGGAAAACTAGAGGGTGTTAGGGCAGGACAGGAGAGGGGATGGAAGTAAAGGGCAGGAATCTGGAGAGGAAACATAAATGGAAGTGAACAGAATGAGCGCGGAAGGGACACGAGAGGACAAACACTCGTAAAAACAGCACATCTCATTTATTGCATGTTCTGGGGAGTCCAAGTCCCACTTGCGGCCTTGTTTGTTCTTATTGAGTTATCATGCACTGCTGAAGTGCGTGGACCCCTGTTACATGCAGCCAAATGTAACATGCTCCTGTTGCATGTATGTTCATGTGCCCCCCCCCCCCCCCCACACACTCACACATGATTCAAAATGTTTGTTCATGCTGTGGCAAGGGACATAGCATGGGAAGTGTGAACAGTTGAGCCCTGACAAAATGACATGTTTGCCCAAGGAGCTGGCACTGCAATTGTGCATTGGTGTGTGTGTCCTCGTGTGTGTGTGTGTGGCGTACTATGCCAACCCCGCTGTTTACCGTAGGGGATTTTAGGAGAATTGTAGGCAGCTGGCAACCCCTTGTTTTGTTTCTCCTTGTCCGCTAGTTGTGGTGCGTAGTGTTTGTTGCTCTACTTAATGTATTGTCAAAAAAAAGATTTGTTGTTGCTCATGAAAGGAATCAATAATTTGCCTTCGATAGTGGGCAGATGGGTCTACTCTGCACTCCAAAAGGATTTCTTTAGAGCAGGGGTTCTCAATTAAAAATGTAAAAGGTCCAGAATGATTTTTCTTTTTTTGAGGAAGTCATAGATCCACAACGCACGCGTGGTGGCAATTGTTTTGGGGCTTTTAAATTTTTTATTACAAAACATTTATTTTATGTATCACAGTGATTCGTTCTTGCTTAGTATTACCCAATAAAATAAAATAATCAACTTTCACTAAAGGCGAATCAAGTGTCTTGGGTATTCAACTGTTCACATACATTTCAAAAGTAAAACAAAGTGTCATTTTCCTTTTAGCAAAATGATCATGCATTAGGAAATAGTTTCTTGTGCTTAAGCTAAAGTGACTTCCGGATTTGCGTAGTTATCAGCCAATCAGTGCATTGTTGTCATTGCAATGACAGCCCATAATGCAAGCTTGAACGCTCTCTCTCTCTCTCTCTCTCTCTCTGCCAGTCTAGCGCCAGTCACTTAGTGTGTGGTAATTCAGTCTCACAAACAAAAATCAAAAACTGTCATTATTTTGAGAATGTTGTACTTACAGTTCAGAAAACAACACCCATCTTCCAAGTTAACCTTTATTTTTAACGACATCTGTAACGGCATCTGTGATTCGAACTTGAAGTGGCCTGGGCTAATAAAGCATTGACACCAATAACCCTTTTTCCGTCTTAGTTGATTTGGAAACTGGCTTTCGTTATTGCCAAATGAAGTGTAAACCTAATTCTAGTTGTTCTGCTATTGCAATGACAGTGACAGACTTTATGTGCCTACAAGCAGATGTTCTGACCTCGTACCAGACGTCAGAACATAACAAACTGTTTATCAGGATCGCGGTTACTAAATAATGATGACAATTGATCATTTTGAGCTGTTCATTTCTCCGCGTACATCACATAAAAATGTCCTTCCTGTGTCTTGTTTTCATAGGCTTCCTGGAAACTTCCCTTGGATTTTGACCAACTTTTTGCTTTTCTATGGTTTGCCAACCAATTTTGGGGGAATATTTTGGATCATAAGCAATTTGGTCTAACCTTTAAAAACAAATTTGTTGCCAAGATGGAACGCAGCAGTTGGAGTGGCAGTGAGAGTCCCGGGGACGACATGGACAGAATGAGTGACTCTGGAGGAGACAAGACAATAGACGGGGACCCTGAAGGGGTGTGGAGCCCTGACATTGAGCAAAGCTTCCAAGAAGCCCTTGCCATTTACCCGCCATGCGGAAGAAGGAAAATTATCCTATCGGATGAAGGAAAGATGTATGGTGAGTGCTAATGAACACCACGTTGTTAAATCACTTCATGTGGAATGCTCATTCATAAATTGGACTGTTTATGTTGTTTTCATAAGTCATAGTCTGCAGTGTGCACTGTAGTAGTAATGCCTCAATGACCTTCCAGATTGGTTATCCACCACAAATTAACATCTCACCCCAAAGAAGCCCCCCCCCCTTTTGCTAAATTATCATGATAAACTATCCAATACAATCAGCAACTACTTGGAGTAGTTTGTTGATGCTCAACTACTCACACGTGGCCATTATAAATACTTTTTTGCTTTGACCATTTAAACTCAGTTGTGTAGTGGCTAACTAACAGCAACACCGTTTTGGCTCCCACCTGATGTTCTCAATTTACAAGATGTTACAATGTGTAGCAAGATTAAAAAAACAACAACTTGTTTCCACAAAGCAATGCATTTTGCAATGAAGTCAGTACTAGCTGCATGAATCAATTTGACTTTGTTCACAAATAAAGGCCTAACCCTAAGAGGCCAAATCATCTCTCAGTATGCTACTGATTTATTGAAAGCAGTTAAATTGTGGCTGACTTGAACAAATAATGTAACAATAATAAATGGCTTCCAGGTTCTGAACTTTGGAAATGATAAAACTGAGCTATAGTACAGTTACTTTGTCAAGTAGCAAAGCTCTTGAGAAAAGAACAAAGCACTTCAAGAAGTGTTCACTCAAAAGATTCATTCTTTTGAACGAAACGTTCACAAACGGCACACCACTACGGATTACTGGATTATTGGCAGGTGGTGGAAAATAGACTTTATGTGTGTGTGGAGCTGGGTTGAGATTAATGGGGCACCCCACACATATTGACCAAAACTGTTAAACGCCCAATTTTTTTTATTTATCTTTATATGTGAGGGTTCTGCCAATGATAAGAGAATCTTTAAAAATCCTTAAAGGTGTACCGGGCCTAAAAAGTAGTATCATTTAAATCTTAACAATACTCATCCGTATTTCAGAGTGCAACGGCTGTCAGAAAGTTGCAGAATGGCTGTAACACTGAGAATGTGTCTGTGCGTGTGTGTATTTACAAGTACTTACAGTGCATGCGAGGTAATGAAGGTCACCCCCTTAAAAAGTATGGGCGATGTCATAGATCAACAAAAGTGACTTGAGATGGCTGAACTTGTAAAAGTGACAAGTGGATATATCTGACAGTGAGACAAAAAACTTAATCATTCCCTCACTATCCAGCAAAATTGGGCATGCCATGGTCAAAGTAAGGAAACGGCAGACAATGAGGAGCTTACAAAGAAAGTACCGGTAACTGAGTTCCATGAAGTCCACCTTGGTCTGAGGAACATCCAAGAGACTTGGTGGAATGTCTTCATCCACATACCATTCATTGAAGATCAAATGTTCAATGAACACTTCAAACCCCTTGCTCAAAGACCTTCGACCAAAGCCTGGATGGAGCTGGCTAACTTCAATTTGCGTCGCGAAGGAGAAATTGCCCTAATCTGCATTTTTTGTTTGAGACACTGATGATGCTCAGACAGAGGTGAACCGGGCATTCAGGAAAGTAAAGAAAAAACTCAGACCATGTACATAGCAGGGTATTTCCCTCCACTGGGTGTAGAAAAATATAGTGTCCACACCACCACGTTTGTAGAAAAGAAAACATCCACAGCTAACCGCATGAATGCATTTTTAAGTACGTTCATAACAATTCCAGACCTTAAGGTGGCAACAGTTCCCCAAATCCTATCCAATCAGAGTACGCCTCTACCTGGTGACGCCGCTTCCACAAATTGGGCCTACAATGAGATGCATGCCAAGCCTCTAGGTGGCAGTAGTTAGCCAAATACTGCTCATCTCTTGACGTCACTTCACCATACGTCACACAAGTACGGACTGTCAGCCGCTGATATGCATATATGCAGATCAGTGCTGTCAGCGCACACAAGACTTTTTTTTATTAATTAAAAACATGCTTGTAAACAGTACATCATAACCGGAGCATAGAGGAAAACAAAGAGGATAAATACAAAATCTTAAAAAGCTTCACTTCTTTTTTAACAACTTTTTTTCCCACTTACTCATCATACACACACATACATACAAACATGGTCTCTCCCCGGTGTGGAAGCGAATCCACGCCACCTTAAAATAATTTTTTTTAACAACTTGAGGTATGTGATTGAGTGACAAATGTGTTTACTGACGGACGCACGTGACCGCGGAGCTGGAAAAATACGCAGATCTTCACTTTAGCCGGAGTTTTTAGAAAAACTTTGTTTGTAATGAAAAAAATCCCCGCGGACGTGTGGATGACAGGGCAAGCTGCAGAAAAATATCTCCCGTTTGCAAAAAAAAAACTATGTGTATACATGGCCTCAGTGCAATCCCAATTCTCCTGAAACACAAAATTTTGTGAGTATTGGAGACTGTGCTTGTGTCCAAATTCACAAGGCTGTGTCCTCCGAAGGCCGCATGATGTCACTCCCGTCGCGACTTGACAGCAAGCACGGACTTACATATGAATGAATTGTCAATCCAGCTTGTCAGTAGCACATTGACCGACAATCCATTCATGTGTAAATCAGTCATAAATTTGTGCGTGCTGTTGAGTCGTGCCGGGAGTGACGTCATGCAGACGACAAATTCGGCCTTCGGAGGACCCAGTCTTGTGAATTTGGACACAGTGTGTTCTTGGAAGACACCCAATACTTCTTAGCAGGAGTAGGGCTGCAGCGATCAAATATTTGGGTATGTGGATATCCTACAAAATTATTTTATAGAATAATCCAGTATTCAGATTAAAAAAAATTTTTTTTTTCCTTTTTGTTCTTCATATAGAACAAAGAGAAAGTCTCAAATTTCACTTAATAATTAATGACCAACTGGTTGTCATTTTTAGATAATTAACTTTTTTTTTTACTTGAATTTAAATTGTGCATTTTTCTTCTCTGTCGCCATTAGTAAGATTTTGGCATGAGGCGAAATGTTGTCAGAACCACATTAGTGATTTTGCCAGCTAAAACAGCACATTAAGTAAGCCAGGTTTGTTAAAAAAAATTGGAGCAGTCGGAACTGCAACTATGTCAGGCTGTCAGCAAAAGTGTGCAGTCATTTTAGCAAATTACTGAAAAGTAGCCCGGCACTTGCTTAGCGGTAGCTGCTAGCCACTAGATGCAAATGCTGACAACAGGCGTCGTGTGTCAGTGTCAGCATAATTATTATTTTTAGCATCCTTAATTAGCAACTGAATGTGATTTCAAGATGCCGTGTTGATATTGGTGGCAATAATATGATATATGACAGCAATATAAACGCCCCAAATATAAGTCAGGAAGATGAGTCAAGACTCAAGACAGCTGCCACTCCACCACGGGCACTGCGGGCAGGCATGAAAAACTTCAAAATAAAGTACAATTTTACAGCCAGTGTCCACAAGAGACTGCTGAAGAGCCCCTAGGGTCCCCAGAACGCACAGTAACTAGAATGTGTATTTGTGCCTTTGCGTGTGCGCGTTTGAACTAATCTAATAATGAGCAGATGGTCCTCTGGCTGCCACCAGCTGTGTCTCCCCCTCGGCCTTCTCTCTGCAAGTAGAGTGCTCTCTAGTGAATTCTTTATGATACTGCGTCATATCGGGACTTCTATAAGTAATAAATTAAGATCTTGGATCTGAAGTACTTCTTTCTCTCTCACTCAGTTGATGGAGTCTTGCGTGGGGACCTAGCTTGGTTGCGGTACATGGCCAAAATCCATTAGTCATCTTCAATATTACTCTCATTTGAAGACTATCATGCCTGACCTTTTAGTCTTATTGCGGATTTAATCTTATAGTGTTGCTTGTTGGATCCCAAAGTCCCTCTTTGGTCTTTTCCCAATCCCTCATCATCTGTGTTCTAAGCAGGAGTGGTCAGCTGCTTCAGCGAAATGCTGTGATAAAGCCAGTGCACACCACCTGCTCAGCAACAGGCACACTTTAGTGAACAGCTGGTGTGCATCATGAATAGGATATCTCGTTCGTATTGATCAGGTATATCCAAATAAATGTTGCTGCTGCTTTGTGCCTGCTGGATGTGTCAATGTTTGCTCACATTTTTCACAGTTATAGCACGATGAGGCGATATGTAAATGTTTTTTTCGGCAACAAGCAGCCTTAATAGGCCAGTGTCAGCATCAAAAGGCCTGAAAAGCATTAAACACTGACAGCAAAACCTCTCCTCAACTGTTAAGTTTGGTTACCTAATGGAGTTTGACGTTTACTGTTCTCTGAGGCACAGTATGGTGTGTGTGAAATCTTTAAAAGAGACGAGCAACATTTGGACAAAAATATAAGACAAATAGGGTATGTTTATGCCACAACAACCTAGCATAAAAACTAGGGGTGTCAGGCGATTACTTTTTTAATCGTAATTAATTGCATGACTTCAATTGTTAACTCATGATTAATCTCAAATGTTGTATCTGTTCTAAATGTACATTAAAATGTACAATAAATTTTTTTTTTCCTTTGTTTTCCCATGTTTATACTCTTGTTAAAATAAATGTGGGAAACAATGTTAAAATAATAGAAATATGTCTGCATCTTTTAGTCACTGATACAGTAATTTCCTAATAATTCATAAAATTGAGGTAAAAATATTTAAAAAGATGTACTGTACTGTAAAAAAAAACAATGTGATATTGATTTGTGTTGAGATCATTTTTCTGCCACTAATGCCATAATTGCATTTGCGAGACGTTGGTACTGACAGCTCAGTGCATTTTTCTTTTCATATTAAGAGCTTGTGAAATTTTGCACATTTTAAAAATTATAAAAAACAACTTGACCCCATTCTCCACAAATATTGCATGATTATTAAATGTATTACTGCTAAATTTTGATGTGCTGCGTTGTGACTGGGATTCCCCCAATACAAGCTTTACAAGTAAGGGGTGGTCATTAATCGCACGTTTAAAAAATTAATGTAATTAAAGAAACCTTAAATTAACTCAAAATGAACGCACTAATTTTGACACTCCTAATAAAAACGAATCTAATTGATTGCTGTTCACAAGCTGCAAAAACGAGGGAAAAAAATTCTTAGTATGCAATCCGTGGCCAAAGAAGCATGAAAATGTCAATGAAGACTTTATTTTATGGACTACCATTTTCAGCACTTACCCTGCGGCTTTCATTTGTAAAGAAAATATCCCCTTTGTTCTCATGTTGAAACTACAAAGAGCCCAAAAAAATTTTTTAAATCAGCAAATTCTGTTACAAACGGTCTCACTTTAACAGGGACATATTTTGACGAACGTGCGCCACACGTTTTATTAAGATGACGGCGGACTAACATTGTGTGGGAAAAACAAAACAAAAACACAATATGCCTTTTTTAATCTTGACCTAAATGAATAATGTGTCCATCTTTCATATTTGGTGCTTGTTATGCTGTCTGAAAAACATGTAAGAAAAAAAAATGTTTTTGAAAGTATGTTCTACTTAAGCAAAAACATAATGTATGCTCTCTGAGGACTCCTTAAACCATTTTCCCCACACCTCACTGTCATTAATGGTGGTTTTGTGTTCCAGTAAAGGTAGAATGAGCTGCAGGTGAGCAAAAAAAGAAAAGAAAAAAAGAATGCTGTAATATCTTACTGTGAAAGGCATATCTGTGGCTAAAGATACCCCCCACTGGCAGCAAGAAAATAGACTGCAGTAGAAAGGAAGGAGACGTGCAAGGGTAACGTGATGTACTTTTTAAAGAAATGCGCCAAAAATTAGGACATAAATGTGTGTAAAAGGGAGCGAGAATAACAAGGTGGATAATAGTGGATTGGTGTGATTATGTAGTAGAGATTCATTGTAATAACCAGCAGGCTAACACGCACCATAATCTACAGGTGAAGATGTTTAGAATGTGCCCTTTAAGTTACTGTACATGCCAAGTCATCCTTAATATACTACATTGAGTTGTCTTGAATGGCTCTTTCTATCTGACACACTTAAACTGAGTTTTTTTTTATGTGTTTTCTAGACTCAATCACAGTAGATCCTTTTAGGACATGTTGGTCACTGCATCATATGCAATTTCTGAACTAATATTCCACATATGTACAATGATATTCATCATATTTGGCTTTAGGGTATATTCACATTCAAGATTATTTTACACTATTCGGAAATCCTCAATCTGATATGTTGACCCTTTTTTGTACGTAATCTAAATACATGATACATATATGTTTTGCACATTCATTCATTCATTTTAAATGTCTTTAAAATGTAGGTAAATATGCAATTTTCATCATGTCCAAATAATAGTTGGGTTTCCATCCACCCATTTTTATTCAAATTTTCAAGAAATGTGAAAATAAAACTGACTGGAAACGCTACAAATTCGAAAAAGGGCCCAAAATTCTCATAAAGGTTTTTACACTTCGAGGGGGTGGATTTTGAAGTGTATCGAAAAAAGAAAAATGTGAATTTTTGCAATGGAAACACGTCCGGATACATGTCGCACGTTTTGACCGGATTTTATGCCACACGAACGATTGTAGTCCCAAAGCAATGTCGGACGATAAAGTAGGTATGTTTGGGATGGGGGGGACGAAACTGAAATCTTTTTGGAATTAATCAAAGAAGCGAATAGTAATGCCATTTTAGATGGAAAACAAACACTACGGTTTAATCAAGAATTACAAAAGAAAACTCATACGACATCATCGCACGGCGCAGTCGCTTCCTGGTCTTCTTCTTTTAAATAACGGGTGGATCACATCTCTATGGTGTATGTATACCGCCACCTATAGTGGCGGAGTCCCCTCTCAATATTCGCAAAAGAAGAACAGATGGAAACAGGCATAAGTTGCATGTCCATTATGCGCATTATCAGTAAATTCGCTTGAAAAAATTCTAAACAATTGGATGGAAACCTGACTAATTTTGGTAACCATCTGTTTAATGTATACAGCAAATAGTTCATTGCTTCTGTTAAAATTACTATACTTTCTATTATATCTTTAAATTGTTTAATTTAATCATTTTTTTTCATAGATGCCAAAACCATTTACATAGGTTAAATGTAGCCTGTTTGCTTCAAAGTCCAAATTAGGGGAAAGACCAATCCTTTACATGGGCCGATATTGAACAGGGAGTACTTGGAGTTAACAATACACGCTGAGTCTTTCTAAAACTTCACTCAGTTTTTGTGAACTAAATTCCTAAACTTAAATTAGAGACCTCGATCATGTTTGTCCGTACGGGCATGAGTGAAACCCAACTCTGGACCTGAGTTCACATTCTGAAAGTCAAAACATATTCACTGTTGACTTTTTTAAGGGACAAGGTCTCTTTTTCCATGGTCCTCAAATGAGCACCAAAGGTTGTTGTTTGGTGCTAACCCCCCCAAACCAACGGCCTCATGGATGAGTTTAAAAACTTTTGGAAAAGTACACAGCAAATCGATCAGTGTTAAATTTCCAGTGCTGGATCAAATATGCAGTAAGCAGTGTTATTTTAACACTGTTAGGATAAAAAGTTATATTGTCAGAGTAAATTTCCTTGAGTGTTGGGTGTAACCTGAATAGCACTACCATGAGTGTTAAATTGACCCCACCCTCATTTCCAGTGAAGGAGCAACTTTCCAATTTTCCAAGCGCGCTGTTGACATTTCAATAGTGATACATCCAGGTGTTGTTGCTAGGGTGGCATGGCTCAGTGGTAGAGTGGTTGTCTTCTGACCCTGAGAGAATGGGTTTGATCCCAGGCCACTGTGACTATGACAAAGTGTCCTTGAGCAAGATACTGAACCCCCAGTTGCTCCTTATGCTGTGTCATCAGTAGTCAAAATATAAAGCGCAGTAACATACCAGAGTAAAGTGTAGCTTGAGTTAAATACATTTTTAACTCTGACACTAGTGCAATACACTCCTAAGTGTTTAAACACGAGTTTTAAAGGTAGTTTGGCAGAATTAAATGTTTAACACTGACACTATTGTAGAGTACTTTCAGCACTACTTAGTGTTTACCAGTGAGATTTTTAACACTATACAGTGTTGGAGTAACACTGGTTAAGTGTGGCAAAAAGTACCACTTTGAAAAGTGTCGCATTTACACTCATTGGTGTGGACACATTTAAACTATTTTCTAGTGTTAATCCAACACTAGCGATTTTGCTGTGTAGGAAGCACATTTTTTAAATTTGACTTCTCAACGGGTTGCCCTCATGCCCTGCCTGCAGTCACTGCTGCGATCAACAGACGTCTCTTGCTGCAATATATTTCGAATGCAAATGCGCACTTTCTGAGACAACCAAATCTGGCGCGCACATGACTGTTTCCACTACACAAGCGCACTTTCACACCACTTATGTGCAGCCCTGCTTAACGGTGAATTGCAGTTATAAAAGTTAGAGTAGCTTCCCGTCTAGTGTCAGTATATTTATTGTACCAGAATTGTATCAGAATAATATTTCATCATGTCTTAAGAACAGAAGTTCCTTTGTGAAAAACAGTTGTTCAGCAGTTTAAGTTGAAGTGTGTGTGTGTGTGTGTGTGTGTGTGTGTGTGTGTGTGTGTGTTCTGGAGCTCCTGTTGGTCACGGTTAATGACCATCTGACTTTGGCCTTGAAGTCTTTCACTGGCCAAGTACAGCGGGAGGCAGAGACAGGAAGGGGGAGGGAGCAGAAGCCTATTCACTTGGAGAGGGACAGAGGAGGGGAAAGAGAACAGCCAGAACAGAAGATGGATATACAGTGGGAGGGAGTGCGTGTGCGTGTGTGTGCATGTGTGTTGGAGAGTTTCAAAAGAGGGAGGGCCAGAGAGAAAGATGTGTGCCGCAGGGTTAGTGAAGGATGATAATTCACCGTTAAGCCTCCTAGAAAGACCAGCTGGCCCCTCTGGAGTCAGATGTCAGCCTCCGCAGCCAGGACTTGTCCTGTGTGTCCGTGCGCATGTGTATGCACGCGCACAAGTGTGTGTGTGTGTGTGTGTTGGCAGTCATGCATGTATGTACATGTATGTGTGTGCGTTCTGTTGTCAGTGGCAGCGTTTGACTGCTGGAAGGAAAACACCTGCATGGGGAGCTGTAGATTTTATCAGTCTAAGCTGCATGCTGCCTATCTCAGTGAGAGCGCGATAGGTCAGAATACACACAAATACACACACACACACACACACACACACACACACACACACACACACACACACACCCCCCCCACACACACACACACACACACACACACACACACACCATCTGCTAGTTAGTTAGAGCTATTGTTGTGAGCCATTTGGGTTGTGTGTTGAGGTTTGGCTTTGTGCTGATCTTGACCATCAGTTAGCCAGCTGGCCTGACTTTGGTTTTTCACTTGATTGGAACAAAAAGCACCGTAGGGCACCAACCAAACAACACACAACACCCACGTTTACTAACAGGCAAACTAACCAACACATTATATAATTTCACACAGCCTCATCAAAATATGGCACACTTGAACTTATAATGTGAACACACTTTATTCTTTATGGCTCTTTCGGCTGCGCTAATCTATGCTAGCCAGGTCATGCTGTGCTCCCAATTCAATGGGTTGAATTATTCAGCATTGTCCGTGTATGTCAGTGTGTGTGCACTAACACATGTGCACCCATGTAAGCATGGTTACAGCTGGCCTGGTGCTTTCGTTAATCGGGGGTGGCCAGTCTGCATGAATGCTTGTATTGTTGGGTCGTGTGTATTCAGAGCCACGGAGTGTTATTGGGAGTGCCTGATTATATGCATGTGTGTGTGTGTGTGTGTGTGTGTGTGTGTGTGTGTGTGTGTGTGTGTGTGTGTGTGTGTGTGTGTGTGTGTGTGTGTGTGTGTGTTAGGAGGGTGGTTATGTATGATGATCACAGCGCCCCTATATGTGAGGCTGCATGTCACTGGGCCAATGACACCAAATTGTGCCACTTAAGTTCATCTGAATTCTGACTGTGATTAAAGAAAAGTTACAGAAATGTAGTTGTATGTCTGTGTACATAACAATTGGCCAGGTGAAATAATCTCCTGTTTTGTTTTTGCTTTTTAGGTCGAAATGAGCTTATAGCCAGATACATCAAACTCCGCACAGGAAAAACGCGGACACGGAAACAGGTATGCACGAAGGAGGTTGAATCCAGAATACAGACTTCTTTTTTTTCTCCCTTTTTTTTTTAAATCAAATGTGATACATGCAATAATACGTGTGTTATCCATCAAGGCAAAGTAATTGTTTTTTGTTTTCATATTCCCTTACCATATTTTTGTCAGACTATTAGTCACACTTTTTTTCCCACTTTTTCTGGCCTGTCTTTTGTCAGTTGGCATGTACTTTTGGTGCATTATTGCTGGTGGCCAGAAGGTGGTGGTAATACATCAAAAGTATTTACGACCCACTAAAAGAAAGTAGAAGAAGAAGTGGAAGAAAAACAATTACAGGAAGTAGTAGTTATGACAATACTAGGGGTGGGAATCTTTCAATGTCTCACGATTCTATTTGATTACGATTTTTGGGTCTGCGATTCGATTCAGAATCGATTTAGATTCAAAATGATTTGATTGACAATGTTTTTTGCTTCAATTTATAGATGTGCAAGGAATTGTAATGATCTACTCCAGTCTGACTTGCTAATGCTAATGCTAATTAGCGCGCTACTCACGGCACTTTTATCACTCAAAAGAATGGCTCCACACTGCAAAAAAAACAACTTTTATTGGAATAACTTGATCGGGACTTTTTCCTTCTACTCTCTAATGTGGCTACAACTTAACAGTGTATTAGACCACATGGAACCACACTGCCCCTAAGTGGCCAAATCGGGTACAACACGAACAGCGCTCCAAATAAATGCACACGCAGACAAAGGCAAGACAGTATGAAATAATTTAAATAAAATCGATTTTGGGACTTTTAAAATCGATTCTGAATCGTACTAAATGAGAATCGATTTTTTGGGCACACCCCTACTCAGGGATGTGATTTTTCCGCTAATTTGCGGAATTCCGCTTTTTTAATCTCCAAAAATAAAATGTTACAATTTTTTAAGTGGTAAAAAATCAGATTTCGTCTCTCGATAGCATTCCATTTTAGTGTTTCCGTAACTGAAATGAAACGGATCTTGCGATTGGCTGAAGTCTCCGTGTTGACCAATAAACGCGCTTGTTATAAAGGCATAGGCGTATGCCATTGTTTGTTGACCAATAAACGCGCTTGTTATAAAGTCATAGGAGTATGCCATTGTTCGTTTCTCAGACGTTTTTGCCGGGTGTTTAAAGAAAGATGTCCGTGATCGAACGCAAAGATGCTCCGCGAGTTAAGGAAATTGACAAGATCGTAAAAACAAGTTTCGATGGGACTGGTTAGAGAAGGATATATCTACAAATGTTGGAAAGAAGACTGTGACGAATTTGTTCAGTGACTTTATTCGGAAGATCGATCGTGCCGGGAAAGCGCTTTGCATTTGGTGCCATGATACCATTGACTATGGTGGGAGAGGTTTCAAAGCTCTTGAAAGTCACGCAAAGAGCAAAAAACACGTGAAAGAACTCCAGTCAAGAACAACAAATTATTCCATCGCTGGAAGTTTCGGTGCCCAAACGAAAACTCCAAAACTTTACCGCCTCCATCCCTTATTGACATCACAATCGGAAGCGGTAATAGAGAGACGTGATCCACCCCAACAACCTGTACCAGTTGCTGATAGAGTCGTGAATTTTGAGGTCGGTGGTAAACTTTTCAAATTAATCGAAATCAAATTTTCGAAAATATTATAACGTAATAAAAATGGCCATAAATATTTAACATGGTTAATCATTGACACAAACTCAAATGAATGCTGCATGTTTGCACTTTTCAGGTTTCAATATGTTGACTGTCTTGATGTATGCAGTTATAGAGATGATCTTAGTCAATCATGCATTCGACGAATGCATGATTGTGTTTTTACCAGAGCTTGCTGCATGAGGTATTTTATGTTTTTGTTATGCATTATGTATTAAATTAAGAATGATTGATTAAATGATTTATTGCATGGTAAATATATATGATGATATTCTCAGTGATAGTTTTTAAAAGCAAAGGCAGTCCAATGTTTTTGAATGTGACTGATTTTGAGTTGACTAAAACTGCAATTTTATATGGGATAGTTCAATATACATTGAAAATTTATGCTGTTGTTTTGTCTATTTCTTTGTCATCTGAGTGCATTGAAAGTACTTAAAAACACGGAAAACCCATGAGCTCTGGACCGAGCTGAGTGCCCGCGGCCCCCAGACCCCCGGCTAAATTTTCAGATAATTTCACTTTGGTCAAATCACATCCCTGCCTACTGTGACATATTGTTAGTTTAGCATTTGTCACAACAAGGATAAGTCAAGGTAAGCCATTTTAAATAAAAAAGAAAAATATTTTCGTAATTATCTTTGCTGTAGTCAACATGGGATGCGATGCCCTAAAACCACTCTGGGATTGTATTGTTCTGAGAAGCAGAGTGCCTGGCTTCCACTGCCATTAATTTCCGAACTAGCCTATGTTATAAATCAACCAGCAACTCACACTTGAACTGTTTCCATCAGTACTACCTGACGCCCAGCCCAGGCTTCAACACTCCTTGTTAGGGGCACTGTGAATAACCGAATGGCACATTTGAACAACACTCCGCGATTCTGAATGGTCGGAGTGAAGCAGTGCGCCTTTGGAGCAGATTTCCGAACGCACTCACAATTAGGGGACAGCGATTTTAGTTGCGAGTCCATCTCTACTGTTGGTTTTTATTAAATACATTTTCCCCAAAATGCAATTTATACTCTGAGCAACTTAGTCAAATAAATTTCCCTCAAAAATGCAACTTTCTCCAGAGCGACTTAAAACGCCTTTTGCTTCTGCATTTTTTGACTGGTTCGACTTGTAGTATACTCCGGTACAACTGAATTTATAGTCTGAAAAATATGGTATGCATACAGTCCTATATATGAAAGCAAAAACAGCTACTAATACCTCAGTCCTTGTCCAGTGTTCCTAAGTGTCTTTCTGCTCACTCATTTGATGCACAAAGATGGATATAGTCTGTTGTCAGGGGACGAGTGTGTTTGCGTGTGCGTGAGTGCGTGGAAAGAGTCTTTTCATAACCATGGTAACCCACTGTTGATTGTTTCCTCTGCTCTTTCTGTCGTCTCCTCTGCTCTTTTCTACTCCTTTGTACTTGTTTGTATTCTACTGTACTCTACTGTACACTATAAATCTTACAGGTTTCCAGTCATATCCAGGTCTTAGCCAGAAGAAAATCTAGGGAGTTCCAGTCCAAAATAAAGGTAGGACTAGTTTACAAAGGTATTTTAGGTGCACAATAGCTGCTTTTCCACCAACAAGCCCAGGATTTTTGCGTTCTGGGTAACAGGAGTTCTTGGTTGTAAAAATTCCGCAGAGAATTTAGAGTTTGTGTTTCCACAGCGTCTTAGGGTTCTCGGTAATTAATTCAAATGATTTTGATAACGTATGAGTTTGATGAGCCCAGTCGATGTAAAAACAAGACCACCCAGAAATTAACCATCCAATCAGCCTTGGTCAGTGCATATGGAGGATCAAAACTGCCAAAATTCAAAATAAATAAATGACTAAATAAATAAACAAATGACTAAAAAGGAAAATAAAACATATATATAAAATGTAATTCAAAAATGTTATTCAAATGAGGGGGCGGTCTTAAGTGTGTCTTGGGTGATAGTCGTCCATTGCTGGAGCTCTCCATGTAAGCCAGCGAGACTTCCTTGTTCACCGAAGCCGCTCACTAGACCAATGAAAGGCAGTTTGCAATGGTGGAGTCCAACCCAAGACACGCTTAGGACCGCCCCCTCATTTGAATAACATTTCGTCCTGGCAAAGCGTCTGCAGCATTAAATAAATAAATGTGAGAGCAGAGCGTTTTTATTTACTCATTGATATTTAATTTTATTATATATTTATTTTTGTATTTATTTTTATTTTTTGAATCTCGTTATTTATTTATTTTATTTTTACTTTGATTGATTTATGCATATATGTATTTTTTTGTTATTTTTATTTCCATTTATATTTATTTTTTTATTAATTTTTTGAATTTTCATTTTCATTTTTATTTATTTATTTTGTCATTTATTTTCAATTTTGGCAGTTTTGGTCCTCCATAAGTGCAGCCCGCCCCTTCAAAGTTCCAGCCTGGCTGAGCAAGACCCTGCTGCTGAGATAGTACTCGGATGCCCCCTGGGGAATTTAATTCCCCCAGAAATTGTTGTTGGTGGAAAAACGTGCAAACTGAATTTTACCAAAGTAAATTGAAAAGTTCTCCAAAAGTTCCAGCGGTGGAAAATCCCCTAATAAATGCAATGTGTTGCAAATGTGAACATGTTGGGAATACCTGGTCACAATTTCTGATTAGCGAATACACAGTAACTATACTGCTGGAAGAGCAAGAAGCGACCGACCATAAGCAAAGGTCGTGACTGATTATCTTAAGTGTCTAATTAAGCCCTTCTTGTCCACTTCCTCACAACCTCGTATAAAATAGCAAAAAAAAGAAAACTCCAGCTATGCACACAGTTTGACCTCCCTTTTGCACTAGTCTTGCGCAGGGCACGAAAATAGTGCTACAGGATTTAGCAATGCAAGAAATCAAAGGATGGCGAGTGAGCTCCATAATTCATAATTCAGGAGCTACTCAAATCAAGTCTTAAAAGACTGAAATTAATTTTATAGCCAAGCCAAGAAGGGCACATTTTATGAGATTTTTCTTTTTATTGCTGTCATGCCAAATAAAGTATGCTGCTATGATTGTGAAGTCAAACCAGTGGTCTCAAACATTATTTTATTTTATAGAGAATAATAGAGATTCAAATAAATACAAATGAACAGTTAAAGTATGTTAACGTAATATTACGTTTATTTGTTATGAATAAAAGTAGAAATTAAAATTATACAAATAAAGAACAGAGAGAATGTAGAAAGTAAATAAATCTTGTAAGATAATTTTCAGATTGACTTGAGCAGACCACATGTTGCGCCCGGAGCATTTAAGGAGTGACATCATTGGTGTCACGTTAAAATAAGCCCTACGGTTAGCATAGCGCTAGCTAGCAGCGCCGTGTTGCGCTCTTAAGTATCGCTGACACCTGTGGAGTTATCAGCGTGCAGGGCAAGCTTCCAAAAGTTGAAGACACAGCCGGTAAGAGCAACATATTAAATGGAGAGTCTAGCGGAGATCGGGGGTCGCGTTTGTTTAGCGGGATTGAATTTACACGTTTCTGTTAAATTAATATGATGGAGAGGCACGGTGTTTAGGAGGACGGGTGTTGCTATAAGGGTGTTGACTGCTGGCTAATTGTTTGTTGCTTGCTTGAATTGATACGCTCGGTTTCTAGCCTGCCTTCAGTCACTCATGGTGAAAAGTTTGTGACGATGATTCTGAATTAGAGTTGAATGAGGGCTTATTGGTAGCATTTGTTGAGGCGTGAATGGTCACAGGATAAAAAGGGGGAACAAATAAATTAGAAAAAAAATGCAATTAAATTAGGTTTAAACATAATTTAACTATGTGTTAAGAAATAATGTAAATACGTTTAAAAAACGAACTTAATGTATTTTTATTGAATGGGTTGTATTGATATAAAATTAGTTTGCATTGAATATAGAATATTGATTAATTTTGCTAAGTCTAGATGTTTTCAATGTGCTTGTTTGTAATATTTTGTACCGAATGTGTTTTCTTGTTTGAAAGGTTTTTCACCTAATGATCAATGCCTTGGAAAAATAAAAGGATTCATTGAGTGAATCCCAGGTGGAATCTTGTGAATGCTTGTCTCTTTCAAGTTGGAGAAGCTGCACTTAAATCAGATAACTTGACAATGATTGATGCTTGCTTTTAGTTTGGATTGTCTGTTGGTTATGCTGTTGACGTTTCTCTTACATGTTCTCTTTGATGATGTGTTTGCTGCATTGTAGGATCATAATGCCAAGGAAAAAGCACTACAAAGCATCTCGTCAATGTCCTCTTCTCAGATCGTTTCAGCCACTGCCATACACAGCAAGCTGCTTCCGGGAATCGTGCGGGCCAACTTTGCCGGCAACACACAGGTAACACATGCTAACATTGCCTAAGACCACTCCTAAAACATAAAAGAAGAAGAAGAAAAAAAAACGTTCATGATTTAAGTGTTTGATGGGCAGAAAGATTGGCACTGTACAAAATAATCTTCGCTTTTCCTTTTTGCTTGTCCAGAAAGTGTTGCCACTGTCGCCTCTCTCTAAGGGAGGGAGCATTGGGAAATATGCTCTGAGTGCGTACTGATTCACGCCGATTCATCGGAAACTCAGTGTGTTGTCAAATGTGCCGTTCGGTTATTCAGAGTGCACCAAACATGGATTGCTGGTGCGCGCTCAAGCAAACAAGCTACTGATAGGCTCCATTTGGAAATTAACAAGAAGGGAGCTCGCATTGACTTCCCTTTAATAGAAACATAAAAGAATGGAGGGAAACGTCGGGGGAAAATGCTGGAAAAATTCAGCATTTAAGCTTAGCTTAGCTTTTCTGTCCCCACTTTCAGGCCTAGGTTCTGTGCTTTTTCTTTTCTCTTTGTCTAGAAACCCACATTGCACCTCTAATCTGTCTTCGACCCCACAGTAGCTGAATTGCCCTGTTTAGGTTAACGGCGCTGATGGTGGTCATTGTTAACTTGGGGAGCAATCCGGGATAGAAGTCTTAGGCTGAATGGCACGCTCATTATCTTTTGGCCAAGTTGTAAGCCCAATGCCTTTCCTGATGCAACCCATAGGGCTGCATTCACTTGACTGTATGAAGTAACAAAAACACCAAACAACAATGCTTTCCATGTTTTTTTCCCTCACTATGTGATAGTGAATAACACAAGAATGTACTGTGATCATGCAGCCCTTGTTCAATGTATTAATGGTGCTTAATTTTCAGCTGTGGCAGGGGATGATCCCTGGAGGACAATCCAGTTCCGCCTCAGAAGAGTAAGTCACATTATGCACTCTTTCAAGCTGCATTACTGTTGTTCAATATGAACTGTATCACACTGTAATGTATACGAGCAGCCTTGAATGAAGCAGTAATGAGTTGGCCAGTCTTTGTTTTTGGTAGATGCAGAAGGTGGACCTTAATTGAACAAAAATTATCATTTTTGATCATTACAGAGAAGGATAAAGAGTAGTAGAAGAAGAAAAAGGAAGCCAGTATAACGCTTGGCTTACCTGTTAACTACATTGCGATTTTAAAGTCTTATTTTTATTGTGATGAATGATGTTATACAAACTCAGCACAACCAGTTGCACCTTATTTGGGTTTGGCAGCAGCCTAATTGCCTATGGTTGCAATGTCACAGTCACAAAGGGCACACGGATCACAGCACAATATAATCTTGATAAATCATACAGTACATGTTCCTTATGTGAGAAAAGTACAGATAGAATTAATTGAAGTTTAGTGCACTTAAATTTGACCCTTCTATCTCCAAGCATAATCTTTATGTCTTGAGTTGAAGTCACATGACTGCATAATGGTTTGAATATGAATGAAAAGAGGCCTTTTATAGCTATTAGACCCTCTTGACCGCTTGTGCAAGTGTTCCTGCAAGTCACAGAACACACTGTAATCCATTTCGGTACAATGTGACTGGCCATGCTGTGTCTTGTGTCCTTTTAGTCTTAATGCTGCCCTTTCTGTCCGCCTCTTTCTCTCAGCATCAAGCCGTTCTCGCAGCAAGCGTACTCCGTGCAGACAGCAGGGACCACCACAATCACAGGTGAGAGGAACCACACGGCAATTATCTCTTTTGTCTGAAGCGAACAGGTGGTCCTCCTTCTTGCTCTTTAGGCCTCTGCAAAGTAGTTTTTTAAAGTGGGCCGGGTCACCATGAGGGTTGCCTTGTGGGAAGGTCCTGAGTAGAATAAAGTGGGTCAGTCTGCCTCCTTTATAGTGATCATTTTAAGCCTATAAAATGTGCAAGCAATCATCTGGTTGTATGTTATTTTAGTTTAGACACTCAAAAGATACAGCTTCCATTCAAAACGGCACTTTGGTTAAGTTTGATTAGAATTGTGAACATTTAAAACTTTTATCAAGTCATCAATATGTGTTTTCTATGTACCGTACATTATTATGACTTGTGGTGAGGCACTGGCGATTGTCAGATTTACAAGCCAAAAAGTGGCATGGCAGCCCTACATAATTTTTTAAATATATTTTCACAACCATAAGGCTCAGTTACGGGTGCTATTGCTGTATTTAACACACATAAGGCGCACCGCACTATTGGGCGCAGGCACGGTTGAACATACGCTAGCTTAAACTGGTAGCATGCTTTCACTTGCTAGTGTATGTTTTTAAAAAGGCAGTGGAGTAAAACGTAGTTCAGTTGTACTTGAAGTATTTGTACTCGCGTTACTCTTGAGCAATCCTCATCTACAAATCCAACTCAAACAGCCGGGCAAGTTCTCCATCAAACACGGCAGGTTCCTTCGTCATTCTAGTATTGTCAAAGTCAGTCTCGTTAGCATGCGGCTCCTCAGAATTGATGCCGACTTTTGTGAAAGCTCGATTAGTGCAAGCAGACATGCACAATCCATTCACAAATTGTGGCGTAACTCGCTCTAGTTCCAAAAGCAATAAGCACCATGACGTCCTTTTCAATCTTTTATACAGAAAACCCGGCCCTGGTTGAGGAAAGTTGAGTCTTTCAGGTTCTCATGCCTGCCAGTCCTCAACCAGGGCCGGATTTCCTGTTTAAGCAATGTCGGCACTGCTCCGCTGACTGTTGGAGGAAATGCTCCCACACAGACAGTCAAGTGGGTTGCTTACCAAAGTCGCACAACTACATTAGATTTTTGAACTCAGTGCACAGAAAAGGCGCACATCAACGATTTTTGAGAACATTTAAACTTTTAAGTGCGGCTTGTAGTCGTGAAAGTACGGCATCAGCATTCTTTCACAGAACAGTTGACCACAAGAAATCTTGCATTTCCACCGGTTTTGAAAGATCTAATTAGCCAGCACAATTTCTTACTTAACAGACATACAGTAATAGCCAGCAGCAACATGAGCAAACGGGTGAAAAATACCAGAGTGAAAGTCAATAAAAGACAATGAAACTGACAGAGATGCATAAATATTTCGTGCAGCGCAACATCACAATGAAATCCTATAATAAAAATCAGGTTTTGTTTTTGGGAAATGTTTACATAAAACATGAACAATTGCAAAGCAGTGTCTGATGGAAAGAGAGAAAATGACATACGGTAAATCAGTCTGGGCTTGTAACCTCTTATAATTATAGAAATCATCATCGCTATACAAAAATACATTTTAACATAATTGAACTGTGCCACGTACATCATAATAACATGACAACATACAGTACTTCACTGGATTAGAGATCTCAATTCTGTTTGATGTTATCAACAGTAATATTATTTAAGGACTGTATCCTCACTTTTTAATTCTTGTGTTAATTTGTAATTATTTAATTAATCATAATTTGATGATGACACTGCTTCAATTTGTGCGTGTGTCGTACAGGTTATGAGCGTCCTGCACCCGAGCCGCACAGAGAGCCAGCGTGGCAGGGTCGCTCAATCGGTACCACTAAACTAAGACTGGTAGAGTTCTCATCATTCCTGGAAACCCAACGAGACCAAGAAGCAGTCAGTATTACACAAACACACACGCACACGCACACTCAGATGACAAATGGCCCGCGTTAGCCTTCATTGTGCGTCTCCACGTATGACTAACCTTGTTAAAGCTCTGTCCTTTCAGTCTATCTGTCATACTGCCACACTGTGGATTCAATGCCATTTTTCTGCCTTGTAAACGCTGACAGATGGCATTCATCTTGCTGATTTTTGTTTAATTCTTTACTGCACACAATATTTCATGTGCCATCAAGCATAAACATGATTGAGTGCTTGAAGGACTCGTGTACACACATTTATAAGATTTAAAAAAAAAAATATATATATATATATATATATATATATTATTAAGGATTAAAGCTTAGCTACTTAAGATAACTATCTGTAAAGTGTGTGGTTGTGTGAGTTTAATTGAACTAAATTCTTGAGCTACTTTACAGCTCAATCGATATGAATCACAAGATGTTAGCAATTTTTCTGAGTTAAAAGGATTTTTTTGTCCATAACATCATTTTTCAAACTGTTTATGCATCTTGTTTGGCATACATTATGCTATTCTACAGCATTTATGCAAATGCTGTCATTATCTATTCGAATGCCGGATACCAGCTCAGTGGCCTAGTGGTAGTGTCCACCCTGAGACTGGGAGGTCGTGGGTTCAATCCCTGGCCGGGTCATACCAAAGACTATTTAAAAAAAAAAAAAAAGGGACCCATTGCCGCCCTGCCTGACAGTTATGGGTTTGAATTGGAAGGGTTAGATCACCAAATGATTCACGAGCGCGGGCCCTTCTGCTGCTGCTCACCGCTCCCTCAGGGGATGGGTCAAATGCGGAGAACAATTTTGCCCCACCGAAGTGGGTGTGAAAAATCGGTGGTACTTTAGAAAAGACAACACATTGTTGCTTAAATTAACAACCTATGTAATCAATGTCCTCATTGCTGTCTGATTTGTTCATTATTCTCCTCTCCTCAGTACAACAAGCACCTGTTTGTGCACATCAATCAGAGCAATCCGAGCTACAGTGACCCCCTGCTGGAGTGTGTGGACATCAGGCAGATCTACGACAAGTTCCCAGAGAAGAAGGGTGGCCTTAAGGAGCTCTTTTCCAAGGGCCCTCAAAACGCTTTCTATCTCATCAAGTTTTGGGTGAGCGCATAACTGAGTTAGACTTGATGTCTACAGTAGACATATTGGGGTTCCATCCATCTCTTTTCCCAAGCCAACTAATTCAAGCTTCAGATAGGCTTTGAAATTGCCCCCGCCCTCACCAAAAAAAGTGTTATACAGTGTTCTGCAGATCATTTAATATCTTTTAATGTGGTATTCTGGTTAATATTGTGTTAGTGTAATATGAGTTAAAGTAGCACTAAGGAACTTTTCAACCTTAATAAAATATTTTCGTTGCGCTTCTGATGAAACATCGATTTAAAATTAGTTGAATGGTACCTTTGCCACGGCCTTAGGGGGGTCTGTATCATTTTTACTGGCACTAAGCAACTTTGAGGAGGATGGTAGGAACGCTGCCACACAAAAAAATACAAATATGCTCACTGCTTTATGGCATACGTCACTTGCCCCTTTCCCCATTCGTTACAAAGACAGAAGCCAACTTGAATGTCGACACAAGATTACTGCTTTCCTGGCAGAAGCT
Organism: Leptonotus elevatus; assembly: GCF_054856555.1. Classification (NCBI taxonomy): domain Eukaryota; kingdom Metazoa; phylum Chordata; class Actinopteri; order Syngnathiformes; family Syngnathidae; genus Leptonotus; species Leptonotus elevatus. Next base: position 22,564,672 of record NC_141242.1, on the reverse strand, counting down.
GCAAAACAACTGAAAGTTCTGGCTTTTGCTCGCTGGCGTGAGCTAAAAAAACGATGCAATGCGCTTGTTCTCATGGGAAATGTGGTCTTCCTTCAGCCATAACAATACCGCTTTTGTCCATATGGCGCCGCCATAATCAACGTAAGCTGAAAGTTCCTTAGTATTGCTTGAAGCAGCAAAATCCAGCTGTTTTTATCCATCTCGGGGGGGGGGGGGGGCGGCCATTTTTCCACTTGCTGTCGACTGAAGATGGCATCAATTTTGCTCAGGTCTCAGGTAACAGCTCAGCTTCAGAAAACAGGTGAGCTATGATTGGTCATTGCCTGAGCCCTCAGCAACATTGACGTCATCTTCAGCCAACAGCAAGTGGCAAAATGGCCACCCCCTGAGATGGATAAAAATGGCTGGATTTTGCTTCATAACTCATATTCCACAAATGTAATATTAATCAGAATGTCATGTTTAGACTAGTGAGGCCACATCTAACATATTATTGTCAAATGTTGAAGGTTGGCTTCCACTTTAAAACAACTCAAATTACAGCCATTGTTAGGTAAACCCCTGGCAACAAAAGTGAGCACACCCCCAAGTGAAAACGCCCAGTGTCAATATGTTGTGGCCAGCACTGCCTTAACTCTCTAGGACCTGGACTTTACCAGAACTTTGCAGGTTGCCACTGGAATCCTCTTCCACTTCTCCAGAGTTATTTCCCATGAGGTGCCATGTTGAACTGTCAATGAGCAATATGAGAGGGTGTGAGAACTGTCATAATACCAAATTTAACACACCTGCTCCTTGTTCACACCTGATACCTTGTAACATTGAGTCACATGACACCGAGAAGGGAAAAATGACTGACTGTGCTCAATTTGGGCATTTTCACCTAGGTAGGGGTGTAATCATTTTTGTTTGACTTAAATCGAAGGAACAATACATTTACAGTGTTGTAAAAGCTGACTACTTTAACTTGTGTCAGTGTCATTTCTTCAGTGTTTCCCATGAAATTATATCATGAAATGTGTGGGGTGTCCTCAATTTTGTGCGGTTGTAAGCCAACCGGTAGTTTTCCATTGGGACATTTCCGATGCTGACAGGTGTGAGGGTGTGTGAATGTTCTATATGTGTGATGTCTTTCCACCTGGGATATGAAAGTGGTGATCTCACACTGGCTTTGTTTGAACACCTGCTCACCTCCTGACCTCCTGTGTTGCTTCATCTCCCACTCAGGGATAAATCAGATGTTAAACACCCCTGGTACCCAATTATATTCTCACTTTTGTGATTAGTACAATTTGACTGGACAGAAATCATTGGCAGTTGCAAGGCATTTGTTTTTAATTGTTGTGTGACTTGGGACTTTTTTTTTTCTAGACATTTTTTATTTTCTTGTGAGACGGATGGATTAAAGACTTGTAGGTACAGTATAGACTTACAGATTTCTCCCAGTGATGCATTTTGAGTTACAGTTGAATTTAGTTTAAAACTAGATGTCACATTTTCTCACAGTGACTGGACTCTTTAGCGAGTAGGCAAAATAGTGGTTACACTAAATATTTAAGTGGTCAAACATGCACATTCACATGCAAATATTGCACACACAAAATCTCACCTGCATTCGAAGAATAATTGGAAATATGTTTGAATCTTGTTTGATTGTCAGTTATTCAGTACAGGATGCTTCCTAAAGAAAGTGTGCGCGCGCAACTCCCACCACACAGTTGTCCTTGAAGAACTCATTACAAATAGTGCACACTCCCCTCACTCCTCTCAATTAGTCATTGAGGTTCAACATGTTCCATTAGTTTGGAATATTTTCTTTTCTCTGTCTAAATGTATGCCCAATTACTGTACTGTGTTTCTATGGGTGAATTTTACATGACAATTACAAGTGAAATATTTCATCTATTGAATTATCATTCTTAACTTTAATATAAATGCAGTCAAGACGTTTTGCTTTCTTGTCAAAGCAATCGTTAAATTCGGGAAATAGTTTGGAAATTGATTAATCGTTTCTCTTATTTGTAGTGATGGACAAATGAAGTTTCATGAAGTGCTTGTAATATATATATTTTTTTATTCTTCTGAATGGCCATTACATTTAATCAATTTCCATTGCATTACCTTTTTTCTTTAAAGCAAGAGCACCATCTCGAGGAGTAGGAAAATATTGCAAGTGCTTCATAAATCTTCATTTTCACATCACTAAGTAGGTCAAAGGTCATTTCAAAGTCAACAACAAAAACATGTCCTAGAATGGTACGGTGCTATTCTATACCATTTACAATTACACACATTGTATTTTTTAAATAATACCCTGTTGTATCTGCAGAATATTTGGTATTCGATACAGCTCTTGTATTGCATCTCGTTAGCTCGTGCAAGTGGTAACATATAACAATGTTGAAGCTGGACAGTTTAGCTACACATACTTGACTTTCTTAGCACTTTAAAACAACCAGCTGTATACAAAGTGATGTAAATAAAGCAAAAATCGTCAGACATTGAAATAAATGAAGAACAAAGACCGTAAACACCATAAAACACTAAAACAATGCAGTGTCTGATGTCGAGTCAAAAGCTATAGAATAAAAATGTTTTTTAAGACAAGTTTTATAAATGGACAGAGAGGGTGTTTGCATCATGTTTAGCGGGAGGTCAATCCAACGGAAAAAGTTTGATCCCCTCCGAGCTGCCACTTAGTCCTCAGAACCTCCAGTATCAGTATTCAGTACCACAAAAGGTGTTCAGAGAAAAAGAGGTCAGCATCACTTCCTATTGATTTGATTGTTTGGCTGATTTTCTTTCTCCTACACACGTGTGTCTTAATAAATTCAAATCTTGGAGAAGAAATCATTTATTTCAGTCATTAATTAAAAAATACTTAATCAATGCAGTAAACCTATAGTGTCATGTAATCTACTACTTAATTTTAATGATTAAAAATCATTTCAATTGTTTCTGTGTTAGGGTGGTCCTAAAATGTGGTTTGGAGAATGAATAAATGTTGAACTCTAACCGCCTAAATATGTTAGGATATCAATAAAACACAAATTGATCTGAATTGGGTCAAATTTGAATTCTCATTTACGCAATTGTTCTTCAGCCATCGCCTGAGTTTATATTGTCTATTGTGCTTCATTCATATTGATGTGTTCTTTCTGTAAAACATCACAATTAAAACATGAGTTGCTATATGAAAGCTCACAACAGCATATCTAACTAGGAAATATCAAAATGAGCAGATGAGATCAAATATGATATATATTAGACAGTACTATGGGATTTCCATTTGAAAATACATTTGGTGATGCAGTTAAACAAGAATCAATGCACACTGACTGCATGGTTAAACAAGCTCATGTCTGCCAGAAACACATTATTTCATGATTATACTGCACATGAATCACATAATACAGAAAAACATTTGAATAGCATGTACAACTTCAAAGGGTTTGATTACATTGATTAATATTGAGTACTTATTCAAAAATGCTGGTGAGGTAAGAGCATGAACCTTTAAGTTAAAAAATAAGGACCACCCTAACCTGTATAGTATGTATAAAACATTTCCATAATCTGAAAAGATACTTACAAAGGGAATAATGCTTTTAAATTATCAGAGAGAGAGAGTGCAGGTGCATTCATCAACGAGTATCATTTAGATTCTCTAAAGTAGCTCTGTGATGCAATTCTAGGGACAATGACAGCCAATAGGGGGCGCTCTTAGGCCTGTATTTTGATTTGAGCTCTCCCTTTGTAAACTCTTTACTCTTTTAGACACAAATGACGAATGTGTCTTTCTCCTATTGTTATCATTTGACTGCATTCTTCCTTTTTGCTTCCATCTTGGCAGGCTGACCTAAATTACAACGTACAAGAAGACCCAGCGGCCTTTTATGGCGTCTCGAGCCAGTACGAGAGCTCCGAGAACATGACTATCACCTGCTCCACCAAGGTCTGCTCTTTCGGCAAGCAGGTCGTCGAGAAGGTGGAGGTGCGTCTGTATTTTCATTGACACGTTACTTGTTTTACTTTCTCAATATCTTCTCAAGTCTCTTCCCTCAGACGGAGTACGCCAGGTTTGAGAACGGGCGTTTTGTCTACCGAATCAGTCGCTCTCCGATGTGTGAATACATGATCAACTTCATCCACAAACTCAAACACCTGCCAGAGAAGTACATGATGAACAGCGTACTGGAGAACTTCACTATTCTGCTGGTGAGCATACAACACAGAATGTGCGATGTCGTCTGATGAAGGGCACATTTCGGATGATTTTTCATCTTTGGGCATTTTAGGTGGTGAGCAACAGGGACACTCAGGAGACCTTGCTGTGCATGGCCTGTGTGTTTGAAGTGTCAAACAACGAGCACGGAGCGCAGCACCACATTTATCGTCTTATCAAGGAATAATACAAACACACACTTGCACGTGTGGCCTTTTTCATGGTATACGAATTTGACATTTGAGGTGGCGTCTGAAAATTAAACCTACAAAAATGTCTTGGAAGCAAACGACTTGACTCCCCTTTGGGAAGAAAAATTCCTGCACTGTCACAACCAAAGGGAGACAAATTAAAATTTTACGTCATCTAGTGGCCGGTTCGGATTGCGCCCCATCCGCTGATTGGTTGGAGCGGGGGAAAAAACTGAGCATTCACAGTCAATACCATTTTGACATGACATGTCAAGGATGCTGAAACATACTCAACGTAACACGCTTAGCCTAACTTCAAAATAAAGTTGACAAATTACAGTAATAGATTGACGGCAAGGCAAATAGCCTTAGTGCACTTTTCCTTTGAAAGTGGCCCACGTCGTGACGTGTGGCAAGCTTGACTTCCCTTTTAGACGTTCGTGGTTTTGATTGTCATTAAAGTTGCGACCAACATCAACACAACGCTATTCCAAAGTCACGTTCAATCGCTAATTCAGGATGCTAAGAAACCGCTAATTAATTACGTCGTCATTGTATGATACGGCAGAAGTTTCCCACGTGAGTGGCTACCGGCTAGCTGTTAGCATTACCAATGAGTGTCTAATAGGTTTGACAGCTGGCACCTGGCTTACTTTATTTATTTTTCAATATTTTTCAAATTGCACGGTGAGGTCTTTTCATTGTTATATATAAAAAAAAAAAGAAGATAAATAGAACTTTGTCTTCATTTATTTTATAAAATACTTTAGCCCATTAAAAAAGAAAAACATTCAATGTCAAACTTAGCTGTTTAAATGATAGGAACACATCTTTAAGCCATTAATACCTTTTTATTTTACACACGGGACCATGTGTAAAATAAGATTTCTGCCTCATATTGCACTTAAAGTTGTGTTCCTAAATCCTAAACGGCTATATTAGACATTTTTTAATTGTTTGTTTTTTTATGGAAAAAGCGCTGTACAAAATAAATGAAGACAAAGTGCTATTCATCTTTTTTTTTCTTTTTCTTTTTTGCTAATCCGAAAAACGATCCGATCCGGGACTCAAATCCGTGATCCGAACTGTGACTTTTATCATCCGTTGCACCACTTTGTCGTCAGATCAGATGAGACCTGGCAGAGTTTTGATGATCTCCTTAAGACATTTTGTGTTGCTTACCTACTTGAAAACAAGACAAAATCAAATATTCCTCACTACCTGAGACTGTGTGTGTGGGGGTGTGTGTGGGGGTGTGTGTGTGTGAAAGAAAGGTCAGACCCTGTGTATCATCAATAATAACTATACAAAGTTCATGTTAGAGGAAATAACATCATCCAGATTTGGTTTTGTACAGATAACAATGTTAAATTGTGTGAGCGGTAGTCTTGCACAAAACAAAACGTTTGTCCCAAAGAAAATCATCACATTTTTCTACAATTTTGTATGTTTTCGTCAAAGGAAATTTAAAAAAGCCTCTAAACTTTGTGAAATTATTATGAATAGAATATATATAAACAATATTTTAATGTCAGGAACATTATCTAAAATGTATGTTAATAAGAAATTATAAGCAAAATGAAAGAATTCAGGTAAAACATTTTGTGAAACAGCACTGATTTAGATGTACTGACCGTGTGAAATATGTTGTAAAGGATGTTTTGGAAAGCACTGTGAATTTTATAAACTATATAACACAGTTGCTCAAGATGGGAGAACGTTTTAAAACAAACAAACAAACAGATGATGTCCCTCCAAATATGTTGTCAGTTGACTCCAACCAGCTTAGTTGAGCTTTAACACGTGTGAACCAGTTTATGTGTTTAAAGAGAGTGAATGTTCAATTTGATCATTGCAGCTCACGTGCCTCTGTTTTTTTTTTAAGCTATATTTCTTGGTTGTTGACTAGGGCACTTTTTTAAACACCTAAAGGCAGAACTGTACCTTCGTTACTCAATAAAGAAATGCATTTATGAAACCAAAAGCTGTGCACTGTAGCAGGTGATGTTTGCTGGTTGTCATGCTAAATGGCATGAAGTGCCTTTGTCTGGAAACTAAAGTGTCTTCTCGTTCTTTTGATATTCTTTTGTCAGCGGTCGACAGTTATTCAGAGAATGAGGCTTTTCTTATTACGCATCATCCAATATTGGACTCATGTTTAATGTTCAGTGTTTTATAGTCATTGTGTTGTAGCAGTTTTTAAACCCCATGTGATGTAAATACACTTAGGGACGAAATGCTGTCAGATGCCTCATTTAAAACAATGCAGTGGTTTGGGCTCATCTTTTCGATTGAGAGATTGTCATTCATGGTTACATGCTTATTTTGTCTTAAGGATCATTTTTCTAACAGTACAGCTCAAAATCTGATTCTCTTACTCTTTCATTATTTTTAAAACACTTTGGTGAGAAAAATAATAATATATATATATATATTAGGGGTGGGAATCTTTGAATGTCTCACGATTCGATTCAGATTTTTGGGCTTGCGATTCGATTCAGAATTTTTTATTCAAAATGATTGGATTGACAATGATTTTTGCTTCAATCTATAGATGTGCAAGGAATTGTAATCTACTCAAGTCTGACTCGCTAATGCTAATTAGCGCGCTACTCGCTGCACTTTTATCACTCAAAAGAACGGCTCCACGCTGAAAAATGTTTTTTTTATTGGAGTAACTTGATCGTGACTTTTTCCTTCTACTCTCTAATGTGGCTACAACTTAACAGTGAATTAGACCGCGTGGAACCACACTGCCCCTAAGTGGCCAAATCAAGTACAACATGAACAGCCCTCCAAATAAAGGCACACAGACAAAGGCAAGACAGTATAAAATAATTTAAATAAAATCGATTTTGGGACATTTAAAATAGATTCTGAATCGTACTAAATGAGAATCGTGATTCTTATGAAAATCTAATTTTTTTTGGGGCACACCCCTAATATATATTATTATTATATATATATAATTCCTCTGGATGGGGCTCTTGGTTTAAAGATAAAGGTAGTGCAATGGGATCTGATTAAATTTCACAGCGTTTTTAAAATCAAAGACACCATCTCGAGGAGTCAAAAAAAGAAGAAGAAGCAAGTGGTTCATGAGGCTTCAGTTTCCCATCACTAGGCACTCCCGTGAGAGAATCTCCTCACTCCCGAAATAAATATTTGATGTGTTCCAAATGGTTTCAAAGTTCACGTGCTAAGTTTGTGAATGATTGTTGTATGTTGTTAATGTTGTTTTAGGAGAGATAGGATCATACAGTAACAATTTCCCAAATGGCCTTGAATATTTGCTTCCTGTTGAGTAATGGAAGAGGTTTTTTTTTTTAAGGTGCTTTGTATAAAGGTGACAATAACGTTTATTACAGATGTTGTGTATATCTTTGATATTCTAATGTCCATCCTACTTTGTGAAGAGTACTGTACATGTAGGAGAATCAAACGCCAGTTGTGTTTCAATTGGGTCACACAGGGTCTGATCTTTTGCTTTGTAACGTTTTTCCCTCATGGCTCTAAAGTATGTTAGATATTTTCTAGCTTTGTAGAGACTTTGTATGCATATGCTATTCACTTTCAAATAAATGGCCAGTTCTAAATGGTGTTTTGTCAATATTCATCTGTATATGCAAAACATACTGGGAATTAGATACTGTCACTTGTATTCATGCACTGTAAGTAGGCTGCAGTATTAGCTCTACGGCTAATACTTTAATAGCATTTCATGTTTAGTCATTTAAAAAAATATATATTTTTTTGCTAATAGTGTCGTCAGACTCAAGTCAAGATGGATCATGGATGGCTGACGATGGGGGTGTTGGCGTGTAGAGTGTAATGCTCTTTATTGAACACTGGAGGGAGCCAGACAATAAGTTCAAAACCTGCCATGAACGTGCTGTCAATTCCATTCTACGGATGGAAATTGAAAACCTCTCACAGACATTCAATTATTTTAGTGACTCATTTGAGATTGACCTCACTGTTACTGCTAATTCGAGAAAGCAATAAAGCATTGATAATGTATCATTGTTATTTTAGATAGGACCGTCTGTGTCTGTGGGCGGCCCTGGTGTACTTATAGTGACCTCACAGGAAATTAGTTCAAAGATTGGGAAAATAGTCTGTGCTATCTTACATCCCAGACCTACCCTTAGCATCAACAAATGTTCCTTATCTAATCTACTTTTGTGTCCATACACTCCTGCCTGTGCGTGTTTGTGTGAAACGTGATCATGGATGCTTTTCTGAGCATTTATCTCCCAACAAACCTCATGGATTCTAAAAACAGACTAATGACACGCGGTATTAATGTAACCGTCTCTATCTAACACACAAATGCTCTTTAGGGAGATAAATCCTTTCATGAGATTCCTCACCCATATTTAAGCCTGAAATAGTTAAAGAAAGGATAATGGAGTCGTATACAGCAATATATGATAACTCTACAGCAGAATCTGCTTTATGATGAGCCATTGAGCCCACAGCTGTGCTTTATCATCAGCTGTTTTTTTTTTTATAACAATGCATGCTGTTGTGCAACATTACTTAAACACTTGCGGGCTGATTTACATGGGACATCAAATACAATTCATTCTTTCATAAATTGTAGCTTTAACTATTACTCCACCTCCCTCTTGCCCCTGTGAAACGGCCTGTCATTCTGACTCTGCTATATTACTGAACTACACAAACTTCAGCAAAATTCAAAGCAGATGAAATTTGGACTCCATTGACCTTTCCCAAATCTTGCATTCTAAACTTTACCACTTCTTCATTTCTTGTACTGTTGCTTCCCTCTCAAGCGTTCCTCAGTCACACCATCCTAAAGGAGGCCAGTCTGGACCCTGATCTTTCCAGACCCTTCTTAAATTGTCCATTCCACTTTCCATCCACCTTTTTTGTTTTGGGTAATAGTATTTCTTCTCCAAAAGTTGAATGTAACACTAAATACAAATGATTACATGAAAATCATCTTTTCATCATTTTTTTTGTGTGTAATTTCCAATTTTACACCAGTGTAAATTTGTTTTAAAAAGGAATAGCAATATCAAAAGTGTTTGTTTGTTTTTTGTTTTTTTGTTTTTAGAACCTCAACACAAAGAACATTTGTCACCTCACTGGTAAGCTATTTCATGCCCGTGGGCTACTCATGTGGTCCTTTGAGCTACCTGGTGACCCCTGGTTCAAACAACTTTTTGTACCTCTTTAATTAACCTAAGAAGGAGCTTTTTTTTCTTCTTTTTTTTTTTTAAGGGGGACGAGGCGACCCACCCAAACACGGCAAGAACATATCACACATGAACCAAAGTCTGTCCGTGGAAATGAAACAATACATCATTTATTCTTTGACTGTGTGACTACTAAACAATTTTGGTGTGGTCCCCTAAAACCCCCTGAAAACTGTAATACAAGTGATTCAAAGTTGTAATGTTTAATTAATATTTAATTAATTTTGGCATTCTTTGCCAAGATTTTTATTCACAAACAACAATTTTCCAGATTTTTTCTCCCAGATTTGTGTCGTGTCTACTGGAATTTAAATCAATATTCAACTCTATCAAATTAATTAACAATTAAAAAAAACGTTGTTGAATCTGTTAAATGTTTTTTTTTTCCAATGAAGCCTCAGTTGTAAAATTCCTGTTTTACTGTGACATTTTATATTACTTAATTTTCTTTTTCTTTCTTTCTTTCTTTCTTTTTTTTCTTTCTTTCAATTTTGGAGATATCTTTGTTAAATATAGAAATCATAAATATGCAATTGACAAATGTCTTACTCAATTTAGATAAACAGATTTAATGATAAAAACATCCTTTGCATATTAATGTATAAAATGTTGTGGTGTTTATTAATCGATTTAATAAGTTTAAGTTTACTTTATGAAAGTAGTTCTCTTGTGTTCAACTGTAAGTTGTCGCCTGAAATAAATGAAAATGAAATGAAAATGGAATACAATTTATTTAAGAAGAAGAACCAAGATTCAAACCCTAAGCTTACTAAAGTGAGGCACAATTGTTAACAATATGGTTATTAGGAATTATTAGGAAGCAAATATCAACACAACAACAAAGTTTACGTCTGAATTCAGTTACAGCCTAAATAAAACCTGATTAGCTGGGTTTGTGTTTTGTATTTGTGCACGTGAGCGAGGAGGAGGAGGAGAGGACTAGAGTGGGCGTGTCCCAAAGCTTCCAGTAGCCTCCTCTTCTCTCCCACGCACACGCAGCCTGTCCCAACACAGGCAGGCACGCTCGTCTGCTACTCTCCGGGTTGAGCTTTTTCTGCCGGGGACCGAGTGACACGATGCCCACGCAGCGGGGAAAAACCGCGCGAAGTCGACGGCGGACAAGCAATGGATGGAATTACTTTCGAGATGCGCTCTGACACTCCTTCGTCCTTTCAGTGTTTACTTTTGGACTTTTGTATTTTACTTTTCCGAAATTGACTATCACACTGAAGTTTGAAACCCAAAGATTAATTAAAAAAAGTAAACAGGCTATCTGGAATCACTTAAAGTGAGTGAGATGGATCCAGAAGAAGGGAAAGTCTCTGTTTGGGTCTGCCGAGAAGAGAAGCTGGTCTCCGGGATGACTAAGAGGACCACATGCGCTGATGTGGTCCAAGTCCTGCTGGAGGACCAGAACCTGCGGCAAGGTGCCTCAGCTGGGATGCTGTCCGGACCCCCGCAGTCCTATTGCGTGGTGGAGAAATGGAGGGGCTTTGAGAGGATTTTACCCAACAAGACCAAAATCCTCCGACTCTGGAGCGCCTGGGGGAACGAGCAGGAGAACGTCCGCTTTGTCCTGGTCAAAAATGACGCATCACTTCCCAACAACGGGCCTCGGAGTGCTGAGGCTCGTGTGGTCCAGCGCAGGGAGAATTGGGGTCCCGGCGGGGTCATTAGGGCCCCCGCTAGGACCTGCTGGCCTGCCGCGGCCACCAACTTGTCCCAGGAGAGGCAGAGGCGCATTGTGAGAAAGGCCTTCAGAAAGTTGGATAAGATGAACAAAAAGAAAGAGCAAACGCTTGGTAAAGATAAGAGCTCTGTGGAGAAGATGGAAACTTTGGTCCATTTGGTGCTTTCACAGGATCACACCATCCGCCAGCAGGTCCAGAGACTCAAAGAGCTGGATAAGGAGATTGAGAGCTACGAGTCCAAGGTGCACTTTGAGCGCATGAAGAGACACGGGGTCAACTATGTGCAGGACACATACTTGGAGGACTCCTCCGCATTGCCGGAGGACTGTACGCGCAAAATCTCTCCGGAAGCGCTGGCCCAGTTCGAGGAGTACGCGCGGCGGTGCGAGGAGGTCGTGAGGCTGCAGGAGGAGCTGACGGAGCGAGAGGCGCTCATGGAGAGCATCACCGCGGAGATCCAGGAGGAGCTCAACCGCAGGTGGATGAAGCGCCGGCGAGAGGATAGAGGAGAAGATGACAAAATGTCGGAAATGTGCCTGTCTGCTCCTCCCATGCTGGAGTCTGGAGAGGAGGTGGCGTTGGAGGAGGAGAGGATCAAAACTCAGCTGAATACCAGCCTCTACATAGGCCTGAGACTCAAGACTGACCTGGACGGCATTAGGGGCGACTTGGACCTGAGTCTTGCGCTCTGGGAGAGCAAGGAGACTGAACTGCTGGACCTACTGGCCAAAGTGGAGACTATGGAAATCGATCAGGTGAACACCAAACTGGATGAGGAGGATGAGGATGATGATGATGATGATGATGATGATGATGATGATGATGATGATGATGCAAAGGCAGGTGAGGGTGCAGTGGTGCCGGTGGAGAAGAGCGGCATTTGGGTGGAGCAGGCCCGAGGTCTGTCAAAGACCTGCAACGTCAACGACGAGGACTCGGACACGGGTCTGAGCTCCATGCACAGTCAGGACTCGGACAACCCTCCTGTGTGTGAGTCTCTGGTCTAAACCAGAGAACGTGGACTGTCATACATTTAGGGCCGAATCCACTCTGGGTTTGCGTGGCTTTTGCGTGGCGCTAACCAGTAATAGTGGAATTGGTGCATATTTAAATGAGGTACAGATGTGGCAAATCCAGGCCCAGAAAGTTAAAACCCTGCCACAGTTTGGCTTTAGCCTCAGGTGCTAGCTAGCTAGCTCCCTAGCTAGCTCCCATGGTGCTTATTTACCTGCTAAGGAGATAGCTAGCTAGCTAGCATCAGAGGCTAAAGCCAAACTGTGGCAGGGTTTTTACTTTTTGGACCTGGATTTGCCACCTGTGAGGTAATATGCATATGGCCAACCTCTATGCAAATGAGCCTCATTGATAAACAGCGTCCAATTCGCTAACACAAGCGCTCATTTCCACACGCAGTTTGAGTGACGCAAAGAACGTTTATAGAAAGCTGGTGTAAACTTGGTGCTATCTGTGGAAACCTGTTAATAGCAGCAGTAGCGCAGTGAAGGCATCTTGAATCATGAATGAATGATGTCGTCTTCCTCTCCATAGGCGCTCACCGAGGGAAATCGGGTTCAAATTGCGCTCAGTAGTCAAACTTTCTGCAATGTCATTAGAGCAATATCCTTTGTGAATAGGGCGTTAAGATGGAGAAAACTGCGTGCAATGAAAGGCGTTATTAGTGGACGCAGTTCATTCTTTGTGGATTCGGCCCTTAGTGTTATTTAGCAAAGTAAGCTAACGTTTGGTTTGATAAGCCATGCCTAATTTGTGACTTCCATGCGGTGTGTAAAAAAAAAAGAAAAAGTGGTGCCACTTTTCAGTGGTGCTATATTATTAACTCTGTGAAAGTAAACCACGTAGATATGTAAATATAATATATAATCACAGGTGTCAAACTCAAGGCCTGCCAAAGCATTTAATGAACAACTAAAGCAGATCATGTGTCCACTTAATGTTTCGTGCTAAAATTGGTCAAATGTTCAAATTGTCTTCACTTCAACATTGAAATATAGCAAACACCAGTCTGCCTGTTCAAGTTCCAACATTCATATTCATGTATTTTCCTATTAATAGTCACATTAAGCACAGCATAGTCTGCAATTCATCTTTCTATATCTGTAGACAGGTTAGCCACAAGGTCACACAAATGCATTATAGATATGGTACCATCTGCAATAAAAGGGTATTCTAACAAAACAGGGTGGGGGCCCTTAGACTAAAGCATCATTACAAAAAAAATAAAAAATAAAAATTAACACAATTGCTGATAATATGTAACAATAAACATTTGTTCAATAATTGTATTCTGTTTTCATACATTCTTTCTGGCACTTGGATGATTGTGTTGTCAACAAACAATAAGGGCTCAGTATTTGGCAAGTTCCAGCTAATTTGATTAAATATGTGATCACATGGTCATCAGTAATAAGTGGCAAAAAAAATTGTTTCGTCATTTGCAAGGCATGTCATTATTTATTAATGATCAACTATCATTAGGAAGGAGTTGTAAAGAAAATGTTGAGAGGCAAGGGTCCCAACTTGGCAAGCACTAAGTCTTTGTTGTTATCTGATGACTTATGACTGACATATTGTAAGATGGTGATTAGTGGGAAATCAGTTCATTTCAGCCTAATTGAAAAGGAAAAAAGTGCATAATTATTGTCATTAATCATTAAAAACACAACTGGGTGCTTTATAAACTTCCTTCCCTTCTAGTCTGTGTCGTTATGTCATTTTGTTCTGGTAAAGTGCTCTTGAGCACCGACAAAAATTAACTTATCTATTTGTGAAGACCTTACAACACAACTAACAATATTGCGTTTCCAATAACGACAGTTACTGGATAACATTTGAATGAGAAAGAGTAATAATATGGTTTTTGTGGCATTAGCTGACTTGAGTGCCACTTTGTTTGGCTCTCCCAGACCACAACATGGCGACATCTCGCTCTTTCGTAATCGCTGGCTCAAGCTCAGCGACTGAGAGGCTCCATATACTCTCAGATATGCGATCAGCGCCACTGTGGCTGCATTATAGCACATAATTACACATGACTGTATGTGTTGAAATAAACAGCAAAACCTCTGGCTTGTACTGTGGCTTTTTTTTTCAGCACCAGTGACATGTTTAAGAGCATTTTGAGCATTCATTTCATTCAACACTCGATACGTACCTCTTCAATGCAAATACATAAATAAATACATATAGAAATAATTAATTAACTAAATTTCTATGTTTATTTTATTTCAGATTTTTCCTATATTTTTAAAATATTAAATTTTCTAAAATAGACTGATCTTATATACTGAATGTAAAATAACATGATGTCACTATAACTGTAAAAACACAATATTTATTTTTTTCCCTTCTTTTTGTGTGGAGAAAAACACAATATTTCTTTTTTTTTCTTCTTTTTGTGTGGAGAAAAACACAATATTTCTATTCTTTTATCCCAAAACGCATTAAAAATACATATATTAATTTTTAAAATATGTTCACAAATGAATCTTAATTACACAAATACAGTATGTGTCTGTTATTTAAGTGAATAAACTGTAAAATGCAACTTTAAAACTCTGTGGGGAGAGGGGGAAACATTTAAAATTACTGAGAAATTCAATAGCCAAAATTTTAAATTTTACGATACATTCTTTGTTAAATTGACTAATGTTTTTATTGAAAATAACTACAATTACTGCAATGTTCTAGTCATCAGAAGGTGAATGAGTAGTCAAAATGTAAAGCGGTTTGAGAGCCTCGTAAGGTGGAAAAATGCTATATAAATAAATTACTATGATAGTAAATTGTTTCAATTTTAAACCCAATATCTAGATTTCCAACAGTTTTTTGACATGTTTTGAAAGATGAATCACATTATTTTTTGTTCATATACTGTTATATTACATCAAACGCAAATTATTATAAAACCTCTTTCCATCAAATCTTGTCATTAAAAAATTAATTAATAACCAGTCGGCGAGATGGCGGACTCAGTAACAGGGTTAGTTTTTACTAGGCGCGCCGGCGTGACGACTGGGACCTTTCTCCGCCGGGCCTGGGGTTCGGGTACGGGTGGCTGGGTGGGGGGTGCTGGGGGTGGGCGGGTGTCGGTGGAGGCTGATGTCGGTGGATCTCACTCTGCTTCATCTATCCTTCTTTCCTTTCTTTAGTCTTTCCTTTGGTCTCTTGAGGTCTCGCTAATTTGTTGGAATTTATATGCTCCAAGGTTGGTGAAAGATTCTGGTCGGTGCTGGATTTCACTTTTCTCTCTTTTCTTTGATCACTCCTCGGGTCTCCTGACAACTTCACGACTCGGGATTCTGAAGTATTCGGTTTAGGTAAAGGGTATGGGATTTTTAATAGGTTTCAGGTGAATTAATAACTCACACGCACGCACATATGCACACGCACACACACACACGCACTTACTCACGCATACACAAAAAAAAAGAGAGAGCAATGATGATGACATGTTGGATCGGTAAGATTACCGAATAAACAATACTGTGCACTCTCTACAAAAAAAACAGATTTCTTTATTTTTATTCTTTATTTATTTTTAAGCAGTACTATTTTATTCTTACTATATTTCAGTTTTAAAGGGACAGCAAACTTTTTGGAGCTTTTAGCCATGTTAAAATGCCAAGTCCTCACCAAAAACATCACAAAGTGGTGTTTCCTCCATTCGCCCCTTTATGAGAAATTCTAGGTCATTCTGCTCTCCAAGCACCAGCCCCTCCCAACCCGAGAAAACGAGCTGTTGTCACTGTTTGACGTCATTTCCTTCCCTCTCTCTTCTTCCTTCTCCTCCCCTCTTCCTCCGCGATTTCTTGCGGCAAGGAGCCGTTTTGTTTCAAATGTTTATTGAAGAATGGGCTCTTTGCACAAATCCACTACTTCCTGAACTCAATACCACATCTTCATTTCCTGTCTTTCATGATTGGACAAACTGATTAAACCAGGTGTGTCTGGCCATTATCATCATGGTTACTGAGGTCAGGCACATCTGGATTAATCAGTTTGTCCAATCATGAAAGATAGGAAATTAAGGAGTGGTACTGAGTTCAGGAAGTAGTGGATTTGTGCAAAGAGCCCATTCATGGCTTGTGTGGTCAAACACAAGGAGATGCCGCAGCCGGCTCCCTGGGGGCGTGGCAACCACACCGGGAGAGGCGGGGTTTGACTGAACTGGGCATTTTACTTCCGCGTTAGAAAAATAAACACCTATAATTTAATAAAAAATTACATCGCCATAGTGTCAAAGGTAAGATTGAATCATTATATGCCTGTATTTTACCTGTGGAAGGGCTTGAAATATTGTGATGTAATCCCTTTAAAATGTGAAAATGTTTCAAATTAAACATAAAAAACAACCTGAAAATCTGCAAACTGTATTTTAATTATGGGGAAAAAAAACCCTGTATTTTATTATTATTATTATTATTATTATTTTTATTTTATGAAGTACCAATACGTTTCTGTTATTTCACTGTATTTTTTGGGCGACCCAGCTGCCGAAAAATTACCGTATATTTATATATATATTTTTTAACTTTTTTTTTTTTAAGTTTTTTTTTTTAAACAGTGTTCTTTGGTTTTATGGCAAATGAAAAATAGTGAAAGGTGTGCGAATTCAATCGTGTATGAATGAATATATGTGCACGCTGGTCACACATAGTGGCATGTAATTGTTCCTCCCTGATCACTCTTGCGTGAGCTTCTGCTCTAATCATGACAGCCTGAAAGAGAGACATGAATACACTTCTGCCAGCTCATGTTACAGTGCAGTAACACACCTGCACACAGCCTACGGGTGATGTCTTCCAGGGTCGGGTCACTTCTCACTTACCGCCACTGCTGTCTCAACATGCAGACATCTTTGTTCTATTGTACCTACAATTAAAACAAAGGTATTGCATTTTATTTTTGTATTTTTTGCTGTATTTACAATGAAAGGGATAATGATTCATTGTATATATTTTTGGAGTGTGGGATGAAGCCCGAGTACGTGCGGAAGTCATCGCGAGCTCAAACAACATACAAATTCCACAGAGTAAGGCCAGAAGGGGGATTTTGAGGTAGACCTGCTTATCCCTGTGCCGCATGTTTAACTCTTCACTGTCATTGACGGCTATAGATGTCAAAAATTCATTTGAACTATTTCTATTAGTTTCACATTTTTTTCCACTTTTCTTAACAAGAGTATGAAAACCTAGAACAAATGTATTGTACATATAGAACAGATATAACATTTGGGATTAATCTTGAGTTTAAATAATTTGGTAATCAAACAAAAAATAAAATATTAATAAAAATTAGGGGCGTCAGACGCTGAAATTTTTTAATTGTAATTAATCGCATGACTTCAGTAGTTAACTCACGATTAATCACAAATTTTATATCTGTTCTAAACAAACAATAAATGTATTTCTAGGTTTTTATACTCTTGTTAACAAAAGTTAAATATAAATAGTTCAAATGAATTTTTGACGTCTTTAGCCGTAAACGGCAGTGAATGAGTTAATAGTGATACCAAATAGTCTGCTTGTGGCCAAATCACTTTCAAACTTTGACACTCCCTTTTTCAGATAACCCGGTTGCCTCGAGGCCGCTTTCTGTCGGCTTTCTCATGTCAAAATGTCACTCGATACGAGCTGCTGCCATCCAACACCATCCGTCTCATTCCAACACGCTGCTTGTCAACGGGGAACATGTTTTCAGTACGCAGTTGTATTAATGATGGTGTGTGGTTGCTAATTCTTGACTTTCTTGTTGACTTCTTTGAGTTTGAATTGACACTAATGACTCTTCAGTCCTCAATGTCAGTCAAACAGGCTCAGCTGATATCAACAAGCCGCCTCCGTTTCCCTTTCCTTGTATCCGTGGTGGACTTTGACCATTGTCAAGCCTCTTAGTATCCTGATATGTTAAAAAAAAAAAAAGTTGCTACTGGCACTAATCACTGTGTAATTCTCCCTTGATACCTTTAGCAAGAAGGTATTTCATTTAGATGCATTATTATGTACAAACTACAAAGTCTTTGTATGATAACAAGTATAAAACAAAGGCTGCTTGCGAACATCACATGACCAAAATAGGTGAGCTGTGATTGAGCCCTTAGATGCTGTGATGTTGTTTTCAGTCGACAGGAATTGGCAAAAATGGCCGTCCCCCTCAGATGAATAAAAACAGGTGGATTTGGCATCTTAATTCAAATTCCACAAACACAATATTAATCAGAATGCCGTGTTTTTACTCGTGGGATCACATATAACATATCGCTGGACTGAGACCACACAAGTCACAACTTGGTGAATTTCATATTGTTTTCAACAATGTGTACACACTGATGCTGTTTACGGGATCTCCTGAAAAGTGACGATTATGGAGGTACAAAAATTAATAAATAAATAAAATGTAATAAATATAACTAATAACTGCCCATTTTCCTAACACACAGCCTTCATCCAATAGTGTGTTCCTCGTGAGAGTTTGTGGAAGCACGATTACACTCGAGCACAAGTCACTGAAAAGAAAGTAACATTAGAAGATACTCCGCCCTGAGGACCATTTGTTCAATAGCTTTCCATGTCCAGAGAAAAATCAGCGTTTCGGTTAAAGGTTCAGAATGACCTGTTTTTCCTTTGCACAACCAGATATGTCCTCATGATAAAAAAAAGGACGTGATGAAGCTCAACAAACCGGCAGTACGTGCTACTGCAGATAAAAAGACAAAGGACAAATAACACAATACAATTTGCTAGTTGGACTGTTGGACTTTCCATTGTGGTATCGTCTGGTAACTGGTAGGCTTGATTGACAAGAAGAAATAGGGAATATTGTTAGAAAATTGTTGCCCGTGTAAGTGTGTGTGTGTGTATGTGTGTGTGTTCGCTTGGTGGTGAGCTAAGGTCAGTGAGCCGTCACAGCTTGCATCTCTTTACCTCAAACACTGCAGTTTATATAATAAAAGCTGAAAACACATGTTGTGTGTGTGTGCTAAGCGAGAGATGCATTACGGTACATTTCATTGTGGTGTGGAATTAATGGCTGTTACACAAGCAAGCATGTCACTTTCCCAGCTGTAATGGCGGATTTTGATGCTTCCACTTTTGTGTACTTAATTGGGAATGAGCACAGACACACAATGTCGGTGAATATATTGGAACCTCTAAATACAATGTCATGAGGTGACTCTATAATTTGCCAATATCATCTTACTATGTATTTTTTATTTATTTAATTTAATTATTGAAACAAATTATTAGTTAAGCCCTAGGAGGTAAACAAAACATTATACAATGATTTTTATTTTATTGAAACAACTTCTGAATGGGTTATTGAATGGATTACATAATAAACAATATGTAGTAAAATATGGCCTTGAAATAAAAAGAGCACAAAAATATACTAGATTGGTATTGTGACATTTTTGTTGTTGTTGGCCAGGTGATGGCCAATGGAGCAAAAACAAATATAATATTATTAAATATATAATATTATATAATATGTTTTACATGGGAAAAACAAAACAATTGAGATTTCCTTACGTTATGTGCTCTAAGAAGGACGTTTAATAAAACGTGAGCTGACAGTCGAGCTTATTTGAGACGAGCGACTTTCAATGTGATGGCAAGCACGACATATAACCTGCATGGGGTTATACGTGAGCGTGGAACGTACAGTAGATGTCAGCCTACTGGTGATAGTAAAAGGAAATGCGTTAACTTGATTCATTTTGTGTGGAGCAATCTCTTCCAGCTCAGAACAAAATCGGTAAACCTTGCACTGGACACAAGCTAAAGAGAGCCACAGCTTTAGTGATAAGAAAGAAGAATATATAACTATTAAAAGCATTCAGGCAGAACAGACACGATATGATATTTTTGCAGCACAGCCATTGCTCATTAGCAATGCACTCCAACATGAACCTTTTAACAGAGTAATGGACCCGTGACCCCTAAATAACATGCTACTCTGCACTTGATTTATACAGCTTGTCAGGGACATTATTTATTTAGAGGTGCAGAATGTGCCAAAATCCATCCCTTCTGTAAAACCCACCTATAATAACGACTGCTGAAGACAACCTTATCATGAATAATGAAGCAGGAACAGCTTGTAGGGCCAGGCTGCTGTTCTGACTTGTCAACTAGGATTAGGACAGGAAATGATGACACCTTTTTACTTTGGGAATCATACTGTGACCTAACCATTTATGCACTCGGTCATATTTGAATGTCAGGGACAAAGAACTTAAAGGAATGGGGCACCAGATTTGATGCAAGTTGACCATGAGCAAAAATGACTTAGGCCTTTCTCATTTTTCATGTGAAATGGTAAACGGGCTTTCACTTTTCACTTTTCACTTTTCTACCATAGGTACTCAAAGCGCTTTCTCATTCTACCCAGTGATGACGTAGCATCAGGAGCAAATGGGTGTTAACTATTTTGCTCAAGGACACTTCAACATGGTCACAATGGCAGGGGATTGAACTCACAACCACTGGGTTGAGAGATGAGCACTCTACCACTGAGCCATGCCGCTTATTGTACAATTAGACCTGTTATCCTGGGTGAAAAAAAAGTGAGTCTCTGGACACTATCTTATAGAAGGAAAACGCTTCAGCCTACTCGTTCCTCACTCAAACAATAAGTTGTCTTTGAAGTCCAGCAAGTGGAATTTTATATAGGTAAGCCAATGTTGATTTATGTATAACAGACGGCAAGACATGTTAAATCAGAATGATGTTTTATGTTCCTACTATTGTGCCACACCCACTCCGCAATGGCGAGCGAGGACAGACCGCTAAGTCACCGAGAAAAAAAAAGTTTGAGAGCGGTGCTCAAAGAAGAAGGGAAAAAGGGAAAAAGAGCGCCGTGACAAAGAGCTAATGGGTCAAATTCCCAAGCTCACTGTTTTTTCAGATGCAAAAACACTGGCTTTGGCGAAGAAGGAAGGGGAGAAGTGGGAGGTGGGACGGGTAAGACGACCTGGGGCCGCCGCCGCCACCACCACCAGGAGTAATGAGGAGGTGCGTGCATACTGGGCTAGAATTGGACCGGCATATTGCCAAAATAGGGACGCTAACTTGTCTGCTTCAGAACGACATTTTAAAGCCAGAGATGTTCTTTCTTCTTCTCCAGAACGCACTTTAGACAAACACTTAATAATAATGGTGAGAGTGTGCAAAGAGAATGGCAATGAGAGAATGGAACGTGGCGACATATTATGATAGATGATTGTTTGACATTGACTCACACTGAAATTACATTTTTCTCTGAAATCACTGTATTCATGATAGCTGCCTCCAGAACTTAATACAAAATTAATTAATGAATTGTAAATTTTTGATACATATTGTATATGTGGTCCAAATAATGAAAATACAAGTTCACTTATTTGCTCTTGTACTTACATTGATATAAAAAAAAGGAAATTATTCGCCAAATGATGATATATATTTCTTCCTCCTGCAGCTTACCCAACATTCTATGTACATTCTATGTTTTTTCTTCTCGATTTTGCATCTTTTTCATTTTAACCTCCATATGCTCTGGATTTGCTCAAAGCCTGAATAGATGGCATGAGATGAAAACAAGAGCAAGCAGTGTGTGTTCAGACAAAGACGAGAGCAATGACAGTGTGATTTATAGAGGAAGTTGGCCTTGATGTTTATGAACTTGATGAGCCGGTTCGTTTCTTCTCTGTTTTTATTCACTGACTTGAGTCAGTGAATCTCCAGCTCCTCATGTGCACTCATCTGTCATTCATTTAAGGCATTTTTTCTATGATCACAGGAATACAGCAACACCGATGACAGCTCTGCAACAAAAAAAGGAATATTCTCCATCAATGTTATATCAACCTGTATAAATCATTGTACTATTAAGAAAATAAAAACAAAGTGAATTGCACACTTATTATTTTCATTTATTTAAAGAAACTACATTAGTAAAGGAGAGAGCTGGAATCATGAGAAAACAGTTCATAATGTATTAATGCAATACTTTAAATAAGACAAATGATTCTGACTTGGAAAAAGGTTTATACTGAGACTGAGGAATACGCTGGGCATTTTCAGGAACTCTACATTAGAAATTAAATGATTAAAAATCGAAATTTGCCACTAATTTCATGCAAATTTAAGGAAAAATGCTATGTTGGGATATACAGGACTCCCCCCCCCCCCCCAATTATATTATTAAGAGTTGAGTACTTGTACTAGTATTGGTCTGAAAAAACAAACAAAATACATTTTAACAATTTCAAAATGGTTGTAATCTCATTCACATAAAGAAGAAAAAGTACTGGCCACAGAATTGATCCCTGGGGCACCCCACAATTTACATAACTGTGTTTTGATTGCCTACTATTGAATTCAACATAGTGTTTTCTATTTTTTAAATAACTGGCAACCCATTGATGTGCGACACCTCTTATACCATATTTAGACAATTTATGCAATAACAATTCATGATCTAAGATGTCAAATGCTTTTTATAAATCCACAAAAACACTTACTAAAACATGTTTTTTTTAATCCATGGCTGTGCAAATTTCTTCAGTTAACTCCAATAATGCCATGCTAGTTGAGTGATTGGAGCAAAACCCATATTGGCTGTTACTTAAAATTTTATACTTATCTATGAATTAATCTTGTCGCATACAATTTTTCCAATATTTTAGACAGCTCTGGGAGTAGAGATATAGGTCTGTAATTCCAAAAATCATTCTTATTTCCTTTTTTGAAGAATGGGACTACTTTTGCTATTTTAATTTGTGCCGGGAAAATTCCTGTTATAAATGATAAATTACAGATATACGAGAAAGGCACATCTATGATTTGTTTGATCAGCGACACATTCATATCTATAGAGTCGTTTGATTTTTTACTAGCAGAATTTTGAACTATGTTCAAAAGTTCACTAGTTTGTACGGCCTCAAGAAAAATACTCTGCCTGAAAAATACATTGCTGGGCATATAACTGTAAATGCTGTAAAATAAATAAATAAATAAATAAATAACATTGAAACAGAATTACAGCTCTCGATGATATAATGTGTCAAAAGAGGACTCCATTCATTCATGTGTGAAATGACAATGGGACCTAATGAGGCAAATAAAAACACTGGTGCATCATCTGTTGGAAAAACAATAGATGAACGACAACAAACAAACTGGAACGTTAGCATTAAACAAAGCAACAGCTCATTTGGCTCCATTCTGCTTTCATGAGGAAGGAAGTTCACATCTATTTCTGTCATTGGCTTTCCAGATGGACCGGACCAGGTCGGGTGGAACTGCATATGTGTCCAGAAATGTAAAAATAAAATGAGAGTTTCACTCATGACACTTTTATTGAGATGAATATGAAAAGTGACTCAACCTGAAGGGTTAACAATATTAACAATTTCCTGCGTCGGCCGCATTCTGAAAAACAGAAAGATGCAAGGGTGCTGTGAATTTTTTTGACTTTAACTTATAAAGTATGGTCAAACCAATTAAACATTACAATGTGTTTATTTAAAAAAACTGCTACATCAAGGCTTTCTGTTAAAGGTGATAAGGCAAACGGCGGAGGATTTTATTTAGTTTCTGGGGTGGCCGGTGGCCTTGCACTTCGTACACATTGTATTTCACTGTTGTAGCCAGATCTGAAACACTTTGACTCATGTGTTTCGTCCACCATTTCTGGAAGATGGATGGCACCGTAGTGCCTCAGAGCTGCATTTAGTGGCTTTCAATTTTTGACGTGGGGGTGTATAGCCATCCTCGCTGTCACTTGCGATTTCTGCTTGGGCTTCAACAATGAACTCATTCACTGACATTGTCGGCTTTAAACGTCAAAAATAAATTTGAACGATTTCCATTAGTTGAACCTTTTTTTCCCATTTTTGTTAACAAGAGTATAAAAATTGATTAATTACAATAAAAAATTTAATCGCCTGACTCCCTGAATTTTTAATAATCTTTTCTTTCTTTTTTTAATTCATTCACTGCCATTGATGGCTATAAATGTCAAAAATTCATTTGAACTATTTCTATTAGTTTAACATTTTTTCCACTTTTGTTATTAGTATGAAAACCTCGATTTTTTTATATTGTACATTTAGAACAGATATAGAATTTGTGATTAATCGTGAGTTAATTAGTGAAGTCATGCGATTAATTACAATTATAAATTTTAATCGCCCGACTCCCTGAATTTTTTAATAATCTTTTCTTTCTTTTTTTAATTCATTCACTGCCATTGATGGCTATAAACGTCAAAAATTCATTTGAACTATTTCTATTAGTTTAACATTTTTTCCCACTTTTGTTATTAGTATGAAAACCTAGATTTTTTTATATTGTACATTTAGAACAGATATAAAATTTGTGATTAATCGTGAGTTAATTAGTGAAGTCATGCGATTAATTACAATTATAAATTTTAATCGCCCGACTCCCTGAATTTTTTAATAATCTTTTCTTTCTTTTTTTAATTCATTCACTGCCATTGATGGCTATAAACGTCAAAAATTAATTTGAACTATTTCTATTAGTTTAACATTTTTTCCCACTTTTGTTATTAGTATGAAAACCTAGATTTTTTTATATTGTACATTTAGAACAGATATAAAAATTGTGATTGATCGTGAGTTAATTAGTGAAGCCATGCAATTAATTATAATTAAACATTTGAATTGCCTGACACCCCGAATTTGTAATCCTTTTTTTTTTGAATGAATTTATGGCAGTGAATGAGTTAACTTTACCAAAGAGCAGTTTGAAGGAAAGGAACTTGCAGCCACTGATTGATTGATTGATTGGTCAAAACATTGGAAAACTGCACGCACTGTTCATCTCCTAGCGCGAGAGGCCATCCTATAGAAATGCAACATTCGGTCGACCAACTCCACACCACCCATGCAGGTGTTGTACTTGGCAATTGCCAGTGGCCTTGACACATTTCTTGGACCATCTTTTCCGTGCATCCTGAAGTTCAGTCTCATAGGCAGATGACGCCATGACCACTGCAAGGTGTGCTTCTTCTCATCACCATCTCTGATGACCCTCTTTATTTTTGAAGGGCTTATTCCCTATGATCCTGCAGCGCTTTGGAACCCTGTTATTCATGAGGGTCCCCGTCCCTGTCAGTCCTTTTGTCATCAGGGTATCTAGGAGGTTGATTGTAAAGTAATTATCAAAGAACAGGTTGATGTCTTTGGGGAACAGACTAAAGAGTCAAATGAAGAACAGCTTGTTCTCCAATGACCTTTCATCCTGGAACTGTGAAGGTAGTCTTGCCTTGGTAGACCACAAAGTCCAAGAATAGACCAGTTGTTGCAAGACAAAAACCTTCAATCCAGTTTGGTTTGGTTTGCTTGGTACATGGTGGCACTCTTGGCATCGCACATTAAAAGGAAGCATTTGCTTGGCATTGCAAATGTTTTTCTCTTCTAGGAACTCGACTTACTTTGGTCAATAGCGGCCTGATTCTACACAAGAGATCCCTTTTTTTCCTCATCTGAAACATCAAGCGACCCTTTCTTGTCATTTGGGAAAAACAGAGCAAAATGGAGAAAATAAATACAAATGTCCACTGTAGAGTTAATTTTTTCAAACTTAAATGCTAGGCTCAATTACAGTTACAATAATTCAAACAACACTTTAATGTGTTCTTAAGAGTCTACTAAAAAAACATGCTAACAACATTTAAAGCCTAAATTTGTTCAATAAAAACTTCCCTAAAAAGTGCTTGCACTGAGGGAAGCCATTTTCTTTTATGATGCATTCAAAGGAGTTAATTCAATCGTATGCAGTGGGTGGGAGATATTCAGGTTTACAAATGTCCACTACAGAGGACAAATTTGAACTGCTGGTAGTCAGCAGGTAACTGTGCTGGCCAGAAAATTATTCGGGGGGCCTATCGGAGTG
Organism: Leptonotus elevatus; assembly: GCF_054856555.1. NCBI lineage: Eukaryota > Metazoa > Chordata > Actinopteri > Syngnathiformes > Syngnathidae > Leptonotus > Leptonotus elevatus. The sequence continues at coordinate 22,538,416 of NC_141242.1, read as the reverse complement.
TGGGGCCACATGTGGCCAATCCCTGTTTTACACCTTTAAAATAACACACCATCCAAAAAGGGGAACAGTGTAATCATGGTCATCAACTCCAAGTCAATCATAGTTCAGGGATATCAACCTGTCTAATTAGGAAACAAATGATTGTGAATCAACTTCATCAGTGGATGCAATTATATGAAAAACAAACGCAAGAAATGAATTGCAGGTGGTGGTCACGGTCCATTTACCTCACCAAATCCATTAGGGTGTGTTCCTGCTCGTTTTGTATTTTCTCCCCACTGCCCTTGCTATTAGAGATTAGCATGAAGCCGTGTAGATACTTTGCTCAGATTGCACAATAGTCCAAGGTTTGCTGTGCCTGTAAAACCCAGGCGTGTTAACAAAATGTAATCTGCATGCTTTTGTCAAAATACACCATCAATCGGCAATTATATACTTTTTTTTATTTTTATTTTTTTTTACAATATATTTACTACCATTGAGATCTGCCAGCTCTCATCCAGTCCTATGCAAAAAATTACACTGTGTAGTCTGGATATGCCGAATGAAGCCAACTTATGCGACAATTGTGCATTTGTTGCCCGCATTCGCATTATGGTTGAGTGTCCATTCTTATTTGTGCACTTAATGGGTCGTTTAGTATAGTTTTTGGTATGACCCGGCAAGGGATTGAACCCAGAACCTCCCAGTCTCATGGCAGACACCCTACTACCAGTCCACTGAGGTGGTCTCACCTAGGGATCTATCTAGACCAGTGGTGGGCAAACTCGGTCCTCGAGGGCCGGCGTCCTGCAGGTTTTGGAGGTTTCCTTGCTGCAACGCAGCTGATTCCAATCAACAGGATTGTTACCAAGCTTATGCAGAGCTTGCTGATGAGCTGATCATATATCAGCTGTGTTGGAGAAGGGAAACCTCCAAAACCTGCAGGACTCCGGCCCTCGAGGACCGAGTGTGCCCACCCCTGATCTAGACACATGTTTCCATTTTTAAACACTAATATTCATATATTGTAATCACTTATAATAATAATTACATTTAGAATACAATACATTGATACAATAAATATATTTACAAGTGGTCTATCTAGACTTACTTTCTATTGTAACCAATTTCATTGGTTGTTTGCCTAACCAATACAATTGGTTTGCCCGTAACCACCCGGAATGGTCAATGTCTGACCAATCCATTGGTTAATCAAGCTAATATGAGTTTAACCTACTAGATTGGTAGTTTTTTTTAACCAATACATTTTTAGAGTGTTTATGCGGAACATCTGATCCCAAACCCAAAAAAAAGGTCCATCTTTGTCAATTTGTTGTTCTTAACAGCACATACAGTAGTCATTCGGGGTGGGAATCTTTGAATGTCTCACGATTCGATTCGATTCCGATTTTTGGGTCTGCGATTTGATTCAGAATCAATTTTCGATTAATAACGATTTTTTGTTCACAATGATTTGATTGACAATGATTTTTGCTTCAATCTATAGATGTGCAAGGAATTGGGATCTACTCCAGTCTGACTCACTAATGCTAATTAGCGCGTTACTCGTGGCACTTTTATCACTCAAAAGAACGGTTCCACGTTGAAAAAAACCAAACAAACTTTTATTGGAATAACTTGATCGGGACTTTTTCCTTCTACTCTCTAATGTGGCTACAACTTAACAGTGTATTAGACCGCGTGGAGCCAAACAGACCCTCAGTGGCCAAACCGGGTACAACATGAACAGCGTTCCAAATAAAGGCACACACAGACAAAGGTAAGACAGTATAAAATCATTTAAATAAAATCGATTTTGGGACATTTACAATTTATTCTGAATTGTACTAAATGAGAATCACAATTCCTATGAGAATCGATTTTTTGGCACACCCCCACACCTGATGATGTAGGCCAATTAGAAAACCAATGAAGTATTGAAATATTTTATACTAACTGTATAAAATATTTTGATCCTGTGTGTTTGTTGTGATAAAAGAGTTCCTGAACCACACTAGTATTTTTAACCATCCAAGCACAAAGTACAATGTTGTATTTGTCTGTCGAAGCGAGGTTGCTGGTGCATTGGTCACGGTTGTGGCCTCCAGCCTGTGTACTAATGTAAACATCAACTATGAGTCACTGCCTTCAGTTGTCAATCTCTGCATTTCCTAACTGCTTTCAAAGGCCACAAACATGATGGTATCAGTAAATATGTCTTTTGATGTGTTGTTTGTGCATGAGAAAGTCAAACAGTGTCACTACAACCGAGAACGTGACACACTTTTCTCACCAGACTTTTTTTTAGATATTCTTGGGAGGAAGCCAGCGAGTACAGTACTTAGTTATGTGTTTACTGTGCGTTAGTGGGTGTGAACACTTTAACAAGTTCCCACGCGTGTGTGTCACAATATCACATCATGGGGACCAATTGTTGCGGTTTTACTATCATTGTGGGGACCACGTGTCCTTGTGGGGACATTTTGGTGGCCCCCATTAGTCCAGACCTCTTTTTGAGGGTCAATACTTGGTTTTAGAGTTTAGGTTTGAATTGGGTTTTGGTTGGGGTTAGGATTAGGCAATCAGATGTGGTGATTAAGGTTAGGAGCTAGGAAATGCATTATGTCAGTGAGATGTCCCCACTAGAAATGTAGACCCAACATGTGTGTGTGTGCCTAGCCAATATGGACTTATAAAACGACAAACAATCAAAATGACTCTGCACCAGGACCAAAGCACAAAAACCAGCCTTTCCTGTCTTCCTTTCCAAGCTCTGGAGATAAAATTTACAATTACAAACAAGCAGCACATGCGCCGCTAGGTAGGCAACATTCTCTCTAACCCTCCGCATCCTGGTCACCACATCTCCCAGTTCCTTCCCTCAGATAGGCGCTATCAAACTATGCACACTAAAACCAGAAGACATTCCAACAGCTTCTTCCGTCTATTAACTCGCTAAATTGTGTCTGTTTGCCGATTTCGCACACAGCATCGCAATGAAAAACAGTAGCAAAAGAAGAGGGGGGAAAAGCAATATACAGTAAAAATAGACATCCACAACAGACAATTCCTTGCATTTATTACCTAATAACTACCTTCTTTTAATGCCAATCATAAGCAGGGTTAGGGTTAGACTTGCATGCAAAGACAAACCTGAAAAGGATACGCAGTGTCGAAAATAGAGGAACGAATGGATGGATATTAGATGAGAAATTGGAAGATATAAAGCACATTATATAGTAGAGTGTATGCTTTTACTTTAAAGTGCCTTATTTGATTTTAAATAGACTGACTGAAATATTTTGTACCTGCTTTAAATGTGTTTTTAACCCCTCGGTGAGCCCACCGCTTGTGCAGCGCAGTCATTATAGAGAAGACATCTCTGATTCTTCTGCGCACATACTCCAACTGCTGCGGATTTCAGTTTCTGTTAGTGCTGACATCGATTTGAGTGACAGTTCTTTTGATTAAGATAAACAGGGGAATAACTCTTCATGTCCTCTTTAACTCATTCAATGCCATTGACGGCTATTGACGTCAAAAATTCATTTGAACAATTTCTATTAGTTTCACATTTTTTCCCCACACCTAGAACTTTTTTTATTGTACATTTAGAACGGATATAAATTGTGTGATTAATTGTTAGTTAACTATTAAAGTCACGCAATCAATTACTATTAAAATATGTTATTGTCTAACGCCCCTAATTTTTAAGAATCTTTCCTTTTCTTTTCTTATTAGGGGCATCAGGCGATAATTTTTAAAAAAAATTGTAATTAATCACATGACTTCACTAGTTAACTCAAAATTAATCACAAATTTTCAAAAATATCTGTTCTAAATGTACAATAATATTTTCCCCCTAGGTTTTCATACTTTTGTTAACAAAAGCGAAGAAAAAAAAAGTGAAACTACTAGAAATAGTTCAAATGAATTTTTGACATCTATAGCCGTCAATGGCAGTGAATGAGTTAAAATAGTATCTCATTTCAACTGTCCCCTTCAGCGTCTGTTTGGAACCTGGGGGAAATTCTATAAATCCAGTAAAGGCATATATACTTTTACCACTGAAATTGGCGTCATTTCACAAGCTCCACTGCACTGACCAGTGACGCAGCTGCAGATGTGCAGTGGGACAAAGTACACCGGGTGATGACGTAAGCGATGTTCATCTGACTTCATCCTCCTCCGCCTCCTCCTCGCCATCATCACCAAAAATGAATAGAGGGAAACAGATGCTGCCTGCTGCTTTCCTGACTGCCTCTTCCTATCACTTGCACAGTGACTATGCGTGTGTGCGTGTGTGTGTTTCACTTTTCATTTCTGCTCCTGTCAGGTGGAAATGCAAATATAGGATCATGTGTGAGAAAAAAACCTGGCATGTCCCCTTTTTTCAGCTGTTTCTTGGGCAAGTGTGTGATTTTGTCCTTTTGCATGTTAAATGACTTTTACCCTCAAAGCAGGTCATCCATGTGTCATGCTCTCACGCAAGGAAAAACACTCGTATTCAATTATATAGCGGTTGGGTTTGTGCTGATCACTGAGTAGTTCACTAGACCAGAATGAGGTGTCATCACAGCCTTTTGACAACCTCATTTCAACGCGGATCAAAGGAACGCTGGCAGGGATGACTCATGCATTGCCATTTCCCATACAAGCAACTTAGCATTTATTATTGTTAGACCTTTCCCTGTCGTCTGAGTCTTGTCATGCCAGACTGAATACATTATAAGGTACTAGTTTGCGATTTGTCCTGCATTTTGTACATGAAAAGAACTGCAATAGGTACAAAACAGACATACTTGCTAACTTGCTAAAATATTTTTTAATTCATAGTAACAATGCTGCTGATAATAATGTATACATGCATTTATACTACCCATTCATCTTCTTTACCGGGGAACTGGAGCCTATCCAAACTAGAGTTGCAAGACTTGGTGACTTTTCAATGTCAGAAATTTTCCATGGGAATTAATAGCAATTTATATTATATTGTATATACAATATGAATATGTATAAACCAGGACTTTACATAATTGAAGGTTTGCTCTTTTTTTTTTTTTACATAACCATAAAGCATGAAAATAAGTGTCTGTAGTGTTTTGTAAACACTGGAGACAAATGTCGGAGTCTGAGAGTCCCATTTTCTTCATCATATATTGAGTAATGTATGTTCTGTGAATAATTTTATATTGGATAAGTTGTAAATTTGTGTGTTTTGTCATTTTAAAAACATTTTCACAAACTTGAATCCAAAAGACAGATTCCGGAGCTATAGACAAGTCTGTTTCCCATTTTGAGATGGGTAAAGACGTTTTATCAGTATATGAAAGTAACTTATATATTTTTAAGAGTTTTTTTGTTGTTGTCGGAGAAAGCTTGGTAATATCTTTAGCTAAAACAGGCGGTTGGAGCGTACCCTGGAGTGTTGGAATTTGTTTCTTTATCATACTTTTAACTTGCAAATAATGTAAAAAGTTTCCGTTTTTTATTTTATATTTTTGGAGCAAGGATGTATATGATATAAACATATTATCTGAGAAGAGATGGTGGAGATGTGTAATTCCTTTCTGCTTCCACACATTCAAATAAAACGATTGGTTGTTAATTTGAAAGTCGGGGTTATGAAGGTTTGCTCTTAATAGGAAACCTATACTGTATATAGATGGGGGGGGGGGGGAAATTATTTCACATAATTCTGATTAAAACAAGATTTCATGCAAGTACAGTTAGATGAGAAGAGCCTATTGCCTGAAAGGATTTACCAAAAATGCATTGAAATAAATAAATAATTTACTTTAGTTCTTGATTACAGTATTACATTTGTTGCCAATGGAACACACACTGTGTGTAAAGACACTCCCAGATGGGTGCAGAAATGTCAAAGTGCAAAGGGACCCTCCTCTTTTCCCCCCTCTTGGAATGTAAGAATGTGATTACAGATTAGCTCAACTGGGAGGATATTGAGAAATGATTAACTCGTATTTGCTGTTGATGTGTTTTTAATCCCCCCTCCCATTAAAACTATCATTCTTCCTCTCCTTTTTATTTTTTTAATACTGTACCTTCCTATAGGACAGGTGTCCAGCAAAAATTTGGTGCAGAACATACACCAAATAATGTATAACATTAAAATAAGTCAGGCAAACACACAAAATGGTTCTGAGTTCCAAACTTGACTCTGACCTTTCCGCGTTTAGTTTAAATATTCCCCCCATATTTGCATGCATTTTTGCTTCATCCCACATTCCAAAACACACATCGAAGGTTAACTGAATGGTCTAAATTGCTATAAAGGGTCTAAATGTATATTTTGCCCTGACTGTCAATCAATGGTCAGATACATTTCTTGCTATGAATCGTGGTAAGTGATTCAGTCCAGGCCTAAAATTGAAAAAGCCACGTGTACACGATAATGTGGTTGCAACAAAAGTGAATGGCATGTCTGTGACTGTTGGCATGACATGCTATCACTCAGATAGCATACATTTAAGGGAACCCATTCCAACAGCAAAGAAAGCAATCAAAAAAATTAGACTGGCCCGCCTGCAGTGAGAGGTATATAATATGCAATACGTGTACACATTTCTTTGTGTGAGAACATTTCAGGATCCTGAGAGTAAAACAAACTAACAATGGAAATGTTTCACAAGTTGAACTACTGCCATAAAAAATGTGCATCATAATGAAATACTACACAAATGATAGGCATACAGCATCATTACAAACGGGTCTTTGCGGTTTGAGTTTCCCGTAATTCCAGACAGAAACAAATCCACTGTGACAAATGTCCAAGCAGCAAGTTGGAGTTTCTCATATTGGTTGCTGATTTCATAATCAGGGTTACTTAAAGTGTGCAGGTTACGTGAACAGAGGTATGTGACCCCTCGGTCAATTCCAGCTCAGGTATTTAAGTTTGTCTTTGATCCCAAACGACCAGGTCCAACCATTAAAGGGTCACAAGGTCCACACTGTACATTCCAGGCCTTTTAATAGGTCACTATCAGTATAGTTAACTGGTACGGGATAATCAAAATTGTTATTTACAGAGAAAAGTGATGTCTTTTTTTTTTGGTCATTTTTAATCATACTTGTTTTGTGGATGAAAAAAAACAAACTTTTCCACGAAACCTTGTGTGGTGGTGGCACATGTGACAAGAATCTATTAAATGCCCTTTGAATTACAATAGAGCTGTTTCCCTGAGTCCAGAATACAAATTGTGAATGCCTCACGCCATTCTTCAGCAGAAAGAAGCTTGCAGACAAACATGCACAGAGACAGACAAACACATGTGCGGATAATATTTTTCTTTTATCTCAGAGGAATTGATTTTTTTTTCTCTTCTTTTTTCTAAGAGCTCAGTATTGTTCATTCGGAAATGTCCTCATCATTGCTCTTTTTTTTTTTTTTAATATATATATATATATATATATATATATATATATATATATTTTTTTTTTTGTGTGTGTGTGGGTGAGTATGTGTATGTGCGTGCGTGCGTGCGTGCGTGTATTTGTTAGCTCACCAGAAAACCTATTAGAAAAAAATCTCATACCGTTCACCTAAACCGAACACCAGGAGACCCGAGGGGACCGAAGAAAACCAAGGAAGGTGAAATCCAGCACCGACCAGACACCCCCCACCAGAACTCCTCCCCAGCCCAAGAAACATCCAGACCCCAACAAATCCAAAAAACATAAAATCAGGGAGGCCTCAAGAGACCAAAGGAGAGACCGAGAAAAGGAAGGAAGGACAGACGAAGCCGCGTGAGATCCGCAGACACCAGCCTCCACCGATTCAATAACCTGAGGAGGAAACAGATTGTGTCTGAGTTTCGGTAGATGCTGGTGTGGTGGATCTGGCATGCATGAAAATCTCCACCAAAGAGGGGAGCCGTCGACCCCCGCCGGAACAGAGCAAGCGCAACACCTCAGGGCCCCCCAGGCCGCCGCAGCGCCAAAGGACGACCCCCGGGCCCCGCCAGGGCCACCGGCCGGAGAGCAAACCCAGGAGCAGGAGCGCCCCCCGCCCCAACACGGCCCGCGCCCCCGGCCCAACGCAGCAGGACGGGGCACTGCAGGCCCACCAGGCACCCCACCGGCCCCCAACCCCCGCCCCCCCCACGACCCCCCGCCCCCCATCCACCCCCGCCACCCACCCCAACCCAGCCCCAGCCGCCCCCAATCCCCCAGACACCCCCCACCCCCAGCACCCCCCCACCCCGCAGGTGAACCGGAGCCGATGGAAATGATATTCCCACGCTCCGATCCACCCGCCACCCAAGCATGTTGCTGAGTGTATGTGGTGCATTAAAAAAAATAGATAGGGCGGGGGGGGGGGGGGGGAGTGGCGACACGGACAGGGGACCGCAGCACTGCTCTATACTGCGGCCCCCAACCGATGGCACCCCCACAAGCCCCCCCCCCCCCACCCACAAGTTGTGTGGTGTATTAAAATTGGAGGGGAGTTGTAGGGTGAAGACGGTGTTTCCACCCTACCCCACCCCCCAAAGTGTGTTATGTGCCCTATATGTCTATAAAAGTGTATTGTGCAATGGAATTGATTTTGTTTTGACCGTCTTCATGATGTGAATCTCTTCCTCCAAATCTTGCTCTTCATTTTAGCAAACAGCAGCACACGTCCAGCATAAGACCTTTCCTAAATATTTTCTACATGATGCTCCACTAATAAGAAGAGAGAAGTTACGCAAGTGGCTTCAGGGGTAGTTACATAAATATTGTATCTCTTGTCTTGTTATGCACAAATTGAAAGTTCACTCTTTAAAAGTACATCCATTACAACATACATGATGAAATGCTCTCTTGTGAAATAATAATCCATGAAGGCTATTTAATACAAATATTTTCAGAAAAACACAGCTTCTTGTGAACAGCTTTAACATCGTATAACCTTGTGCCTGGGATTATGCCGACTATACTGTAACAGCAGACCAGATTGACTTTAAATATTTGATTACATTACACATCACGTGGAAAATGGGGCATTTGCATTTGAAGTTGATTGTTTCCCATGTTTTTGTTCCTTATAATATTTGTGACAATGAAAGCTAAAATGTAAGTAGAACATCTCTAGGTAAAACAGAGAACATTTTGATCAGTGCTGATAGCTTTCAACACCACACAAATGGGAGGGATGAGTAATCATACTCTAGTCTAACACCGGATTTTATTCCAAATGAGAGATGCCGCTACGATTTGCCAGGAAAAGAACACATTCCATACCACAATGTTGCAATCATTTACACATGGAAGAGAGTAAAATAAAGAATTGAAAAAATAAATAAATACAAGTTACTCAAGGGTTAAGGAAGAAACTCACGACCTTCAGTTTGGGAGACTGCCATACTACCACCTGAGCTATGCCTGGAGAAGTGGGTATAGGCTACTCTAATTTTTTTTGCTGTTTTAGAAATGGTGACATTTAAGGGGAAAAAACACCAATTGTAATTACGCACAATAATAAAATGATCATGAATGAATTAGGAGCAGTTTTTAATGTAAAATATATTTATTGTGAGGTAAACTATGACTAATATATGATCTACTATAATATTAAACTACATCATATAAGCTATATTACTTTAAGTTATTGTATACAGTATACAATAACTTGGTTAACGTTACTTAGAATAAAAAAAAAAATAAGGTAAAGGGGGGGCTTCATAGACACTGAGATAATCTCTGGTCCTGGCATTTATTACAGTTTCATTCATCTCACATTTCAGTCAAGCATAACAGTCTTTGCAAACTGGATTAATTATAAAATTACTGAAACAATTACGGGGGTTCCCTACATCAGTGGTTCTCAAATCGGGGTAAAAACACATCAGGGGGCACATGGGATTTGAAATTATATTTAAAAAGTAGCATACATGCAAGAAACCATCTGGGCTTTTTTTCAGTTTCTGCTTTTATTTAAAGTTAACGGAATTATTTGTTTTGAAAACCATCCATTACCATGATCCCAAAGGAGGAATTGTTATGTTGATTATTATTGCATTATTATTATTTATTTACTATTAATTAATTAATTAAATACTTCTTTGCTCTTTTTTTTTTTTGGGAACGATCACTGAAAAAAGGTTGCGAACCACTGCTTTACATGATCCTAATCTAGCTAGTTTAGGGCTAAATTGCTAACTTTAGGATATCGTTACATTTGATAATATTAGCCTAGCCAAAACGTAAAGTTTAACTATAACGTATTGGCGACAAAAACCTCCTCTGTACAGTGATATTGCCACGTTAAAACAATGATTATTTTGGAAACAACTTCAAAACTTACCTGTGAATGTTGTTTTCATTATATGTACAATATGTTCGGATAGCCTGCATACCATCACTCACTGGAAAGACGCTTATTTATTTCTGCCTCGCGCAGGAGACTGAGTGACCTGTCAATCAACTGGAGTGGCATGACCCGCCCGACTCATTTTCTGATAGGGGCGTCAGTTCTCATGCCTTTAATTAACCAATAAGACCAGCCAGTTAGAGGCAGCGGAGGGTGGGTCATGGCCACTGATCTGTATATATTACTGGATAGCCAATATCAGAGCTCGGCCGATCCGATCCAGTGATATATACAGATCAGTGGTCATGGCTAAATGTTGCGCAAAAACTGCGCATCCAGGAGGATTCAGAAGTGGGTAGACGTAAAATTGACTGAAAAAGAAGTGGGAGTACACCATATACCCGCGTATACCCTGGACTACACCACTGCTTATATACAGGAGGAGACCAAACACAATTTTTTGGTCTCTTGGAGTTACGAAGATTTCAGCTGACACGAGCGATATACTAACACACAGCAGTAGCTGCTTGGCTCAGGGAGTAGATTGAATGTCTCCCGAGCTGAAAGTTGTGAGTTTGTTCCTCAACCCTTGAGTGTCTTTTTTTTCTCAATTCCTTATTTTACTCTCTTCCAAATGTAAAAGTGCCTCTAAAACTGAGTCTATTTGGTCCCACGCTAAATAGAGTCAAATTTACTCGACAGAATTTACTGTGTACTTGTGCAAAGCCTCCGAAAATGCCAAAAGAAAGAATTCTTCACCCATGCGCACGGTTAGACTGCGTTTTGCACTAGACTTGCGTTGGAAACGAAAATAGAGCCCCGGGTATGAAGACAAGGTGATTGACTTGAGGCGAGGAAAGACCAGAAACTCGTAGGACTTCACGACTATCCAAGTCAGTGCAACAGGGCTGTTGTACATTACATAATGCTTCCAAAGCCAGACAATTGCCAGGTCAATTTTGTTCCCACATTTCAGGACATGAGGAAAAAGAATATGAAAAGAGCAATAGGTTCTACTCTAGATGTCTCTATTATGAGACATTAAACCTCTCTTCATGAAGCATCAGAATTTTCATTCCCTCATTAGCATCACAAATGCAATGCAACAAATGCGTGTCTCCATCTTTAACGTCTCCTTGGAACTCTGTCAGCTACTTACACCAATCGGTCAATTGAATTAATTCGTCCCACTGAGACAGTGGCGTGAGAGAATGTCACAATTGTTCAGTGGGAGGCACTTTCTGAGTGAATGTTGGCTTGAGTGAGTTGGTTTGTGTATGTGAGCAGTGATTACTCTGAGCGGGTTAGCTATGCATGGTGACTTAAGCTGCATGTGGTTGGAGACAGTCCCAAAGCGCTGGTAAACGACCATTGAATAGGGCAAGTCTGGGCTTTCAACACAATATCTTGTGGGGATGATTCAATGGAAGCATTGAAACAAAAATGGTGATTGTGCCCCTTGACACCAGCCTCACACTTTACAAGTGTATGGCCAAGCATTCAAATGCTGTGTGCCAATAAGCACAATGGTCCAATGTGAGATGGTCTTTTGCCTCTCCTCTCAGTGAACCCTGGTAATTATTTTAATGCCCAAGCAAAAGTCAGCGGTATGTGCACCTGCCAACATTGGCAGACACGCCATGACAAAATGAGGTTAAAAAAAATGGACAAAAACACAGAACTGCAGCATTTGGTGGATGATATAATTACATCACTCTGACCATGACTGAATCTGATGCTGTTGCTGAATGGATTTTGCGGCACAGAGTCCCTCAGAGTTCCACTTCACTAGGTACTTCTTCACAATCGGATGAGCATAAATACAAAACCTGTATCAAGCTCAGTTTTGATTAATTCAACAGTACCTTGATGGTTGGGGTGATTTGTTGGCTGTAGTTCAGAACTGCTCTGAATTTTACAAAGACTTTTCAAGAGAAGGCCAACATAATAGATACACCTCTCAATGCCATTGCAAATTACAACCACGATAATAAATATTCAACATATATTTCTGACATTATTAATTAAAACTGAGCATTATTATGCTCTTGAATATTTCATTGCATTTCATTACTTTGACTATTCTTCCCAATTGAAGTGTCTCATGAGTGTGGTTTCTCAAAGAATAAGAAGTAACGTATAATGTAACTGTTAAAACATTTACACTGGTGTCAAGTTGGGACCATGCTATAGAGGGGTGGACACAATTAACAAACAGGCGCATGCACGCATGCATGCACCCCCCCCCCCCCCACACACACACACAAGTATTGTGTGTCTAGTACAGTAATGGGAAAGTGTTACAGGTAACATCAGTCAGGTGAAAAGAGCTCAGTTTGTTAAGCTTCCTTTAAGAGACAAGCAATATCCTCCAAGAAACAATCAAGAGATACTGAATAGGACTATTGTATGAATACCATCTGTGGTTGTATAAAGATCAAAGGTTACTAACACAGTGCTTTAAATACCACATAGATGTTTAAACTCGCAAAGTGTTAAAATTGCCCTGTTCTGTTTGAAGTAACTTCCTAAGCAAGGAACGCATTGCACTCTACCGCCATCTGCCAAATGTAAGGGGACACAGTATATGTACAGCATGCCGCATACCTGAAAGCCTGCTAATGTGCTTACACTGCAGTTAATATTAAACAGATAAGATAGCACTGTGCCAAAGTGAATATGAAAACGTGCCAGTCATTATATTGTATTTACATCACTAGATGTCATCAAGTCTGTTGTCTCAAATTACTTTTTACAAACCCAATTCGCCAAAAGTTGGGACACTATACAAATTGTGAATAAAAACTGAATGCAATTATGTGGAAGTGACAAATTTAGTTTAAACTGAGAACATGTATAATTTTAAGGGAACAATATGTTGATTGTAAATTTCATGGTGCCAACAAATTTAAAACAAGTTGGGACAGGTAGCAAGCAGTAAGAGGCTGGAAAAGCCAATTGCACTTATAAAAAAAAAACAGATGGAAGACCAGTTACCACTAATGAGATCCATTGGCAACTTGATTGGAGTATAAAAAGAGCTTCTTGGAGTGGCAGTGTCTCTCAGAAGCGAAGATGGGTAGAGAATCACCAATTCCTCCAATGTTGCGCAGAAAGATAGTGGAGAAATATCAGAAAGGTGTTTACCAGCGAAAAAATTGCAAAAAGGTTGAAGTAATCATCATCTAAAGCAGTGGTCCTCAACCCTGGTCTTCGGGGACCGGTATCCAACCTGTTTTCCATGTCTCCCGCAGCCAACACAGGTGATTCATATCATCAGCTAATTAGCAAGCTCTGGAGAAGCCTGATAACGATTCCCACCTGTGTTGGCTGTAGGAGACATGGAAAACAGGCTGGATACCGGTCCCCGAGGACCAGGGTTGAGGACCACTGATTTACAGTGCATAACATCATCCAAAGATTCAGAGAATCTGGAACAATTTCTGTGTGTAAGGGTCAAGGGCGAAAAATCCTACTGGATGCCCATGATCTTCGGGCCCTTAAACGGCACTGCACCGCAAACAGGAATGTTTACTGTAAGGGAACTCACAGAAAGGGCTCAGCAATACTTCCAGAAAACATTGAACACAATCCACCGTGCCAGCCGCCGTTGCCAGATGAAACACGACAGTACAAAGAAGCCATTTCTAAAGCAGACCAAGAAGCGCAGGCGTTTCTTTGGGCCAGGGGTTATTTAAAATGGAGTGTGGCAAAATGGAAACCTGTTTTGTGGTCGGACGAATCACGATTGAAAGTTCTTTGTGAAAAACCGGGGCGCTATATCATACTGACTAAAGAGGACAAGGACAACCCAAGTTGTTATCAGCACTCAGTTTATAAGCCTGCATCTGTGATGGTATAGGGTTGCATGAGTGCGTGTGGCATGGGCAGCTTCCACATCGGGAAAGGCATCGTCAATGCAGAAAGGTATATTCAGATTGGAGAACAACATATGCTCCCATCCAGGCATCATCACTTTCAGAGAAGATCTCGCATTTCTCAACACGATAATGCCAGACCACATGCAGCACCAATTGCAACATCATGGCTGGCTCTTTCACTTCTCGAGCACATTTGGCGCATCATAAAGGGGAAGGTGCAACAAAGAAAGCCCAAGACAGTTGAACAGTTCGAGAGACACGTGTTAGACAAGAATGGGACAGCATTCCTATTTCTAAACTTGAGAAACTTGTCTCCTCGATCCCCAGACGTTTGCAGACTGTTGTAAGAAGAAGAGGGGATGCCTCACAGTGGTGAAAACGGCCTTGTCAAAAACTTTTTGAAGATTGTTGACACCATGGAATTTAAAATCAACATAGTTTTCCCTTAAAATTATACATTTTCTCAGTTTAAACTTCTGACCTGTTCTCTATGTTCTATTCTGAATAAAATATAAAAATTTGGCACTTCCACATAATTGCATTCAGTTTTTATTCACAATTTGTAGTGTCCCAACTTTTTGGGAATTGGGTTTGTATTTATTATATATTTACTGGATATTTATAAATGTACTAGGCTGCAAATAAGGATGATTGATTATTGTCATTTGATTATGTAGTTAATTGATTAATTAGATTTTTTAAAAATGTTTTAATTTACACCCCTTTATTACCAAAAAAAAAACCAGGACAATATTTCAAACTGACAATGTAGAAAGTAGACCCAAAATATTTATTGTTTCAGTTAATGGTTTTGTCATGATTTGGGTTTTGGTTGGTTTAGGTTTGGTTAGATTAAGGCCCCGTCCAGACGGAAGTAAAGCCAGCTTCGTTCCTCAAACACATCTCGTAAACACAAAAGCATTTTAAGACTTGCGTGTGTCCAAAAGAAGACGCTGAGGATGTTTACTAGCTGTAATGTATATGCCAAGTCTGGAGTGGTGCTGTAGTAACAGGGAGTTAACGGAAAGCGTAGAAGAAGAATCAGCGAAGAAGACAAAACATTTTTTTCTAATTTTATTGCAATCTACAGAACAAACATGGCTTTGCATGTATCAAAACAACATGAAAAAGACAAACACAGGAGAAGTGACAATGGCGGATGATTCAAGTACAACACCGCTTGTTGAACGTGGGAATAAAGAAGCAAAATATTTTGCTGCAAAAGCATAAGCAAGCTAAGGAGGCTGCGCAAAACGACGACACAGCTATCCGCCATTGTTGTTGACAGACTGACGGTTCGCGCGCAGTCACGCGAGAATTGGAGCATACGTCATCAATCTACGACCATTACGTCATCACTGGAGGAGTATCCTGCATATGGTGTCCAGACGGATGCGTATGGGGGGCGTTTCAAAAGTGATCGGTTTCAAGCTCCGAACCCGCGCCATCGTGTGGACGAACGGCCTGAACGGTAAGAAACTTGTGAGGATACATTGGAACTGGCTTTCGTGTCGACGGGACCTTAGTTGTCATGTTTCCTT
Source organism: Leptonotus elevatus (assembly GCF_054856555.1). Lineage (NCBI taxonomy): Eukaryota > Metazoa > Chordata > Actinopteri > Syngnathiformes > Syngnathidae > Leptonotus > Leptonotus elevatus. The sequence continues at coordinate 22,522,700 of NC_141242.1, read as the reverse complement.
TTTGTCTGTTATGATCTGTGTTTTGTTATATTTTCCTTGTGCCCGCCTACTCCCTTGTGTTAGCCAATCAGTTCCCTCAGCCACGTGTCTTGTCCAGGTGTCTCTCGTTGTCTCATTAGTGGGTGTGTCTAGTTTCCTGTTTTCTTTCAGTCTGTGTCGGTCCATTGTCGTTGTCAAGCCCTTGCCATGTCCTGTCGTTGTCAAGTCCATGTCCTCGCCATGTCGTGTTCCTTAAAGTATTTACTTGGATTTATGTTCTGTGACTTTGTTGATTTGTTTACCTTCTCCTTTTTGTTTGAATAAATACCTGCTTTTGAGCAACTTTAGACTCCTCTGCCTGCTTCCCTGCACACGGGCCCACCTCAACCCCACCGAACCTGACAGGTCTGTTCTGTGACATGTCAGAAAATTGGAATACATAATTATTGCCTAAGTGAAACACAAATATGTTTAGCCTGCTTTCATGGAAGACTACAGAAATCAGAGCATACTTGCTGTTGAGAAGCTGAAATTACAAGGATTTGGGCAATTTTAAATTCAAAAAGCTATCCAAAAGTATTTGGGCCGTTCATGATTCGGATATTTAATTTTTGCCTATGTACTACACTGAAAATGTTCTTTGTCAAGCCAATTTTAATATTTCACAAAGACAACTTAAAGTAAATACAAAATGCAGTTTGTAAATGATGACTTCATCTATTAACGGGACAAAATTCCAGCCTCTGGTCCTATGTGAAAAAGTATAGTCAAGTTCTGTACTAGTACCAACTGCCACACTAGTAACATTAAGCTAACCTGAAGTATACATTTTACTGCCAACTAAAATAAATCGATAAATATTTTGTAAAGGTCATGAGTCGATATCCATGTACATGCAGATCGTTCCTGTGAAAGGTATATTTAAGTTAGACCTATTTTTTGCATGGTAGCTAATAATCCAACCAAAACACCTTGTCGCTAGACAGCAATTAATTTTCTATTTCTTTATGTCAATTGAAGCCTAAACTGAGCAGAGATGTCCCCACCTCTCTTAGAATTAACTTAATTAGGAATTTACAATCAGTTAATTTTATTTATCACCCTTCACTTTCAGGATGGGGGAGAGCCCTTTCCATTGTATTTGCAGAAAAAAACCGGTGAGGTGTGGCTCATTCGAGCTTTGTTGCCCTTTACAATCAAACTTTTGTTCTTGGATAACAACACGGTGTAGACTTACCCACTTAACTTTTGTAACTGTTTAGACATACTGCTTTACGTACACAGAACAACCTTTCTTCTAACTGTCTATACTATAATCACACTATCGATGGTGTACTTATAGTATGTAGAAGAAAGATTTGGGTGATGATGACCAAAAAGAGCTTCCATATTAAAGTTATTAGAACTGTAACTCAGAGTTTGACGTATTAATGCTAATATATCCAGGCTTGAAAGCTAAAACTCACATTTCTGCAAAAGATGTGACATATGTCTGTTTTGTGCACGGCTGACTAATCAAACATGAGTATTGGGTCACTTATCTGTCACCGCAATGACACTGTCACACATCTAAAAGAGATTTTTTTTTCTATCCACACTTAAACTCTAGATATAGTTGTGAAAGCACTTCCGACAAATTGGGACAGCTCATTTGAGATGGATAAAGTGAAAAGTGTGCTGTGGTCTGACGAGTCCACAATTCCAACAATTTTTGGAAGTTATCATTGTCGTGTCCTGCGGGCCGATGCTGAAGAGCAACATCCGGATTGTTATCATCGTAAAGATCAAAAACCAGCATCTGTGTTGGTATGCAGGTATGTTAGTGCACATCTGTGAATGCACCATTAATGCTGAAAGGTACATACAGGTATTGGAACAACATATGCCGCCATCATTTTTCAGGGATGTCCCTGCTTATTTCGGACAATGCCAAGCCATATACTGCAAGTGTTAGGACAGGATTGCTTTATAGTAAATGTGTGAGTACTAGACTGGCCTGCCAGAAGTCCAGACTGTCAATCATTGATAATGACTGGCAATTTATGAAGTGCAAAATACGACAAAGAACGCACCGGACTGTTGACCACCTCAAGTTGTAAGCCTTATTGTGTGAAAGGTGACACACATAAGATACATAAAATGTTTGGTGCTTTGCATCCTGCAGACAACTACAAATGAATCATCATATTATTGAAGAACGTGTAGGGGTAAATGTATAGCAAAACCCTTTCCCAAGGGACAGGAGTTTAGAAGTGAGTACCACAGCCAAGAGTCGCTCCCACACTACTTAACATGCAGCCATTAACAATGGATCAGATGACAAGCTTCAGTTAACACACATTCAAGCCCATGTACTGTGCACAGTGTTATGTCCACCTATCCATCACTCACACACGAAACCCAAAGAGTAACACACTGGACAATATTCCCAAGCAACGCACCGGAGGCTCCTGTCTTTTACACGCACACCAATGCACTTCTGGCAGACTGCAGGAGTCACATATGTTCGTCTACTTTCAAATGAGAGATGGAAAAAGTACAGAATAGCTCTAACTGGGTCAGTGACTCCGACCTTTAAAACATGAACACAATGTTTAATTTTTAGGGTTTTCTGTAAACAGAGGGACCACACAATATTCAAACCTTAAAGAGGGCACATGGAAAATTGAAATTGAAAACAGAATCCATTCTATCTCTGAAACCACAGTAAGCTTCTCCTCTTGTCTTGATGCTAATGAAGTAAGTACGTTTTATTTGTATACCAACAACCAACAACCTTTGGATTGCGAGAAGACCACTCTACCACTGAGCCACGCTGCCCCCTGATTGTCAGAAAGTCAAAATGTTTAGTAAGTTTACAGCTGTAATTTAAGGAGATAAGATGACTTTCATATGAATTCATGGTTAATTTGTCTTTGTCTTAGCATTAGGTTAACCTATAAAACCAAACAATTTACACATAAAATTATGCTACAAATTGTGTTTTTTGTAAATAAATAATTAAATGAGAAGAGGACCTTGAAGAAAATAATCACATATGTACTACATATATATTGAAATCCCAATATTGAGGGAAAAAAAGAAAAAAAAGAATCACAATCAGATTATTGTGCAAAATCGGTAAGGCTTAATTAATGCAGCTACAGTAGGAACCTTTTTAAATTATGAAACGTTTTACAAATACGTCTCCTTTAAACTACTGTTGAGGTCAGCACATTCTGCTCACTATATACTGAACGTGTGCTTGCTGTGTCCACCTCTGTGAGGTAAAAAAGTAGTTAACATTTTGTGACAAAGAGGTTGTTTATCTCCATTAGTTCAATACAATATAACAGATATGTGTTTTTGAATATTTTGGGTGTTGTATTTGGACATCGGTAACATAGAGCACCTGCACATCGGATTTGATAACGCAAAACACAATATGTGATTCTTTGTGGAGGATGACTGTAAGCATACTTGGACAATCTAGTCATAATTAGACATTGTAACTTCAGCAACTTGTTTTCCAACAATGGCAAATGGTTTATAGCATTTCCATCGTGGACCACTTTCTGTTTTGCACTACAAATAAGAGGGCGGACAGATGGGGCCATGCAAGCACCAACGTCTAAGCAATATACTAAATAAAAAGTCCTAGTTTCTTTGATAATGCAAAGTGGAGAATAATACTACTATAACACAAAATGAAACGAAATGATGACGCAGATTGTTTATTTTCGAAAATCTGTTTTGCCCACTGTACCACATTCTAGAATCAGTCTCTTTATGTTTAACTGTAGTTACAAATAGTTGTCAATCAGTATAGCTCGAACAAGTGTTGGACTAATTGGAAAGGTTATTGCTAGTGCAGGGGCAACTTACTGACAGTGACTTCACATGAAACAGATCCAAAACAAATTGGGCTGGGGATTCTGTGACTCCAGCAAGCCCACTGCAGCAGCTTACCTCACCTTCCTGTGCAAATAGAGTGTCTTGTCTTAGTTCCCACAGCAACAAACTAAGAGCTAAGAGGCGTGATGACTCATCTCGTCATATTAAAAGGTATAAAGCACTATAAGGCCCAAAGTATTTTGATAGGATAGATAAATTCACAAACACAGATGCATTCACAGGCTCTGTGAGTCCTACAAACAAAATGGTGGTCCGTCTGTCTCTGTCCCCTTCTGGCAAATGACTAATGAGTTGCTAAACCACAAAATGATAGCTGTGTCGCTTTATTAAGTGTTGGAAAACTTGGGCATTGCATTTATATTTTGTAGAGCGGGAGTGTAACCTACTCAACAGGAAACTACAGGTCTATTTTCAGGCTGGCGTGTCCCCACCCTGCCCAACTATAAAATGCGATGGAAAACAAAGCAAGAGATTTTCTTTTCTTTTTTTTGTAGTACGTTGCTCACATGTGGTCATGTCATAAATACTTTAAAAAGACAGATGAACACTTCAATTTGAGCAATTTCCACACACAAGTAGAACAGATACATTTGAGATTGATTCACATTTCCATATCTCATCCGTGCACTGGCATCCACCTTACATTCCTAAGTAGAAAAATATAGACTTTTATTTTTCACAAGCATATTTTTCACAATAGATTGAAATGTTCTTATTCCGATACATTAAAACAAAAAGCAAAGGTTTTGTTTTTTCTTAGTGTTGCACGAATAAAAGGAGCAATTATTCAGCAAGCAGGTATTTTATTTTTTTATGGCTACCATAATTTTGATTTATTGTTTAGTGTGAGAAAGATTCCTAGCATGTTTTGGCATAGCGTTCATAAAAATCCAACCACAGACTATGACTTTTCTACATGGTCTACCTGTGTTATTGAGATCATAGTAAAAGTCAAACTGGGTTATAAGACTTTGAGACCTATTGTATCAAGGTGGGTGGAATATTCATTTCTTACATGCATTGCGAAGCAAATGTAGGATAAATGTATTAATAAATGCCAATAATCAATGATCAAATAATGTAATTCTAGTGAAATAAAGAAATGGAAGTGCGGCACCCTCTGTGCATGCATTTTTATTCATGTGCAGGAGGAACCTAGACTATAACAGGCCATTCGAGTGATAAAACGTGGTTATATTAAAGGCAAATAAAAAGCTATATTGAAATTGAATTGTAAATCACTCCCTTGTGCCTTGTTGCACAGAAAAGGTGGTTACAGATGATCCCCGCAGCTCTTGTGATCACGTGATGCAAAACGCAAAACCTGCTAAACTAGAAAATATGACAACATTTGGAGGTTGGTCTTCTGTCAGTTACATTTTCAAATGATCATTTGTACAGCATTCCTAGAAAATGACAATGCCCCGTCACTGGTGAGCTATTTAGGAATAGGCTTGCCCATGGTGAAAATCAGCACAGCTATACCAAAAGTACCAAACCCTTGGTGGTTACCTCCACTCAATCCATTCCTTTCTTTCTTTCTTTCTTTCCTATATATTCTCACATAAAGATATTGACTTTTTGCACGTGACGTCACAGCCCTCATAGGAACGCCCCCTCCGGGACGCTGGACGGCAAAAGAGCCACCTGCCTGTATTGTAACCATTACATCTCGTACAGCGTAAAGTCCTTTATCGAATCGATTATCTTATAAAATGGTCATATCTTGCTGTGCGGTCGGTTGTACAGACAGACAAAGGAGTAAACCAAATGTTGCTTTTTATCGCATACCTACTAATGAAGACGAAAGACGTCGATGGATAGCAGCAAATCAACATTGTACTGAATCACTTGCATTTTACTAGTCAGCTAAAGTGAGTGTTGAGGCTTCGCAAAATATTAGGGTTACAATTAAACTGGACATAACGTGGACAATATTAACTCAGGTGAAAAGTAGCTCCCAAAAAAATCGAGAGCCGAAGGAGATATATGGTAGAAAAGAGAGCACAGCATTCCTACTATTGTTTGAATGTTCTCTGCCTGCAGCTCAGCCCATGTTTGATCTACCAGTTTCTTAACAAATTCAACGCGTCTGACAGTGCTTTGAGCAGAATACCAAAGAGCCAAAGAAATTCAGATACCCAAGGTGCCCAGACAATACTTTTACAGCCAGAGATATGTAGCACAATTGTGGTATAATGTCAAGTGGCTGTGGTATTCCAATTGTGCGACCCTTGAGGCAAATTGTGGACGCCAGTTCCTCAGACACAACCTTTGGCTTAGTAGGTGAACTGAACCAAGTCCCAAACAAATGGAGACCTTGAAAGTTGATTTGGCTTTCCTTGTCTTTTGTCCACTTTGTCTAGGCATAATGTTTGAAAAGACAAAATAGTGAAAAGCTTCCAAGATAAGCAACATTGCCAAATCACTGTCACATACACAAGAACAATAATACAGTTGCTCTGTTTGGAGAGTTAAGTTGTGACCCCCAAAATTATTCCAGGTGTATTTGTGTTCTGGATTGGAGGATAAATACTGTAAAAATTATCATTCTCTGCCTTACTGATATATTTCACTGTCACTTGACTCGTCTGTTTTGTACATCTGACAGTGAGGCGCTGTTCAGTTCCTTCCTTTTGTGATCCGTTTGTCACTCAATCACAATAATCCTTTTGGTGACCGCTGCTGACCTATAGCCCTGCTTAAAACAACCGAAACCACTCGGCAAGAAGACTAAAGATGAGAGGAATGGTGAACATGCAAAAACATGGCTGAATGCACGTGCACGCAAACCCACCGAGGAACTCACGTACAGTATGTACACGCACACACTAGCATGAGAGTGGAAGCCTTTTGCTCTGAGCCGCGTGAAAAACAACAACAACGCAATGAGAGCATTATCAGACTTGTGAAATTCTAAGTGCCGTGGACAGACCAGCAGGATTAATAGCAAAGAACAATACACATTAAGAGGAGTCATTAACAATTAAATTCAAGTTATTGTACACAAAAATAATGAATTTCATCTGAAAGAATTGACACAATGTTTGCTGTTTTTATTCAACTGGGGGGAGCAACGCACTATATTCTTACAATGCTTGACTTTGTACACCGTCGTATTATACTGCATAACAAATCTGGAATGACATTTATGTTTCATAATTTCTTTTTGTATTTGAAAATATAATATTATCATTTAGAATTAAGTTTTCATAGCGTATAATAAAGTTTACATTTTCATATTGAGTAAAGTGGCACCTATATTTAAGGTGAAAATAACATAGTATATTCATCTTTTTTCTCCTCATTTCAACCACTGTGCAATATGCCACATTCACATTATACAGTTGAATAATTATACATACAAAAAGAAGGAAAAAGAAAAAAATAGCTAAACCTTTAGCGATGTGTGACTCTTGACTCCTGTGTACATTTAAAGATGCTTCATTTTAAAAAGCATTTTAAGATATGACATCAGCAAAACTTTCTCTTAAAGTTCTTCAATATGTGACACTATATATATATATATATACACTGGATTCTGGCATCACAAATGAACTTACCTTTCCATTACAGTGCTTGTTATTACTGCCTTTGTCCAAAGCAGTGTGGCATGTGTGTGTGGGTTTGGGTGAATGTCCTTGTTATTCCCAAATGAATGTTATCTGTAGCTCACCATATTTACTCAGGAGACAGCCTCTGCCTGCTTAGACAAGCTGTGTACACAAAGACCAACTTATATACACCACTGGCTTATGGTGGTGCACAAGCATGCTGATGCATACAATCACATCAACTGCAAACCTTAGTTTTGAGCGGGAAAAATAGGAGAGCAATTGGGTTTCTGATAAACAGAATTCCACCAAAATATTGTGAAACACATGCCTCTGAATTTGCACAAAAGGTATAGGTTGAAAAGAGTCATTGATGAAATCACATCACTTAAGACGTTTGCATATGCGGAGCTTGCGGAACATCTCAAGTTAAAGGTGAGTGGGCTACACATTTGTGTTTTTTTTTGCTATTTAAGAGTTTGCAGGTGTCAGTTGTATGATCTTGTGTCACCCCAAGTATTCAAAATATGGTTTTGACAGAAACCCTAACCTTCTTTCTTGCCATGGTGAAATCCAAGCGAAAACCTGCAAGTGGTAGGCTGGGTACCGTTATCTGTGTGTGTTCATTTTACTATCCTGCTATTGAATCTTTTCTTGAATGTGGACAAGTTGATCATCGAATAATTAAAAAAGGTTACAAATAATGACATGTTCCATGTGTTTAATTTAAACTCAACAATTTTTAAACTCACCCCAATGATAAACTCAAAACCTTGTGTGAATTTGAATCGTGGGAGTAATTCCAATTTATAGTGTGAAGACTGCAAAAATAATACACACTTTTTGAAGGATTTTCCTTAGACAGTGCTTGCACTTTTCTTTTTGTTCTTGTCTGTCAGCGAAGTAACACAAAATACAGATCACGTGAGAAGAGGACAGGGCAATTTTTATTTTTTAATTACATTTTTTATTTTTATGCCGATTTGAATGTGAACTGTTGAGGAATGTAATCAAAAGCAGGTTGTTAATTTAAAAGGTGCAAGCATGACACCTTGATTATACATAGATGACCCCCCCCCCCACCTTACATTCATTATTTCAAGTTATCATAGCTATAGTTAATACTAGGGATGTTCGATACCATTTTCCCCCCAGACTGATACCAGTATGAGTACTCAAGTAGTTGAGTAGTAGATACTTACACCACTAGTATACATCCGATTTCCCCCCAAAAATTACAGATAATTTTAAAGGAAGGCCTATATATATACAGTATATCCCAATATAGTATTTTCCCTTAAAGAGGCAGTGTGTAAGTGACCACTAGATGTCACTATAGCATACAATGCAACCAAAATGCATGCCTTTAGAAGCACACATAAGCAAGCGCACTACGGTGGCTCAGAGAGACACACTTCGCAAGCCTGCCACCTATTCTTATTTTGCGCGAGCAAACGATCAACTCGGCGAGCGTCGACGACTTGGCAGCTGGTGTGAAGCCCGGCGAGCGATGCCAAAAGACCGTGCGAGACGGATTTAGCCGGAGCAAGCAGGAGAAGCTAGTAAAAAAAACAAAAAACATATATAATCACGGGACGAAGGTAAGTAGTAGTTGAATCATTGGGTCCGACACTCGATGCAAGCACCAACAGGGCTAACTGCGTTTGTGAAGTTGTCCTTAGGGTATCCGTAGCAAGAAGATGGAGGCGAAACATGGCAGCCTCTAGTAAGGTGAGACTACAGACATGTAAAATAATTAGTTGTTATTAGACCAATGATTAAAAAAAAAGCTTATGCGATACTTTTTTTTTTGCATAATATTTACATAAATAGTCTTTTTTTTTAAATGAATAAATTATTAGTTCATCACTAGATGGCACTAGGGATGACTGACTGTACCTTTAAAATTAAATGAAATGCAATTTTCTATTCTTCTAATTTCCCATTTCTTGTTCCTGAGCGTGAAACAGCCACCCGACACAGTACATTTTGTAGAATAAATGTTACTCTAAAAAAGGCTATATTAGGTCCAAGTCTAAACAGAATTAACTTTACACTTGGAAGAGAAAAAAATAAATACAAAATCACTCAAGGGTTGAGGATGGATCGCAGAACCTTGAGGTTGGGAGACACTCAATCTACCCGCTGATCCATGTCAGCCTACCGCGTGTCAGTATATCGCTGGTGTCAGGTGGAATCCTCGCACCTCCAAGGCTATTTTTGGTCTCAAACAGTAGGCGTGGCTTAGCTCAAGTGTTAGAGTGGGCATCTCCCATGCTGAAGGTTGTGGAATTGTTCACCATTATCTTAAATACAGCAAGCTAAGTGTTGTAATTGGCAGTTACGTCATTTAGTAAAACCATATTGTCAAAAATCCTTGAAACAGTACTTTATGCCTTTTCACTTCTTTATTATTATTTTTACATTTCTTAAGAGTGATGTCATTGGGAAGTGTAGGTGTGATGTTGATTTATATCAGCGTTTAAATTAAGCTCCAAGTGTAAGGCCTCTGCCAGACAGGAAGAACCAATGATAAAGTAAAGTGTCACGCAGCCTAATGTGAGATATTTGCTGAGTCCTTAGAAGAGATAGCTTTGATGTTGAACCAACTCCATTTCCTTCACATCCTCCCCACTTGTAGCCCATGGCTCTCTACTTCTGCGTCTCTTTCCGATCTATCTCCATCACTGTCAGACGCGTGTAGAGATTCCCCATTCACAGCCCGATGCTAACTTCAAAACACTGACACGTTGCAGCATGTCTTCGTCACCCAAAGTTGAACAAGATGAGGACATTTTTGCATTAGCTTACTGTGAGCTCCGGATCATCGTTTCTATATGACTCAGGGTTGTAATGACAAGGTTTTTAGGAGCGCGGATGATTTATTGGTAGAACTTGTAGGTCTTGCTTGCGCCTCGAGAGAAACCCAACAAAGGTTCTTTAGTAGTAGTTACAAAACAAGTTATTTAAGGTGTGTTTACACTTGACAGCTTTGCTTGGTTAAAAGCAAACGCTCGTTAACTCCATGCTTTGCTATAGAAAAAATGCTCCATTAGCTACCTGTAATTGCTCACATCATGTGGTTGTGTGTATATGAATTAAACTATGAGACACCAATTGCCTCGCTGTACAGTCACAAGAGGCCTACTGCTAAGTGAAAATTTCCCATCTTTTAAAAACTTTGGAGAAAAGGTTTTCTTTCAGGAATCTGATTTGTATTTCAAAATATTGTTCATTTCTGCTGAGATCGTGTTTAGTACGGGGCAAAGCCATTTTGACTCATCAATTACACATTACAGTATATCTTTGCACATTTAATGAGGCTCTCTTGATGAAAGCCTGCTGTCAATGTGTTTTCTTTGTCATCGCTTGTGCATCGTTCAATAAATCCAAAACAATGCAGAGTTTCATAAATCAACCACATTGTCTTTGTTTACATTGATGAGTTTTATGCCAGCATAGACATTGACAGATCGCTGTGTCATGCGTATGATATTAAACTGCACTCAGTTGCTGCCTTAAAGGCTATACGCACGACAGGGAAAGGCTAGAAGATCACTCTAAATAAAAACTGAGCAACTGCCGAATTGCCCCAGTAGAGCTGCTCAGTGAGCACCTGAGGTTATTTGATTGTGCTGCAGACCGTGCGTAGCTGAGAGACACCGTGTTGTCAGGCTTTGGTTTTTGTAGCTCTTCTGGTTCTTCACAAGCCAGATCTTCAGATCATAATGCCATCTCTAACAGAATAATATCTTTTGGAAACAAAACAAAACAAAACATTTGATTCTTGCAGTCAATGTAGTATTTCTGTTAGCACCCTCGCCAGTGGAGCAACACTGTACATTCAAAAACAGAGGCAGCATTTTTATTGTTGACTTTAGTCAAGCGTTGTGTATTATAATACTGAGGATTAAAAGACAATATCAAAAAGTGATTTCATGGCACAAAAATGGGGCAAATAAAAAAAACACACACACTCTGGCCCGTGGTGACAGTACATATGAACATAACTTCCAAGGTAGTGGTCCAAATGAATATGATTTGCAAAATTACTGAAATAAAATTGGCCAAATCTCAGGTTAAAAAATGAAAAAATGAAAAGCAACAGCAATTAGCTCAGTGCTGTGGATTCTCTGACTCAGGGATATAATGAGAGGCTATGAAAAACTGGGTTTACTCTCTCTCTCTCTCTCTCTCTCTCTCTCTCTCTCTCTCTCTCTCTCTCTCTCTCTCTCTCTCTCTCTCTCTCTCTCTCTCTCTCTCTCTCTCTCTCTCTCTCTCTCTCTCAGACGCCAGAATTCTCTGCTGATTCTTAACTATCTGAGTATGACTGCTGAATTATAGTCTTTTTTTAAGGTGTGAAGCATCTGGGAGTCTGGGGGAGCACATGCACACCTGCAATTGCGAACGTGTAATCTAAAAGACATTAATGTAAGTGTGGAATTAGCAGACCATTCATCAAGGGAAGCATGACCCAGTGCTGATTATTTATGGAGGGGGAATAAATACTCTAAGGGACACCAAACCTAACTGACTAAACCTGTAATTACTGCTGCCATTAGTTTAGCTTTAACATGGGTACCATGTTTACGCACCATCATCAACACAACATTTCCCCATAGTCACGTTAAATCGCTATTTTAACTTGCTAAAAACAAATATATATATATATCAGAAATTTACACTTGGAACTGCTCATCAATGTCAATGCATTACACTACACCAAAAACCACCAGTTTGCTTTAATCTACAAATGAAGAAAGTTCTGTTCCTCAGCAATTCATTATTGAATCAGTCATTTCAACGTTAAAGGAAAAGAGAAGAAAAGGGAAAATATGCAAACAATTCAAATCTTTGAACACAAAAATGGTTTATTTAAAAACAAAAACAAAACAAAAAACACAAACTGCCTTCAAAGTCGACGTTTATATGGGCTAGATATATGTAGCACATCCAAACGAACAAAAAATACTTCGATAGCTGTACCCTAAAATGAACAGGAAGTGAGTTATGAGTATTTTTTGCGCATTTACAAGTTTCATCCTTATGTCATACACAGTTAACCCGATTTACTTCAAACTTGGGCTGCACCATCTCAACACCTGGGACAACATCCAGGAAAACAAACCTTCAGTTTTCGACTAACTATACGATGGGGGCTGGGCATCAAATTAGGAGTTTGAAAATTCCTACTGAACGAAGCATTCCTGGTTATATGTTTAACCGAGAGCTACGAAAATTTGGACACATATGTAACAGCCTGCGACCTGCAAAAAAGTCAATTGGTGCTATATGCTTAACCTAACAGGAAGTAGCCCAGAGGCGGGACATCAAATTTTGAGTTTCAAAATGTTTACGTTGTACGTTTCACCGAGATTTACCAAAAGGTGAAGGCATATGTATGTAACAGCCCTTAAGGTACAAATAAACTCTTTTTGAGCTATGTGCTAAACCTAACAGGAAATCCGCCATTTTGATTTACTTTGGAATTTGTTGCCATTTTTGCAGGCTGTTTCATAGGGGTCATATTTTAACAAACTCCTCCTACAGAATTTATTCGATCGTCTTTAAACTTGGTGTGTTTCATCTTGAGATGTTGAAGATGAAAAGTTATTGAAAGCTTTTTATTTCGTCGCACGCTGTTGCCGTAGCGATGCATTGTTTGCAAAGGAAAAAAAATATTCTTAAAGAATGACTTCCCAACAGGAACAGCAACAATAGGAAGTTCCCCAGGGGTGGAGCACCATATTTTGAGTTCTAAAATTCCTCTTTAACGATGCATTCCTGGTTGTACGTTTCACCTAGTGCCATGATAATTTGGAGGCATGTGTAAAAGCCAACAACGTACAAAATTTTCTCTTGGAGCCATATTCTAAATCAAACAGGAAGTCCGCCATTTTAAATTAACTTTGAGATTTGTAGCCATTTTTTGTGGCCTTAGGGGTAAATTTTTAACGAACTTCTATTACAAAATTCATCTGATCGTCTTCAAACATGGTGTATTTTATCTTAAGATGTTTAAGATGAAAAGTTATCGAAAGGTTTTTATTTTGTCGTACGCCGTTGCCGTAGCAATTCATTGTTTGCAAAGAAAAATGCTGCTTTTTTTGTCTTAACATGTGTGAAAACTCATGAAACTTTGCACACACATCAGACCTGTCATGAACATTAATATTTTAGAGATCTTACATACAATTTGAAATAAATGGCTTAATAGCGCCCTCTAGACATTTTTATGAAGCATTTACAATGTATGATTCAGCTACATTTGTAAAAATTACATATATATATATATTTATATCATACATACATATCAGCCTAAGACCTACAAAAAAGTATTCTTTGGCCATATGCTAAACCTAATAGGAAGTCCGCCATTTAGATTTTATTTTGGGAAGTGCGCATCATTTTTGTCTTTTTAATGAAACTTTGCACACACAAGGCATGTGCCAGTACCCTGACGTGCAAGCACCCCAATGTGGCCCGGGTTGCAAGGGCCCTTTATAGCTGCTCGCAGCTCTAGTTATTATTATTATAATAGATGCTTTCGCCCCAAATGTAATGGAGACAACGGTGATCAAACCCGCAGCCTCACATGTCATTTAACAGCGATCAGGGGCCAGTTGTGTCCACAGAACACAAAAAAAATTTCCATGTCAATACGCAGAGACTAAGAGCAAATCACTACTGCTCAGTCAATGTGGCCAGTGGATTACCAAAAACAAAGACCAACATCAATGTATTTTGTGTGTTGAAGTCTGTTTTTTATCATGTTTAAAGAGGAATATGTGTCAGATCACCCGACTCGCTAATTGGTATCCCTAGCCAAGAGCCAAGCTGTATTCATTAAGCACACGCTATGAGTGTGCAATGCAATCTGTTTAATTAATTAGGTAATTCCCCTTGAATTAAAATGTGACTTATTTTCTCATGAGTGCGCCCCAACCCCCAATATATTTTCACTGCTGAGAAAAAATAATCTCTCATGCAAAATCAACTGCCCTTTAAATTCCAACAAAAATAGTCTTCTCTTTTCCTTTCCTGAACAATGTCCAGCTGCACTTCACATTGTGGAAAATTGCACTGCTGCACTGACCTTCATATTCACAAAACATTGTTTCAAATTAGTTCACAAGATTGATGTACAGCCAAAAATAAATGTTACCTACTAGGTTAGTGTTAGTTAGTGAAATTGGAAATTGAAATTGGATCCTAATGTACATAGGACCCAAGAGGGCCCTAAATAGAGCTGCACCAGAACAGAAAATATGAGAGCACCATCCAATACGTAGAGATTCATTTTATTCTACCATTTGCCTTCTGTTTTTGGATTTGTTTTTATAATTTTCCTGAAGTTTTTCTTATTTTTTTTTACTTTTCTGCCTTTCTGTCAAATTTCTGACACTTCTGGCAATTGTTTTTTAATTTTATTTTCTGCCTCTCTTATACCTTTTTTGGGCATTTTATGTCTTTAAAAAAAACTTTTTTCCTGCCTTTTTTGCTTAAAAAATGTGGACATTTTTAATAATAATAATACATCGGATTTTAATAGCACTTTTCTAGACACTCAAAGACGCTTTACAATGGAATGGATACATTATTCATGCACTCACACATTCACACTGTGGTGGCGGTAAACTACTTTAGTAGCCACAGCTGCCCTGGGGCAGGCTACCGGAAGCGTGGCTACCGGTGTGCGCCTACGGCCCTCCGACCACCACCAAACGAGTAGCACTGGAGGCAATGTGTGTGAAGTGATTTGCCCAAGGACACAACGACACATGATTTGGGGAGAGCGTGGACCGAACAGCTGACCTTCTGGTTGCTGAACGACCGTCTCTACACCCTAAGCCACGGCTGCCACAATTTTGTGTACATTTTATGGTAATTTTCTAGATTTATTCTTTTGTTTTCGGATTTAATTTTTTTTTTGTGGTTTCTTTTTTAACATGTTCTTTTTTTGTCTTTTTTTATTCAATTCTTTAGCATTTTTGCCAATTTTGTGAACTTTTTATGGTAATTTTCTGCTTTTCCTTTTCTCTTTTGGACATTTTATGTCCACTTTTTGGACATTATTAGTAATTAAAAAATGTTTTTATCTACCTTTCGTCTCTTTTTGTTGACAACTTAAAAATGTGCACTATAATAATATAATAACATTTAACTAAAAAACTAAAATAAATATGTATATTATGTATATTCATTTCTACAACTTAAAAAAGAAAAGAGAAAAAAAGAGATCCACAGAAGAGAGACCAGAGAGTCACATGTGGCTCCAGAGCCACAGGTTGCAGACCCCTGGACTAGTACAATTATTTGAGTAGTACATATACTTTAAAAAAATAAGTAGCACCAACTCATTAGAGCGTAAGTAAATAAACTCAAAGACTAAAACATTTACCAGTAAAAGTATTAACTCAAGTAGGATTTTGTTGCAATTTGACATTTTACACAATTAAAAACTTGTGATGTCTAAAATATTTTTTTTGTATCTACTTGATAATTGACAATTAATTGCCATAAATTTTCTGAGGAAATTGAGTTCAATCATTCTGTATTTGTTGAACAGTAATCTATAATTATGTTTTGTTGAATGATGGCTGTGTGTATTGTAAATGATGTAGGAATTAGAGCCTATTAAAAAAAAAAACACTGGCACATGTCGGTCTGGAATGGACCGCTGTTCGAGTGTTGTGCTGAATTTTCCGATGGAAAAGTCACACCCTTGGTCACAGTGGTAAACATGCCCCTGTCTTAGCTTCTTTGGAATGTGTTACAAACATCAAATTCAAAATTAGCAAATAATTGAAAAAAAAACAACAACAAACATAATAAATAATAAAAAAAGATTTGCTTTACACACTATCCCAAATAAGTAAAACTGTAATCACAAAAAGTGACCGCACACAAGGAAATTTGTGCAAGGTGAGAATGTTGTATTGTGGGAAAAGAAGCAATGATGAGAAAACAGGATGAGTAAGAAAGATGTGTTATGGAGACATTTAGTGGATTGGCATATAATGTTCATGAGTGGGTCTAATCGTCCCTGATCCTGAGTGAGCTTTGCGATTTAACCCCTGACACACTCTGTCATTCACCAGTTCTTAATGTACCTAAAGAACTGCTGCAAGGTCAAAGTTCATACCGAGGTGACAATTAGGTCCTAAAATTTTTCAGACTGAATGCAGAGATAAATAGTTCATCACAAGGATGACACTATGAAAGGGGAGTTAATTTGTAGTTTTCAAATAATAATAATAACAATAATGATGATGATGAGACACCCAAATCCTATGAAAAGCATGAACAAGCAATTTGTGACGACTTCAAGCACTAGGGAAAAACAGTCCTTGTGGCTAGGGATCAGTTTGGGTCATGTACAGTCGTGATCTAAGGTTTACATACACTTGTAAAGAACATGTCTCCCAAACTTCCAGTTAATTATAAAACACAGATTTTTCTCTGATAGAGTAATTGGAACGGATACTTTCACAAAAAAAATCATGAATTTTTGTTCTTTCGTGACTTTATTCGGGGTTAACAGAAAAGTTGAGCAAATGTGTTGGGTCAAAAATATACATACAGCAATGCAAATTTTTGGTTATAATAGTAATAGTAATAATAATAATAATAATGCATCTCTTGGCCATGTTCACTTCAATTAGGCGCTTTTGGTAGCCATCCACAAGATTCTGGTACGCTTCTGGTTGAATCTTTGACCACTCGTCTTGACAGAATTGGTGCAGTTCAGTTAACTGTGTTGGCTTGCTGACAGGGACTTTCTTTAGCATTGTCCACATGTTCTCATTGTTGTTTAAAAAGTCACGATTTGGGGAAGGTGTCAGGGTTTGAGGCAAGATTGAGGACCCAAGTGCAAGGTGGCACAGTGAGGAGGCAGATGTGCTCTAAAAGGGGTTGCTTAATAAGACAAAAACAAAAAGGCAATCCAGGTACTAGTTAACCAAAGTCCAAAATAAGAGCAAACAAATACAGGGAAATAACTAGACTTAACTGAAAACCAAGAACAAAGGGGAACCATGACAGCGACACAACAGCGACAATTTACCCACACAGACTGACCAAAAACAGCAGACTAAATACATTCACACGGATTGACATACCTGGGTGAGAGTGGCTGAGGGCACTGATTGATCAACACACGGGGAAGGGGAAGACACCTCGGTGGAGATGGTTACACATGACGAGACAAGGAACACATGACAAAACACTGATCCCACAGACAAAGACAACAAGAACACCGAAAAAAAAACCAAAACAAAACCCAACCCCACGGAACTGAAACAGAAGGCCATTCTAAAACCCTAATTTTAGTTCATCTAACATCAGAAAGATACATTTTTAAATCATTATTATTATGTGGGATCTTTAAAAACACTTTCTTGTGCTTAAATGTTCAAAGCACATCTAAAATAATTGGAGCAATTAAAGCTTGGGTTGGTCAAGCAGCAGGAATTCCACTTCAAATGGAGATGGAGAAGCAAAGAGGGATTACAAGTGCTAAGATCAGACAAAACAAACAACAGGTCTTTGGCAGGTCAGCTGCCCATAGCTAAGAATCCTTGTCCAGGTTCGAGAGGTGACATTCTTGTGGAACTAATTATTGTCATATAGAACCAACAATGGCCTTGGGCCATGATCATGATAACCTTGAGAAGTATTTATTTGTGCTCCTTTACACCTTTACAGAGACCACAACAAAACATCAATCTATTATTTTAGGATTTCATTTGATAAACCAAAACAAAGTGGTGCATAATTGAGAGCTGGTATTGAACAATACAATCTGTGACTCTTCCAGTCTCTCTGTATTTATCTCCTTTGCAACCTGCCAGTTTGACTCAGGCACAGAACATCTTGCTTAAAGCTTTGCAATGGCGAAAAACTACTGGGGTCCATTTCACAAAGCAGGTTTAGTGTGAACCCTAAGTTAATAAACCCTGAAATGTGGGGAAACTCTGCATTTTCCGTTTCAGAAAGGGAGGTAACTGAAACCAGAGAAATAGAAGTAACTCTAGCCTGTTTCATAAAAAGAGGTCATTTAAGTTCTCGGTCAGTTACCGTAGTAACAGAGTCCATGAACTTAACCTGGTCGGTATCAGGTTTTTCACAATGGACTTCGAGTTTCTCTCTGTACCCGCCTACTTTCAGCTACAGGCGACATTTCATTTCCTCATTCATTCAGTCCGCTGCGGCCAAAGTTTGTGTAAATACACCATAGTCAATTGCGTAAAGTTAACGGACATGGCATGTGTTTTTGACAATGACCCTATTGATAAAGGTGCCGCATTATTGCGCAGGGAATTAAATATTCATCGTGAGATTATCAGACCGCGCATACATATGCTGGCATTTCCGGACAGTTATCTTTTTTGTCACAGTCCATCGTCTACATACACAACTTAATCCGTCCTTACATTTGCAACATTACCAGCCGTAGTCATGCGCTCACATCGCAGGATTTATTGTTGCGCTCCGTGGTTTTATTATACCCGTTTGAATAATGTTTTTATATTTCATTTTAAGTTTTTTATATTTCATTTTAAGTCAAGTGCGCTTCTTCCCCGCAGGATTGCACCTAAATTAAATAAATTTAATAATACCATTCAACAGGTTTCCCCTGTAATATTATTATGACTACATTTAAATTTACGCATTGATCTGAGTAGCAACGTTTTCCCACGCCGCCTCTCTCTCAGAGCCGTATAGACATATATATATATATATATATATGATTCTGCTCCCTCTCTTTTGTTCTGTTGCGGTGTTGTACTTTTTTTTTCTTAAGACATGTTAAAATTCAGGGCGGCACGGTGCATA
This sequence comes from Leptonotus elevatus, assembly GCF_054856555.1. Taxonomy (NCBI): domain Eukaryota; kingdom Metazoa; phylum Chordata; class Actinopteri; order Syngnathiformes; family Syngnathidae; genus Leptonotus; species Leptonotus elevatus. The sequence continues at coordinate 22,503,435 of NC_141242.1, read as the reverse complement.
AATGGTTAGCACGTCCGCCTCCCAGTGCAGAGGACGTGAGATCGAGTCCGGGCTCCGGCCTTCCTGGGTGGAGTTTGCATGTTCTCCCCGTGCTTGCGTGGGTTTTCTCCGGGTGCTCCGATTTCCTCCCATATTCCACAGACATGCATGGCACGTTTATTGAACACTCCAAATTGTCCATAGGTGTGATTGTGAGTGCGGATGGTTGTTCGTCTCCGTGTGCCCTGTGATTGGCTGGCAACCAGTTCAGGATGTACCCCGCCTACTGCCCGAAGCCAGCTGGGATAGGCTCCAGCGCCCCCCGCAACCCTTGTGAGGACGAGCGGTTAAGAAAATGGATGGATGGATGTTCAAATTCGCCATATGATCGCATTAAGACTTCCAGTTGAAAGGGGGTAAAAAAAACGCGGGAGCAGTGGGTGGCCATGGTGACTATTTGAATCGGGGCTCCATTGATGTGGTCTTTTTAGTGTGGTGGTAACACCAGGTGAAACTACTCTGCGTTGATAAAACTAACTCAAATCAGCTGTCCTGGAACCGAAAAACGCAGAGTTTCCTATCTGAGGATATGTCAACTCGTTGTTCAGGGTCATTCTCACAGTTTGTTGAACTTGCCTTGTGAAATCGACCCCTAACCAATTGTTGCTGTTCAGGAAAGAGATGCATTAATTACTTCTATTAAGTACTGAAACACAGAAAAGAGTTGGACATGTGTATTTAAAAGAAGGTCAAATTAAGTTTACCTGTAAAGGTTATACATGCAGTGAATTTTAAGTACATCCTGAAATGTTGCCCGAGAGCCCAATATCACTAAATTCTTGCTAGTTTTGGATAATAGGCAGATCCTTTCTTCATACTTTGGCCTTTCCATCGCTCTGGTAGGGGTTAATTTTGATCTCAGGAAAGGTAGAAAGGCCAAAGAATGGACATAGGTCAGTCTCTCTCTAATATATATTTACAAAATTAGTGCGTTAATTTTGAGTTAACTTCAAGTTCCTTTAACGGCACTAATTTTTTAAGAGTAATACATTTCATAATAATGCATATATTTGTGGAGCCTGGGGTCAAGTTGTATTTTACAACTTTAAACATGAGCAGAATTTCACGATACTTCATGTTAAAGATTAGATAGCTCTTAATATAAAAAGGAAAATGCACTGAGCCGTCGCCAGCGTCTTACAAATGCAATTATGCCATCTAGTGGCAGAAAAAATACCTCAACACAAATCAATATCACATGTTTTTTACAGTAGAGTACATCTTTTTTTTTAACTCGATTTTATGAATTATTTAATTACTGTATCAATAACTAAAAGATGCTGCCATATTTCTATTAGTTTAACATTTTTTTCACTTTTATGTTAACAAGAGTATGAAAACTGTTTTGTACAGTTTATTGTACATTTAGAACAGATATAAAATTTATCGGGAGTTAACTATTGAAGTCATGTGATTAATTACAAGAAAACTAATTTAATCGCCTGACACTCCTAATATTTACACACAATCTATTAAACCTGTGAAGGACATTTTATTTATCCTGTAAGGGAAATTAAAGGATAACTCAACACTAAACCAACTTTTTTTTTTGCCGATAAACTGTATAAACTGGTGTCTACAAATGCTGTCTACATGTCCTGGTCATTACTTTGACATTTTAGTGCATGTTTGTTGAAATCTTAAATTTGGGACACAAACCACGTGTTTGGCGCCAACTTCAGGTAACAATCACAGCCAGACCACGCCCAACCATCTCCCCATTCGTAACCCAGTCAACACCCCCTTTGAGCTCTTTGAGAGTTCTCGGAAAGGTAACAGAATAGAAATGTTGCACTGGTGTGCTAACCACAGTGCTAAAGCAGTGCATTTGAAACATCTGTGTTTCAGTTAATTGAAAATTATCCCCACATTCAATGAAGGACATTTTGTCAAACGCCCATCCCGGATCATAACCAGTCCCACACAATACATAGTAATGCTATAACAGCAGTGAGTTCTCCGTGGCAAAGCTGTAGTGAAAATGAATGCGAGATACATGCTGTCTGAATGACACCGAATGAATCAGGTTACATCTGCTTGATGCTTAGAGGGGTTTTCTGGGAGACTTGGACAGCAAATATGACTCATTGAACACACACACGCACACATGTCATACACACACACACACACACACACACACACAGAACGTGTAGTATAAATGCTCATATCCACATTTAAAAAATCTATTCTCAAATATGCTTACAGTATAAACTGTAGCTTACACCTGCAAATGTTCAACACCTTTCAATGCAATTTTTCCCCAGGCTTTTCTGTCGACCCCCTCTTTTCACTGCATTCCCAGCTGTGTTATCAAACACAGCCCCAGAGCCACCAGCCAGTGACTCATTCTGGCATTCCCAGCCTCTTGGAGCACAGACAAAAACACGTGTGCTCATTCCATGCCATAAACACACATGGATGTGCATTAGGAGCTGTGTTGTGTAAATATATTATTGTTTAATATAGCTATTATATTTACTTCAATACTTTCCCACAAAAGGAATTTTAGTGATAGTTAGTGAATTACTTGTTTAAAAACACAATTAGATAGAAGGAAAATTAATTATTAGGTGACCTTCGTTTTTGAAAAAACTTCAAATGTGTCAAAGATTTTTTACAATGGGTGGTACTTGGTATTGATTCAATTTAATATTTATTGGTCTTGAAACCGCAACTGGTACACATACTGAAAGCCCTAATTCATCTATTTTCCCTCACAACATACATTTTTAACAGTAACGGATTTGAACTACAAACAAACAAGCAAACAAACAAGCAGTCACACAGCTTCCATGTTGTTGCTAAATACTGTACTTCTCATTATTTTCAACAAATTATTCACCACAACAGTGAAAGAAAGTGCCTTAAACTTTGTTGTAGTGTAAATTCAATTGATTGGTTTGCTGTTAATTTCATCATTGCGCCTCCAATATTAATGACAAAATGTAAAAGTCAGGTGAGGGCCTTAACTGAACACCATTGAGCATCCAGTACCGCACAGCTCGTACCATGGAAACTGCTTGAGGGTGCCAAATAATTTATCACGTCAATACAATTTTATAGTGTTAATGGAAATGGTAAAAAATAAATAAATACATAAATAAAATCAATCAACAGTGTGAATATATTCGGAACATTCCTAAATGTTAAAAAGGGGTTCAATAAAATAAAACATTCACTGAATGGAACCGATTCAGTGAGTAGCAAACAAATATCATGTCAACACCTCCATTTGAATGGGGATGTCAATTTGTCAGTGAGGATAAATGGATGAGAAAAGAGAAAGAGAGTTGGAAGAGAAGTGACGGTTGACCATGAGGAGGTCAACGAACCCGACAGAACTATAACTGGTGGAGTGAATATTAATAAGCAGTAAAAGCAAGTGTGGGATATCTGAACAGAATGACGTGGTAAACATCCTAAACTTTCAGACTTCATTAGGTTGACTCACCAAGATTAAAAAAGCTGCCAATCATGATTCATAACTAAGCCGTTGGCACACAGTCGAGTTGTGACTGGTGATTATAATATTGGGTGAGCGATATTTTGCGATTCAATGTTACAACCCATATCTGGTCTGACACTAACTGACAGAATCATGTTGAGATTACATTTGCGCCAGCAATAAAGATAAACAGTTCTGAAAATGTATGGACGGACAGACTTACCACTGCATTAGCAACTTCCTGTTTGTCTATCACTTTCTCACAGGTTCCTGTCCTTGTTCTACAGCATTATACACGTGTAAAGTGATGCTGGGAGACAGTTAGACCACTGTTTGTTAACTTCTTGACTTTTTATGTTAAAAAAAACCCTGCAATTTCTATAGAAGAGAATTAGCGCCCGTGAAGGGGAAAAAAGGGTGGATTCTTACTTTTATCTCAGAATTCTGACTTTATTCTTAGAATTCTCTTGCAAGTTGCTATAACGACAGCTTCACATTGACAAAACACGTCTAGCAGCATGTCACTGTTCTATTCAACGCAGAAGGAATCCCACAGAGACGTCCGGCAGAAAGCCGCATGAGCTACTATTGAAGAAAATAATTCAGCGTACTGTGTAATACAAACATTACCATACAAACCATTGTGAAAGCCTCCCTTTCCTATAGGATACAAAAACATGCTGAGGCCTGATGAACTGATTGATATTAATGAGATGCTAAATGCTGTAAGCTTCCAATCTTGCCTTGTTCTTCAGGGACATGACACGCATGAGTGTCCAAGTTTTCAAAACATTTCAAACTACGGTCGGGTGATATGATGGAATAAAATTATCACCAGTGTGTTGTTGTTTTTTTAATCTCATTCAATCTTGATTATCATCATGAATAAAAAAAAATTATATATTGTTTCAAACTGACAGTTTTAAGTCCTGTTTACTGAAAACTAAAGACCTTCACCATTTTAAAAGAACTACTGTTATACACGGGGGATATTTTGCTGTAATATAGGCTGCAATGTCTAAATCCGACCACTAGAGCGCAGTGTTTGCCGTTTTCTAAGGGCTTCCAATGGGGGAAACTCGCAAATGAGCGAAGAACCACACGCCCCATGTGGAGCAGCAGTGTGACCTTGGCATTATAAGTTATTTCACTGCTTGACCCACAGTACAATATCAATTATGAGTTCTAATTCATTCCAATATTCAAAGGAATGAATTAGTAGTAATGAAGGATTAGTAGACAATTTGAGCCAACTTGCCCAATTACCGGTACTACCAAAATCAATGCAAATAAAATTAAGACAGGTTTATTTACACAAGGTAACTCAATGTACTTTACATAGTTTTAAGTACAACATTTAAGGCTGCTCGTTTTGATAATTTGCCCACAATCTTTATTATAGCCTTTTTATTTGACCATTTATGAGTGGAACATCTTCTAATAGTAGATTATAGGGGTGTGAATTGCTTAGTACCTGGCGATTCGATTCGTGTCATGATTCATAGATTCATATGATTTCATAGATTCAAATCAATACCAATTAATCCCGATACGATTCTATAAATTGATTATTGCGATTTTTTAAACAAAATTTTTGAAAATACTAATCAATAAACTTGTACATGTACACGTAAGATTTATATGAAAATTTATTTATTTATTTATCTGAAAATTCAAGTTTCCTGTTTGAACAGCACTGAAATAAAATATTAAGGCTTAATGTTCCATTAATATAACATTCTTCCATGCTTAATGTGTAAATCCTAACCCTAAGTAAGACGCTTTGTTGAATATTCCCATAAAAAAATTGATGTTTAAAAATCTATTTGGCCGCATATCGATTCGAGAATTGTGCGCTGTAATATCGCGATATATTGCCAAATCGATTTATTCTAACACCCCTAGTAGATTAACACCTTAGCTGTTCACGATGACAATGGTTACTCCTGCAAGCCTCTGGCCAATAGTTTTCAGACTGGATTCAGGTTTGAATTTCCCGCCCTCTCTCTGTGGATGTGACATCATGTGCGCTTCGTGTATGTCAAGAAGGGTGTGTGCTGTTTCTTTTTCTTTTTTAAACACAGGAGCAGTAACAATTACATATTCTGCAGCTTGAAAATAACAAACAAAAAATGGATTATTAAAATTACGTGTACAGTACAAGAAAAATATAAATGTTTATATATATATATATATATATATTAATAATCCTTTAAAAGACAGCTGCGGTGGATGTGGGTAAGCATAGTTTTTAAACATTCCCACTTGTGGCTGACTTCATTTCTATTGACAGCTGATTGTTTCTGTCAAAGTCAACTTTATTTATATTGCACCTTATCATGTAAAGAAACAACTCAAAGTGCTTTACATATAAAAAACTAACAAAAAACTACCCACTCCCTCCACCACCCACCCAACCTTTAGACACACAAGCCAATAGCATCATACATATACATTAGAAAATTGTTATAGTGGTATTGGAGACATCTGGAAGGCTCTGTGACTAGCTCCAGAACAGAAGTTCTCCTCTACGTGCTAATAAATCGAACTTGTGCAACCCCGCACAGGATACTTTAATATCCTCTCGACCAAGTTTCTCTTCTGTCAACGGCATCACAATAGCTTAAGACCTTAGGACATCCCATAAGAAGTATAATTAATAGAAAATAAAAACAAAATGGTACAGAAACATGATATTCAAATTTCAATAAACTTTCAGGAAATTTGATTTCAAGCAATATTTCTAAGGAAAAATGGAGACAAAAGCTATTGATCAGTGGGCATTTTGGGGCATGTTAGATTATTTCTACATTTAGGTTGAACAAGCTAGTTGTGCAGCATGATAGCAGCATTGGTAAGACGAGCCACTAATATAGAGAACATTATATAATTCACGTTTAGCAATTTTATCAACGTCTCCGTATTAGACTTCATATAACAGGAATTAAACAGCATTTTTTTATTAATTGCATTGCATCCTCATCTAGTGGGCATAAGATGCACTGCAGGTACTATCAGGATAAACAAAACAAAAATATATCCATTATTTGGTGTTACTTGTGTCTTTTTGCATGTTATGTAAACAGTCACATTAAACATGTCTACGGCTGTATTTTTTCTTGACAGCACTCAAATGTTCCAACAATCACAAAGAGCTTTAAAGCCTTGTCATTACTGTGCCTGTCTTGTCTGTTCAATACATTGCGGTTTGTATTGGCTGATGAAGGGCTCTCGCTCAAAACTCAAAACTGCTTTTTGGCCAATAGTCTAAACTTGCTTCTCAAATTGAAATGAAAACACAAATGCCATTTAATGCTGTTTATTATTACGATACAAAATGTAACATTTGTTTGACCTACTGGCAGCAAACTACCAGGAGAAAAGACAATGCTTTATATGTACTAAATGAGTGAATACTGTACTTATTGTGTGTAATAATTGGTAGGAATGGGATGACTGGTGAAGGGAAAATGTGAACCAAACTGTCATTTAGCTGTAATTTGATCGCTGGTGCGTGTCTCCACTTTATATATTGTCTGGTAGCCATCATCCCAAGCATATAGCTGTTTGTCTCCAGGGTGGTAGTGGATGCTGCTGTGGCTTGTGTAGCGTTTTGGGAAGAACAGCACAGGACTCTCAGCACTTCCAGTCGATGGCACAGTAAAGAGAAAATGGTTATTTAGTTGGGAAGGATGTGTCACTTCATAAGGTGACTTGTGAGGTCACTCTGTGTAATTGTAGTACAAAAGGTTAGCATAAAGTGCATATTTTTGTGTGTATTGAATTTGTGAGTTGAAGGCCAACCTGTGGATGGTGTCGTGAATATCATAGAGACACTGTACAGTTGACCGTCCGCCATAGTGTGTGTTGTAGACCACATAAAGAGTACCACATATTATGAATGCTCCTTCAGCATCATGACTTTTACACTGTGTATCCCAGATGGACTCGAATGCCAGGTTTCCTAGAAGAAATTAAATGAAAATGTCATGGATGTTTATTTTTTACAAAAGTGCTACACAGTATGTGGGGAGCTTTTGTCCAAATTGCGATATTATTTTGGAGGAAAACATTCAGAACAATTTCATCCTGACAAAACATGTTCAATGAAATAATATGTATGCCTACAACTGAGTCACAGTTTTTTATTATTATTATTATTATTATTATTTTTACTATCATCAAAATTAGGAAAAATAGATTTTCAAGTGATGACACAAATAATGTAGAAGTAACAGTACCTATTTTCTTTAATCACATTTTCCAGTTTTACTTGGAGAAAGAACAAAATGAAGGAGAGAAAGAAAGCTCTTCAAAAAAAAAAAAGAGGTTACAATGGCTAGAGAATTTGTGAGTCATTTGTGGTTCTTGTTGACAGATAATGCCTCGACCTTGCATCGTAGACGTCATTTTTTTCTGGCAAGTTACATTCAATTCAACATACATGCATGTCTTGCTGCTATAATGTCAAGCTATTGCTGAGCTCATGCAGCATCCTGCCATCACACAGTGTGTTGCTAACCAAAAACATGTGGAGACTACCAAACCAAAATGCACCGCATGGTAGACAAACGATTTTAGTAAGTTAAGGGTGACCATGTTTTGAATTGCAAAAAAAGTTTACTCAAAGATGCCATACATTATAATATTTTTTTTTACATATGCTTGGTCTTGTATGGGTAGAAAATAAAGCAACAATGGATAAATAATGACAATTTTCTTAGCACAACCTTTTTGTCCCTCATTTTTTTTCCCCTTAATGGAGGGGAAGGGGGTTGAACCTACGTCAGTACACAGCACTACCATTAAGCTAAAAAAAAAAAAATTTTTTAATCTGGGCTGCCAACACATCTTAGCACCTTGTTTGAATGCTCAGTAAGTGAGGTACATAAAAAGCTGACCATATTAACAGCATGATGCACTCCGCCTCCCATTTGTCCCGCAATGAAAACGGTACAGGTTTGTGAATTAATAAAAACCCCGGATGCCCAGACAGATATGGATATGTCTAGGAAAAATAGGACGTTTGGTCACACTACAGCTAAATATCAGAAACACTAGTATTTTTTTTTGTCGTGAGAGGAAAAAAGCCATTTTAATTTGAAGAATTTGGAGACACTTTGAGAATGCATATGCAGTAGTACTCGACCTTTATCCAGTTTAGTTAGAACCAAGTTTCCTCCATATTCCGGGTCAGCATGAATGACCCAAAGACCTAGCTCATCCACAGCTATGTCCAAGTAGGTGTTGGCATTCAAACTGTACACTGGTAGGCGACCAGCACCTGGAAGAAGGGTGCTGTCCACTACTGTTCCGTTCGACAGGTCAACCTGAAGGAGAAATGGCAGAAATGAGAGCTATTTAAAGTAGAAGAATCCTGTATTTGCTGATAGAATATGCACCAATTCGATGATGCAGCATATTTATATGCATGTTTTATACCTGTCAAAAGTAATAGCAAAACTTGAAAATTCATAGATCATTGTTTTGTTTTTGTTTTTTTGGCATATATGTCCATAACTGCTGAATGGTTGACCAAAATCAATTAAAATAGGAGTATAGCAATCTCAACACAGAATGTTTCAAGCTATGTCACAAGACTTCTGATGAGGACAAAATGTCTTCTTTCTCATCTCGTTTGATCTTCACGTCCTATCACCTTAACCCCAAAAGCAGATATGCTATGTGGATTAGAGTTGTTGTTGTTTTTTTATCCCTTCCTGCCAGACCATCTCTGGTGGTAATTTGTGTCCTAAAGAACTAGATTATAATGTTTGATGAGGGAAAGTAAGATCTGAGGTCACTTAGAATCACATCTTTCAAGCTTGTTTTGGCAAATGTAATTTACTGGCCTCAAATATTATTAAATGGCAAAGAAACAAGGAAAAACAATCCTCCCGAATCACTAAGTTCAATTGTAGTGCACTCAGACTCCAGCCAAGAGCCGCACTGTTATGTAATCCGCTGCAACTTTAAAAGAAATCAGGACTTACAAATGACCTCTGTTGCCAAACGATCCACTCCATGTGCCGGACCACTGCATGAATTTGAGTGTTTTACAAATGCATAGGAAGAAAAACACATCAAAAAGTGTATTAGGCTGGATATACTTAACACACTTTTAGTATGTGGTTGGGTGTGTCTGCTTTGTGGTAGTAGAGGAATCCGTTGTAGACCATGTGGCCCGTTCCCTGCCATGAAAAAGGCAGCCTGACCACTTTAACCGGGGGTACAGCGATTCTCTCCGAGAAGCTTTGCAGAGATCCGTACTCCAGCAGTGTGTCGTTACGAACGCCACTCAGCAGGTAGACCTTTAAGTTTGATCAGACTTGATGTAAGACAACATTATTGTGGTCAAATGTTTCACACTTTTAATGACAGTGAATCGTTTGACATTGGTTCTGTGACGATCACGTCAGCCAATAGCAATTCAACGCTGAGGCAACAATAAGGACAACAAATGCATACCTTAGCTGATCCATTAAAAGGGTCCTTGAACCAGGAGCCTGCGTTATCTCCCATCTTTTTCACAATTTTAAGGGACTTAATTTCACTCAAAGCTACATTACAATCTGGAAATGACAAAGAACACCAAGAATATTTTTAATTGAGCTCTTCTGTTGATAGGTCTACATTGGGTTCTCCCTTGTATTTTTCTTTATCTACATGTCATCTTCCATCATACATTACCATACCGTTTTCCACATTGATTTTTGCTTTCCTCTTGAGCTGGTCCAATTCTGCTGCTTTTATCTGTTGTTCCAGAAGTGCCTCCTCCATCTCAATGTCACTCTGGGCGGGCATCTTGTTTTCGAGATATTCCAGCTCTCTCTCCACTCGCTCTACACGCGCAGAGATGCTATCCAGCTGGCTCCTCACCTCTGATCTAAAAGGGAAATCACCTCTCATTTCATGCACTTCGAGTTCAGCAAATCCTGATGTTTCTTGGTGCAACATACATATGGCAGCTGTTCAGTGGTAATCATACCTCAAAACGTTCAAGGTGGACAGATGACCTCTCATTTCTGAGGAGAGATCGTAGGTCTTCTGGGTTACGCTCACTGTGTTTTGCTCACATTGATTCAGACGCTCCTGACATCAATTACATAGAGGATCTTTTTAATACAGAACTGAAGTCAGGCAATGTAAGGTTTGATATCAAGACCTTGAAGCATATGACACCCATTTTCATGATAAATCCCACCAACATAACCCTCTTACAATTAGAAATGTGAAAGATGAACCAAGAAAGCAGATTATTGTTTGAATGTATTCACTCAACTTTCAGGAGCTTGTTCAGCAGGAAGTCTTTAAAAAATTTTTTTTATGGATTTTAACTCATTCACTGCCATTGACGGTTATAGACGTCAAAAATTCATTTGAACTATTTCTATTAGTTTAACATTTTTTTCCACTTTTGTTAACGGGTATGAAAACCTAGAATTTTTTATTGTACATTTAGAACAGATATAAAATTTGCGATTAATCGTGAATTAACTCAAGTCATGCAATTAATTACAATTTTAATTGCCCAACGCTCCTAATTTTTAATTGTAATTAACCACATGACTTCAATAGTTAACTCACGATTAATCTTAAATGTTATATCTGTTCTAAATGTACAATAAACATTTTTTTCTAGGTTTTCATATTCTTTTTAGCAAAAGTGGAAAAAAAAAAGCGAAACTAATAGAAATAGTTTAAATGAATTTTTGATGTCAATAGCCGTCAATGGCAGTGAATGAGTTAATGGAGAATGTTACCTAACTATTCACTAGCACTAAATAATCAGGTCAGATTTAAAACTTTTTATACCTCACTATTTAATAAAGATGGACTAACTTTAACAAGCCTTAAACCTAAGGCTTGGAAATGTATTTTCTTGCCCCCTGGTACACGTACACAAATGCATGGAGAAAAACAAACAAACAAACCAACCTTATTGACTGTGAATCATAAAGGAGGCCATCTTATATTCATTTTACACAGCACTAAGAAACACGGTTAATATGCTTACCCTAGGGGTATGTACATTTATGAGTACACTGTATGGTGAGGAGGTTTAATCCCTGGTAAATCCAAAATACCCGCACGTCTTTCAGTACAGCCTGCCAGCATTTTTTTTCTTTCAATCAGACGCCTACTGATTGTTATACACAATAGCTGGCGCTATTTACCACAAAATGTTGTAATCCACCTCAATAGGAGTCTGGAGAAGAAGAATCTAAGGTTACATGTTGTTGGCAATGTCATGTTGGTTTCCCTGTGCACGTCTATAACGTTTATGTTCAGATAGATTGTTTTGGACGGACATCAATAAGTTAAAGTTGTTTCGCACAAGCTAAAAATAAATGCATGAGCTGAATGACTAACGGTAACGTGAAACAGGAAAAATAAGTACAGAGCAGCCTTCCACATTAAAAGCATTGATTTCAAAATAAGATATTTAAACATCACACACAAAACAGCTTGAAGAATGCTTAACACTATTTATGCCCTAACTTTTTTTGGTCTAGAAGTGGGGGATATAATAACATTAATAACATTATGTGGCTGTAAATAAAGTAGTAGTGCAAGGAACAAATTTATGTATTTTTTATAGGGTGAAAATGGGGACAAAATATGACTTGTTCCTTAAATGAATTAAACTAAACAAGTGTATGCGTTAAAATTTCAATCATGTTAAACACTGATGTTATTTATTTCATAGACTTTGAATGTTTTTGTACATTGTTAATTAACAGCATATTATGTGCATAAATCTTGTGCGTGCTTAAATATATTTCAACATTTAGAGACTCTGATTAAAATTTATTATGAAACAAATTATTAGGCATAATCTTTGGTTACCCTGAAGTATCGTTGCCCCCCCCCCCCCCTTTTTAAGAAAAGGCAAAGGGGAATGTGTATATCTGTTTTTGCGGCTTGATTACATGTATGCTTTGTGTTGTGTTTTTGCCATTGTGTATTCCACTGTAAAAAAAACACACACATTTGCTCAAGAATAAAACTGGTAACTCAGAAGAAGTAGTTTAAAAAGTTGGTGACCCCTGCTCTAGATTGTCTGTAATAGGTGTTTGTCTATTTGTGCCCTGCGATTGGCTGGCGACCAGTTGAGGGTGTACCCTGCCTCTCACCCAAAGACAGCTGGGATAGGCTAAAGCATGCCTGCCAACCTTGGACAACATTATATATAAATAAAAAACACTCTTACCTCTATCTGAACCAGTCTCCTCTCCAGGTATTGAAGTATAAAGGCATCCTGGGGGGAACCCTGGCTCTTAACTGAACTCACGCTGAGAAAAACACATAGCAAAAGGACAAAAAAATCTCTTTTTGACATTATTTTCACTGGCACGTAAAATAAATCAGCACTGAATCTGTTGCAAAGTTTCAATAAGATTTTTTTTCCAATTATCCAGCAACTCTCCCGCAGAATACAATTCCATTCAAATCGTTTGCCTGAAAAGACACGTCCCCCCCAAAAACAGTAATCCTCAGGGTTTGAATGCGTAACAATAATAGTCCTGCTGTGCTGAAAGATTTCTTGCGAAATTGATGTTCTTCCCACTCCTTTTTGTCTTGCTGGGTTTAAAAAAGACTCTGCTCTGATGTGTAGCTCCAGCACATTCTGTGTTATTTCTCATTTAGCTGTTGCTTAGAGGCCAGTGGTTCTTGGATCCAGATGCTCTTATGGGATTCCAGCCCCTCAGCCTCTCTCTCTTCGCCAATCTGACCATCTGTGACTCCCTCTTTTATGCTCACCCTTACTTGGAGTGTGTGCTTTTGCGGTATGAGCAAGACAAATAAGAAAAGGGGTGGTGCACCTTAAAACAACTAAAGTAGGAAATAGCCAATATGGTGAGTAGTCAGTGTTTGATATGAATTTTGTAGTATTGACACGTCCTCAACTCTCACACAAAGCAGATGTACAACAACTGAAGACAGTCATCATTAAAGAGGGTGCTCGCTGTTTTGTAACAGCTAACAGAATTTGAATGTCGCCTTACTTCACACCCGGCCATCGTGTCTTTAACCCAAAGCCACGGTTGCTACATTGCTAGCATGACTTATTCACATTGGAAAATGTTACCAGTTTGATGCTCTATTTCTCTCTCTCTCGTTTGTACGCTGGAAACCGAGGCTGCTGGCTGCACCAGCAAATGACAACATCCCTCGGTCACGCTGTACTGTACAGTCTCTGATTGGCAAGCTTTCCTCGAGACAGATTTCAATATACTACATATTTTCTATCAAGCCATACATAATAGTAGTATATAACTACTAAACTTTCTGATGATCCTTGCCACTACCCTAGCTTATAATGCGCTGAACTTCAGTTTCATAATTGGGTGAGGTAAATAATAGAATATGTCTTTTGTGATTTTAAAAATATTGCTGATTGGATGTTTTGTACCAGCGGACTGTGTGTGTGTGTGTGTGTCCAGCCCACAATCAACTGGCCGTGTTAAAATAAACTACTAAAGTTAAAATAACTACTAACTATTTTTTAATCACTGAACAATACAAAAACAACAATAATTGGTCAAGAAATAGTATTGGGGAAAAGGTATTTATTTAAAAAAACACTTTAATATAAAATTAAATCAGATTATTTGATTATTAATATTAATTAACAGAATAATCATTTCTCAAAATATTCGATAGTGATAGCCCTAATTATTTGTACATAATGTAATTGTAGCATTTGGTAGGTAAACTCATTAATGCATGGTCTTAGATTTAGTAATTTATTGGAGATTAACATTGTTTAAGCATTTTTACAAATGAAGCTATGATTTTGGTGTTATGGCCTTTTTATGATTCTTTCTGATTCAATGCCTAATTTGATGGATTTACATCCAAACTGTCATTCTTAATAACTCATGCTTTACTAGTGTTTGGTTTGCATCTGAAGAGCCTTGGTCTGCTTTAAGGCTCTTTTGGTATGACATACATCAGCTTTCAACAAGATGCCAGATATGATAAATACAGAAAAAAAAGTGCAGTAAGATAACAGACTAGCAAAATACCAAACCACTGGAGTTATTGCACATTTTTTCCACAAGAGAGCAGCACACCTTATGAAATACTAAGACCACCCACATACTCACCATATTGTGAATTGTCAATGCAGGCTACTGGTAAAGCCGGAGTTGAGGTGAAAATAAGGTAATAGGCTAAATCTATTCATTCCAGGCTTAAATCATCACATCATTCCACTTTATTATTTTTACTGGTTATGTCTTAAGTAACATTTTAACATTCCTAACTATGCAAAAATAACTACTATACTACACACTACTATATTTACTCACTTTTTTTTGTCCTGCCTGCCTTGATACTTTAGAATAAACTAATAATGATTTTGTTACAGTACATTACAATATAACCCTAAAAATGCGTAAAACACTCTTTTGGTGAGATGAGTACCAACCGATAACCACAAATCACATGTGCACATGCTAGCCAACTCCTTCATACACACGTTCAGATGTACCCTCATGAAAAATTAATTGCAATTTGTGGAGGAGACCTTTAAAATATCCATGAAGTCTCAGCAAGACATCTGACTCTGTCTGTGCGTCCGAGCTTTATCATCCTGTATAATGTACGTTGATGAATCAATAATGTTGACAATGCCGGTTGGTTGTTAAAATCCAACTCCGTTGCCATACTTATGGTAAGTAAAAGCAGCCAATTTTTGGCTACAAAAAAAAAAAGAAAACACAAACTACTTTGTTTCTGAAATTTGTATGTGGACTCATATTAAAATCAACAGGTAATGATTTTAGTTTGCAGACTGGAAAGAATAAGAGCAGGGTGTCGAGACAGTGGCTATTACAATGGAATAAAAGAGGCATTCATTGAAAAACAAGCTCTGTTGTTTGAAGATCACACGCCATGGCTTGCAGTAATATGCTGACTGGTTTTATTCTTGTATCATCCATCCATTCATATACAGTATTGCTTGTCCTCATTCAGGTCAAGAGTGAATTGGATCTCAACTCAGTTTGGGTGAGAGATGTTCAATATATACTTCTAATATTTAATACATATAACTATTAATAAAAGTATAGATGCTTTATTAGTAGCACTTAATGTAAAGTAACGTTTGATGAGAAAAAACTGAGATGATGACTGTTTTGCCGCGCTTGTCACTAGTGATCAAAAGTTAGAGGAAGTTTTACTGACTATGGAATGATATTTGCACAGGAATTTATGTAAATGAAATATGTTAATGATTAATGCAGTACTGAATTCTGAATTTCAGCTTTGTTAAATTTATGAGCCCGCATGACTAAAATGGTGCATTTCTTGAAACTGAGATGACATTTTCAAAATACCATGGACAAATCCCGAAACGACCTTTCAATTGGTGCCAACTGAATGGCATTTCTCATTGCTTTCATCAAATTGCCAATGTCTTTGAAAATGTCTCAATTGCCTCAGTGGATCTGTGCTAATGGTTGTGTACATTGAGCCTACAGTTAGCACAATGTGCACACATTTAGCACATTTTCCAAATGAATAGATCTTGCTGATGGAACTGGATGAGTTGTTTTTCAGTCTAATGGCTATCCTCTCTGAAACATGTCAGTGTGTAAGTCATAATATGCAAAATCCTCTGTTCAATTGTCAAAATTAATCAAGCATATAATATACAAATCCCATATATGAATTTCATTAAATATTTGATAAATTCATGACAGTAATTAATAGTCAGGTGAAAGTAGAACTTGACTAACAAAGGAGTTTCCTACATCTCGGTAGACCAAGGGCCTGGTTTGCAACCCATCTCAGGATGCTCACAGAGCTACTACCATCATACTCTCCTTTCTTCAATCCAATTCAGAGGGTTTTTTTTCCGCTTGGAGGTGAGAGTGTATGAACATTGCGCTCAAGACCAGTTGACCATACTTCAAGCGATGGATGCTGCATGCGAAGACGTCACAGGGCATCAGTGTAGAGGATGAGACATTCACGCATTTTTTTTCTCCCTCGCTGCATTGCAAGGGAACATATCCGCTGTTACAGTAGTTGGTTCATCATTTACGCTGTGTGCGAGATATGATTTTAGTTATTAGTTTTTAGTTTTTTATAAATATACAGAATTTGGCTTTCACTTTCTTTTGTTGCACTCTAATGTGTAAGTAACTTTGTGTGAATAAAAACTGTTGCAATTTCCTTGTGTCATGTTTTGGGTTCTGCTTTCCTTGTGTGTCTCCCTTGGTCTTGTTTAAGTGTGATCCTGCCCTTCCTCGTGTGATCCAATCAGTGCCCTCAGCCACTTGTGTCTTGCCCCAGGTGTGTCTTGTTGTGTCGTTAGTCTGTGTATTTAGTCTGCTGTCTCCCCTCTGTCTGTGTCGGTTCATTGTTGTTTTCCCCCCCTGTGATGCTGCCGGTTTTTGCCTTGGATTTTCCCCCCATGTCATGCTGCCCGTTTTGCCTTGTTGTTTTCTCCATGTTATGTTTTTCCTTGCAATTTAGATCTCGCCTTTTGTTTTGTAGAAATTAAAATCCCTTTTTTGATTGAACCTCTGCCTCCTTGCCCTGTCTTCCCGCATTTGGGTCCTCAAGCTCCCCCTTCTTGACACCTTGACTGTGCGTATGTCAAACCGCAAACTTTGAATACTGCTCTTGTAAAATCCCCCCCTCCCCCCCTCAGTTTTATATATAATTGTATTTTGTTAGCTGTTGTGAGAAAACAGCTAATGATTTTGACTTGTAGTGCTCACAGAATGCCAAAGGGACGATGCATTTTGGGGGCACTGACTACTTGTATGACATAGAAATTTGATTTTGACACATAGGTGAGCTGTTTTGGGAGAGATATGAGCTTTTGCTTTTCCATGGTGTTGTGCAAAATCATCCAAGTTACTTTTGGCAAAAGCACTAAGTGAATGCAGATGAGCCAAAGCAATTGAGAAGGATCTTTGCAGTTGTGACTGTACCGACTCTTTGTTTGGGAAAGGAACTTGGAGTGAAGCATGTGTGAACAGTTTTAGGATACATATGTGCTTTTGCCAAGTCTGTTTAGCCAAATGAGCTTGCAGTTTTGAAAATGTCATCTCAGTTTCAAGAAATGTGCCAAACCTATGGAGAAAAACTGTAATAAATTAGTTAATCACTGTCCATTTATAACTAGATTTACTATACCCTTTGACAGCCTCAATCCCAACAGTGTTTCATAAGCACCCTGACCTTTTCTGTCAGTGTTTAGTTCTAATTCTTGATGTTATTTTCCTTACTCAAGTTCTCTCTCTGTGGATAGTCAGACCTCTTTCAACCCCATCTTTAAAAATGTAATTACTGCGAGGCTCCCTGGTGCAACAAAGCTGAGGTGAATGCCAAGTCAACCACGGGTATATAAATTAATTAGTGCTAATGAAACTACGATGTGTTGTTGTTACCTTACTGAGACATTTGCCTTGTCATCCACAGCTTTAATATTTCAAAGCAAAGCCCTCATTTGTTAGTCTTGATATGACCCAAATATGGCAATACTTGAAATACCAGAAACTCGAGAAGCCCACAATAAGGGCTTTATTTTCTAATTCTGCGTGCAGTTAGACTAGACCAAGTTTTGGTATTTTCGCTGACAAGCAGGCACAGCATGCCATATTTAAAGAAAAGTGTATATTTCACCGTTGTTGGTGTGAAACCAACCACCTTGATTCACCGCCAATCAAAGCGGTTCCTCTCATGGAAGAATAAACTGATTCACTTGTGTCGTGTGGCAGGTAGCGGCGCACAAAATAAGTTTTTAAAGAGCTGCACGCAAGACCGCCTTCCTTCACAATTGCACCTGTGCGACGCCCCATGTAGTGACACAATTATGATCATCTAATCACGTTTAACGCGGGTCTACGAAAATACCAAAACATAGTTAAGCCTGCATAGATTTACATCGCCAGACTTTGACATGGCACGAAAAATAGAGCCCTGTGTGTTTAGACAGAGCAGTTGCAAAATATTTTGGTTGAAAATTCATTTCATCATAGGGCGGCTGCAACGAGTCCTCCAGCAATAACGACCATTTTTGGTCGTTTTACCATGCACCAAAATACGACCAAGTGTTACATATTGTAGTTTAGCAACCTCTATCGGCCGTGTTAAATAGTGAAAAAATATAAAACGGAGACACGAACCTGGATCCTCTGGTAGAGAGACTAACCTCTAACTTACTGAGCTAACAGTCCAGTAATGACCTTAAGTTCATTTTTAGTGTTGACATGTATGTCAATTTGCCGTCGGACTAATGGTTGGGGTTAGGATGAGGCTTTCAGTAAGGTTGTACAGTACGTTACATCTTTACATGGGACACTAATGGTTGAAATGAGGAAAAGGCACAGTGAGGTTGTACACTGTTACAAAACATGTAGTCAACACTAAAACAATCACTGGACAAATAGGTAAGTCAGATAAACACCTGTCTTCTGAACAGACGGACCGGGTTTGAGTATCACTTTAGTATTTTTTTTGCTATTTAACATGGCCGATAGAGGTTTCTAAACTAAAATACAGAATACTTGGTCGTAATTTGGCACCTTTTCAAAACGACCTATGTGGTCATATTTATTGAAGGACTGTTTCGGCCGCTGACTATGAAAGGAACTTGTCTTTCAAGGTCATGTCGATTCATACAAGATAGAACCTTGTCCACTAAATGTATCATATTCAATAATATTGCCATATTAAGAAAGCTCCACCAGCAGCCATTGCCCCAAACCAAGGAGAGGATGAAATAGGCTGAAAGGTTTTGCGAATATTCATTTGTCAAGAATAAAAGACTTGAAGTGTTTAACACGCTTCTCCGTCTGAAAAATGAGCCACTGCATATGAACCATCGACTGCCTTCTAACTCACGAATCAGTGGCTGTGGCAGCAAAAAATCTTGTCACATGTCCATGAAAAAATGACCCTCTTCAGGTGTGACAACCAACAAGATACATCAGCAATTTTGGACAAATTTGAACACAATATACGCAACCCTACAATGTCTAAATTGTACGTGTAGTCATACATTTTGCTACTGCATCCCAGAGTTTCAGAACCAAAGATCATGACACTTGTATCATTTATCCCTTCAACTCATTTGATCAGCGGATGCTGCTCTTACACAAGCCATGAAGAACAGAGCAGCCGGTGTGGAGGTGAACAGATCTGTTGTGTAGCTCGGAGGCAGCTGGGCCTGGCTCTCAGCCTGGATCCATCCCCTCGAATAATGAATTTGAATCACCCACAACTGAAATACAGCAGAGCATCTGTGGAGTGAATTGCAGGTGCACCTTGCGTTATTGCTACTGAGCCACTTTATTGAATGTTATGCCTCACTTCTAAGAATATGCCACAGAGATTGTAGGCAAAAACAACAACAAACATGCAATTTTGCCTTAATTGCACTGTTTATGAGAAGGGCTGGCATCAATGTGATGTGTGCATGATTCGAGGTATTATAAGGCAGGCTGGCTGTACTCAAATCGCAACGATGCACAAATGCAAAAAGAAATGTATAAACATTACCTTTTGTTGAAATGATACAAATCTAACGAATTGTGTTTGAAACAGATGTGATGTATAGTCTTGGGGGAACAAACAATTGTCATGCTTCGTACCACGAAAGGTGTATCATGCAACTAAGAAAGTAAAGAAAACACGAATTTCTAAAAGCACTGCTTTTGTCAATATTTTGCAATAGCTATTGAGCTTAAGTGATTTGGGTTATTGTCAAGAAATGGAAAATGGCTCAATATCAGCTCTCAAATTAAATTCAAATGACATATTTACAGTTGTCCAAATAAATGTATCTTAGTTTAACTTTTCCAGGTATTTACTGCGAAATGAACAAGAAACTCAAGAAACAGAGGTGGTCTCAATTTTTATTTTTTTACATGAATGGTAAATGATAAATGTATTGAGCTTATATACCACTTTCTACACCGTGTGGTGCTCAAAGCGCTTTACAACTGCTCCATAATAATATGGTCGGGAGCAAAGTAGTACCTTTGAGACGACTTTTGACCATATTTTGAGTCTGTGGCAATTGTTGTTCATTCACCAAGCAGAGCTATTATGAAGTCTGAGGTCACTTTGTGGGCGAAAGGGCCCACCACCCAATTTCTTCTCTAGTTTATCCTAATTCAGAGTCACCAACATGTTGCGGTGGCTTGCATGTTCGAACGATTCTAGGCTTATTGGAGAGTGTGCTGAATGTTGTCCGGCCAGGTCCTACAACCACCTTAAAGAGGTCATGTGGAACGTTCACCAACACTGTCACACACAGATGCACGATTCGGGGTGCAAGGCGGTCTCCCATTGTCCATTTCACATGCGTGACCGACTACTTCATCCGCAAGGAGAGATATTGCGCAAACACCCTCTATATGCACCTATTTACCACAATACCAAAAGAAAGAAAACTCCACTCTTGCACACAGTTAGCGCTAGATTTTCTCTGCGCACTAAAATAGGGCACTTAGTCTTTTGGATGAAAATGTTTATCACTCTTAGTCAAATTTAATCAGTGATCAGTCAAGTAAGCTGAAAACAATTCAAAATATCGAGACAATATATTCACAAATGCAGCCAACTTTTCAGTGTATGCAGGTAAACATGTGTTTATATATCAGTTTAGAGGTCATTGCCAGCTCTCGCTACCTCAGTATAGCGACAACATCATCAAGGACAACTCTCACCATAGAAATCGCTTGTTTGATCCGCTGCCCTTTGGCTGACACTGCAGAGCGCACAAAAGCCACACAAACTCG
This sequence comes from Leptonotus elevatus, assembly GCF_054856555.1. Taxonomy (NCBI): domain Eukaryota; kingdom Metazoa; phylum Chordata; class Actinopteri; order Syngnathiformes; family Syngnathidae; genus Leptonotus; species Leptonotus elevatus. Next base: position 22,482,180 of record NC_141242.1, on the reverse strand, counting down.
AGAACGGCTTCTTCCCCAGAGCTATCAACACATTCAACAGCCGTAAACAAATATCCGCTGCAGAATTCACCACAATACATAACTCTGGACTCTTCCCTACATTACTCAAAGTGCAATAACCTCCAACTCATATTCCTGTATTATAACAACAGTATATCAAACAGCATCTATTTGCAAGCTATGCAACCTTTAAACATGTTACAAGTGCAATACCCAAAGCGTACAACTATACAAGTGGAATATTTCCATCACGTTTATACCGTAAGTGCCATATATCAATTGTCTCTGTTCTGTACTATCGCACCTCTTTGAATTTCATTATCCTAGATTTGCAATGCATAACATAGTAAGCTATGCATTGAAAAACAAATAGAGATGACTTTAAATGTAGCTGAAACTTACATTTGCATTTTGTATTTAATTTGATAAATCTTGCCCTTGATAATTGTAGTTAAAATACATATTAGCTCATGTTTTTAAACCCCTACAAGGATGTTAAAGTGCAGTTCATTATTATGAGCTCTTAAAACTTTTCAGAGAGTGAGACGGGTGGTCAAATAAACCTGTTTAGCGCTCTTTTTTTAAAATCTATTTATGTTCTCATAAATGTTCTAATAAACTCTGATTGTGCTCTAGTAATGGGATTCAGTTGTTATTTTTATTTTTGATTAAAAAACGATATGGTTGCTGTGTGTAATTGTAAGTTACGTTCACACTGCAGGTCTTAATGCTCAATTCCGATTTTTTGGGTGAAATCTGATTTTTTTGAGTAAGCGTTTACATTACCTATTAACTGGGACCTCAGTCTGTCTGCTGTGTGGACGTAATGCGTCTCCAAAGTGACCCGCATGCGCAAAAGAAGATAGAAAGTCACTCACAACGCTGTGTTTGCGGAAGTAAATACGTATGGTCCAGCGTGTCAGGGCAACGGACTTTTATAAGTCCGTCGTCGGGTCTCATATTTTTACCATTTCATATCTACAGAGGACTGAGAGGAATGATGTAGGAGGAAGTCGAAAAAATATTTTGTGAAAATTAGGCGAGCCTGTTCGAGCGCCTCATCTCACGGTGACCTCTTCTTTTTTTCTCCCTAACGATGACGTCACGTCATTGTCGCGCGGAATAAATGAGCAGTCTGCGTGGCTAAATCGCCAACATCACCACAAATGTCATCTTTATACTTCATGTTTCAAGTAGGATTCAATTAAAGTCAGTTATAAAGTCACAACTGTGAAACAACTTTGACGATTCACGTACGTTTCCCGAGCCGTGCGGACCTCGCGGATGCGTCAAGCATAAAAATCCGATCTGGGTAAATGTAGCCTATGTTCACACTGCAGGAAAATGCGACCCAGATCGGATTTTTTTGCCCAAATGCGACTTTTTTATGTCAGTCTGAACGGCTCATTTCAGATTTTTTCATATCCGACCTGCATGGGTCACTTTCATATGTGGTCCTAGATTGAATACGTATCCGAATTTTTGTAATGCGGCCGCACAGGTTGTTTCGAGTAACTTTATATTTGACTTTAATTTAATCCCACGTGAAACATGAAGTCTAAAGATGACATTCGTGGTGGTGATATTGGTAATTTAGCCATGCAGATGACTCATTTATGACGTGACGTCATCGTTAGGGAGAAAAAAAAAGGAAAGGTCTGCGTGAGATGAAGCGCTCGAACAGCCAGGCTTGCCTAATTTTCACAAAATATTATTTCTACCTCCTCCCGCATCACTCCTCTGTAGATATGAGATGGTAAAAATATGAGCCTGCTGACGGATTTATAAAAGTCCGTGGCCCTGA